>NW_027646461.1:600000-978000 GCF_951394435.1 Stenella coeruleoalba
ATTGAACTCTCATTTCCCACCAGGAGGAGGAAATAACCAAAGGCTCAGCGTGCCGTGCCGGAACCAGATTAGGGCCTGAAGCCATCCTGCGGTGTTGCGGCCAGGTCACAAGAAAGCGAGTTGAAGAAAGGAGCTCAGGGGCACTGTAATTCACAAACCTGCAGAGTTATAAATGACAGCTATCGTCCAAAAATAGACTGAAGTGAGGCTGCCAAGAGGACTTGAAAGCGGGGCAGAATTGCAGGAAACCGATTTCAGGAGGTAGACTGGAATTGCATTGAAAGCATAGGAAAAGAGGCAGAACGTCCACAATGATGCACTTGGCCAAAAAGGGCGTATGCGTTTTTTCCTGAATATATTCAGGAAAAAACGCATACGCCCTTTTTGGCCAACCAAGCAAGCTTGCAAAGGAAATCTGCACTACAATGAAGTCTCACTTCCCCCCGGTCAAAAGGGCCATCTGAAAAAAGTGTAAAATCCAGAAAGGCAGGACAGGCCATGGAGAACTGGGAGCCTTGTTATGCTGATGAGCGGGATGTAAATTGCCAACAACCACTCGGGAGAAGTGTATGGTGTTTCCTGAAACATCTAAAAAACAAAGCAACAGAACCTAGGGCACTTCCACTTATGGTCCTATAGCTTAGGGAAATTAAAATCAAAAAGACACAGCCACCCCAAAGTTTCGAACGGCTCTGTTTACAAGAACCTCGTTTACAGTACAAGTTCAACATCGCAGAAAGTGAAAAATGGATAAAGAAGTTGTGGTATTTACTTACAAAGCAATATCACTCAGCAATGAAATCTGTGTCATCAGGCCCTTAGCAGCACAATGAGTGGATTCAGGTATGATGATTCTAACTGAAATAAGTCACACAGAAAAAGAAACATCATAAGATATCAGTAACACACAGAATGGAAACTTGGCTACACAGGAACTGAATTACAGAACAGAACAGGGTCTCAAATTTAGAAAACCAACTTATGCTTGCTTAAGGGTAAAGGTGAGTTGGGGTGCTGCATAAAACCAGAGATTGAAATGAGCACAGATAAAGTTCCTTAAGCCAAATATGGACTAGACAAGAGCTACTCCTTGCTCAACGAAATGGACTCAACACCGCATATTAAACGCCTAAGAATGTACCTGACTAGTAAGTATCTTAAAACCTATGCATTGCTATGTCTCCGAAAGAGAATCAAGCGTGTGTACAGGGGCATAAACGCAGCAGTGATAGGATTGGAGAGGTTCGGTGAACAAATGAAGACCCTTTGAAGTCATATTGCATGGTACCCATTAAACGGGTTTCAACTACCCAGGTTTAAGGTATTCTTCCTTCAGCTAAAACATGCATGTGGAACCTAGAGTATGATCCACCATGTGATCGGGAGACGTGTTCAAATATGTCTCAGTTTTCCTCCCCTGGTACTCGGGTGCAACATTCCAGACGCTTTACTAACACTCTCCCGACTTGGAGAGTCAGTCCCTTTAACCTCCTGTTTGGCCCAGTTTGCAATTTCTGTGGAAGATGAACAGGAATAGCGAGAACCAATGAGAGGCTACCTGGAGGTGTCTGGACGGGCAAATTTAACTCTCATTTCCCACCAGGAAGAGGAATTAACCAAAGGCTCAGCATGCCGGGCCGGAACCAGATTAGGGCCTGAAGCCATCCTGCGGTGTTGCGGCCAGGTCACAAGAAAGCGAGTTGAAGAAAGGAGCTCAGGGGCACTGTAAGTCACAAACCTGCAGAGTTATAAATGACAGCTATCGTCCAAAAATAGACTGAAGTAAGGCTGCCAAGAGGACTTGAAAGCGGGGCAGAATTGCAGGAAACCGATTTCAGGAGGTAGACTGGAATTGCATTGAAAACATAGGAAAAGAGGCAGAACGTCCACAATGATGCACTTGGCCAAAAAGGGCGTATGTATTTTTTCCTGAATATATTCAGGTAAAAACGCATACGCCCTTTTTGGCCAACCAAGCAAGCTTGCAAAGGAAATCTGCACTACAATGAAGTCTCACTTCCCCCCGGTCAAAAGGGCCATCTGAAAAAAGTGTAAAATCCAGAAAGGCAACAGGCCATTGAGAACTGGGAGCCTTGTTATGCTGATGGGCGGGATGTAAATTGCCAACAGACACTTGGGAGAAGTGTATGGTGTTTCCTGAAACATCTAAAAAACAAAGCAACAGAACCTAGGGCACTTCCACTTATGGTCCTATAGCTTAGGGAAATTAAAATCAAAAAGACACAGCCACCCCAAAGTTTGGAACGGCTCTGTTTACAAGAACCTCGTTTACAGTACAAGTTCAACATCACAGAAAGTGAAAAATGGATAAAGAAGTTGTGGTATTCACTTACAAAGCAATATCACTCAGCAATGAAATCTATGTCATCAGGCCCTTAGCAGCACAATGAGTGGATTCAGGTATGATGATTCTAACTGAAATAAGTCACACAGAAAAAGAAACATCATAAGATATCAGTAATACACGGAATGGAAACTTGGCTACACAGGAACTGAATTACAGAACAGAACAGGGTCTCAAATTTAGAAAACCAACTTATGCTTGCTTAAGGGTAAAGGTGAGTTGGGGTGCTGCATAAAACCAGAGATTGAAATGAGCACAGATAAAGTTCCTTAGGCCAAATATGGAATAGACAAGAGCTACTCCTTGCTCAACAAAATGGACTGAACACCGCATATTAAACGCCTAAGAATGTACCTGACTAGTAAGTATCGTAAAACCTATTTATTGCTATGTCTCCAAAAGAGAATCAAGCATGTGTACAGGGGCATAAACGCAGCAGTGATAGGATTGGAGAGGTTCGGTGAGCAAATGAAGACCCTTTGAAGTCATATTGCATGGTACCCATTACACGGGTCTCAACTCTCCAGGTTTAAGGTATTCTTCCTTCAGCTAAAACATGCATGTGGAAGCCAAGTATGATCAACCATGTGAACGGGAGACGTGTTCAAATATGTCTCAGTTTTCCTCCCCTGGTACTCGGGTGCAACATTCCAGACGCTTTACTAACACTCTCCCCACTTGGAGAGTCAGCGCCTTTAACCTCCTGTTTGGCCCAGTTTGCAATTTCTGCGGAAGATGAACAGGAATAGCGAGAACCAATGAGAGACTAGCTGGAGGTGTCTGGACGGGCAAATTTAACTCTCATTTCCCACCAGGAAGAGGAAATAACCAAAGGCTCAGCGTGCCATGCCGGAACCAGATTAGGGCCTGAAGCCATCCTGCGGTGTTGCGGCCAGGTCACAAGAAAGCGAGTTGAAGAAAGGAGCTCAGGGGCACTGTAATTCACAAACCTGCAGAGTTATAAATGACAGCTATCGTCCAAAAATATACTGAAGTGAGGCTGCCAAGAGGACTTGAAAGCGGGGCAGAATTGCAGGAAACCGATTTCAGGAGGTAGACTGGAATTGCATTGAAAGCATAGGAAAAGAGGCAGAACGTCCACAATGATGCACTTGGCCAAAAAGGGCGTATGCGTTTTTTCCTGAATATATTCAGGAAAAAACGCATACGCCCTTTTTGGCCAACCAAGCAAGCTTGCAAAGGAAATCTGCACTACAATGAAGTCTCACTTCCCCCCGGCAAAAGGGCCATCTGAAAAAAGTGTAAAATCCAGAAAGGCAGGACAGGCCATGGAGAACTGGGACCCTTGTTATGCTGATGGGCGGGATGTAAATTGCCAACAGACACTCGGGAGAAGTGTATGGTGTTTCCTGAAACATCTAAAAAACAAAGCAACAGAGCCTTGGGCACTGCCACTTATGGTCCTATAGCTTAGGGAAATTAAAATCAAAAAGACACAGCCACACCAAAGTTTGGGACGCCTCTGTTTACAAGAACCTCGTTCACAGTACAAGTTCAACATCGCAGAAAGTGAAAAATGGATAAAGAACTTGTGGTACTTACGTACAATGCAGTATCAGTCAGCAATGAAATCTATGTCATCAGGCCCATAGCAGCATAATGAGTGGATTCAGGTACGATGATTCTAACTGAAATAAGTCACACAGAAAAAGAAACATCGTAAGATATCACTAATACAAGGAATGGAAACTTGGCTACACAGGAACTGAATTACAGAACAGAACAGGGTCTCAAATTTAGAAAACCAACTTATGCTTGCTTAAGGGGAAAGGTGAGTTGGGTTGCTGCATAAAACCAGAGATTGAAATGAGCACAGATAAAGTTCCTTAGGCCAAATATGGAATAGACAAGAGCTACTCCTTGCTCAACGAAATGGACTCAACACCGCATATTAAACGCCTAAGAATGTACCTGACTAGTAAGTATCGTAAAACCTATGGATTGCTATGTCTCTGAAAGAGAATCAAGCATGTGTACAGGGGCATAAACGCAGCAGTGATAGGATTGGAGAGGTTCGGTGAGCAAATGAAGACCCTTTGAAGTCATATTGCATGGTACCCATTCCACGGGTCTCAACTACCCAGGTTTTAGGTATTCTTCCTTCAGCTAAAACATGCATGTGGAACCCAGAGTATGATCAACCATGTGATCGGGAGCCGTGTTCAAATATGTCTCAGTTTTCCTCCCCTGGTACTCGGGTGCAACATTCCAGACGCTTTACTAACACTCTCCCCACTTGGAGAGTCAGCACCCTTAACCTCCTGTTTGGCCCAGTTTGCAATTTCTGCGGAAGATGAACAGGAATAGCGAGAACCAATGAGAGGCTAGCTGGAGGTGTCTGGACGGGCAAATTTAACTCTCATTTCCCACCAGGAAGAGGAAATAACCAAAGGCTCAGCGTGCCGTACCGGAACCAGATTAGGGCCTTAAGCCATCCTGCGGTGTTGCGGCCAGCTCAAAAGAAAGCGAGTTGAAGAAAGGAGCTCAGGGGCACTGTAATTCACAAACCTGCAGAGTTATAGATGACAGCTATCGTCCAAAAATAAACTGAAGTAAGGCTGCCAAGAGGACTTGAAAGCGGGGCAGAATTGCAGGAAACCGATTTCAGGAGGTAGACTGGAATTGCATTGAAAGCATAGGAAAAGAGGCAGAACGTCCACAATGATGCACTTGGCCAAAAAGTGCGTATGCGTTTTTTCCTGAATATATTCAGGAAAAAACGCATACGCCCTTTTTGGCCAACCAAGCAAGCTTGCAAAGGAAATCTGCACTACAATGAAGTCTCACTTCCCCCCGGTCAAAAGGGCCATCTGAAAAAAGTGTAAAATCCAGAAAGGCAGGACAGGCCATGGAGAACTGGGAGCCTTGTTATGCTGATGGGCGGGATGTAAATTGCCAACAACCACTCGGGAGAAGTGTATGGTGTTTCCTGAAACATCTAAAAAACAAAGCAACAGAGCCTAGGGCACTTCCACTTATGGTCCTATAGCTTAGGGAAATTAAAATCAAAAAGACACAGCCACCCCAAAGTTTGGAACGGCTCTGTTTACAAGAACCTCATTTACAGTACAAGTTCAACATCGCAGAAAGTGAAAAATGGATAAAGAAGTTGTGGTATTTACTTACAAAGCAATATCACTCAGCAATGAAATCTGTATCATCAGGCCCTTAGCAGCACATTGAGTGGATTCAGGTATGATGATTCTAACTGAAGTAAGTCTTACAGAAAAAGAAACATCATAAGATATCAGTAATACACGGAATGTAAACTTGGCTACACAGGAACTGAATTACAGAACAGAACAGGGTCTCAAATTTAGAAAACCAACTTATGCTTGCTTAAGGGTAAAGGTGAGTTGGGGTGCTGCATAAAACCAGAGATTGAAATGAGCACAGATAAAGTTCCTTAAGTCAAATATGGAATAGACAAGAGCTACTCCTTGCTCAACGAAATGGACTCAACACCGCATATTAAACGCCTAAGAATGTACCTGACTAGTAAGTATCTTAAAACCTATGGATTGCTATGTCTCCGAAAGAGAATCAAGCATGTGTACAGGGGCATAAACGCAGCAGTGATAGGATTGGAGAGGTTCGGTGAGCAAATGAAGACCCTTTGAAGTCATATTGCATGGTACCCATTACACGGGTCTCAACTCTCCAGGTTTAAGGTATTCTTCCTTCAGCTAAAACATGCATGTGGAACCCAAGTATGATCAACCATGTGAATGGGAGACGTGTTCAAATATGTCTCAGTTTTCCTCCCCTGGTACTCGGGTGCAACATTCCAGACGCTTTACTAACACTCTCCCCACTTGGAGAGTCAGCGCCTTTAACCTCCTGTTTGGCCCAGTTTGCAATTTCTGCGGAAGATGAACAGGAATAGCGAGAACCAATGAGAGACTAGCTGGAGGTGTCTGGACGGGCAAATTTAACTCTCATTTTCCACCAGGAAGAGGAAATAACCAAAGGCTCAGCGTGCCGTGCCGGAACAAGATTAGGGCCTGAAGCCATCCTGCGGTGTTGCGGCCAGGTCACAAGAAAGCGAGTTGAAGAAAGGAGCTCAGGGGCACTGTAATTCACAAACCTGCAGAGTTATAAATGACAGCTATCGTCCAAAAATAGACTGAAGTAAGGCTGCCAAGAGGACTTGAAAGCGGGGCAGAATTGCAGGAAACCGATTTCAGGAGGTAGACTGGAATTGCATTGAAAGCATAGGAAAAGAGGCAGAACGTCCACAATGATGCACTTGGCCAAAAAGGGCGTATGCGTTTTTTCCTGAATATATTCAGGAAAAAACGCATACGCCCTTTTTGGCCAACCAAGCAAGCTTGCAAAGGAAATCTGCACTACAATGAAGTCTCACTTCCCCCCGGTCAAAAGGGCCATCTGAAAAAAGTGTAAAATCCAGAAAGGCAGGACAGGCCATGGAGAACTGGGAGCCTTGTTATGCTGATGGGCGAGATGTAAATTGCCAACAGACACTCGGGAGAAGTGTATGGTGTTTCCTGAAACATCTAAAAAACAAAGCAACAGAGCCTAGGGCACTGCCACTTATGGTCCTATAGCTTAGGGAAATTAAAATCAAAAAGACACAGCCACCCCAAAGTTTGGGACGCCTCTGTTTACAAGAACCTCGTTTACAGTACAAGTTCAACATCGCAAAAAGTGAAAAATGGATAAAGAACTTGTGGTACTTACGTACAATGCAGTATCAGTCAGCAATGAAATCTATGTCATCAGGCCCGTAGCAGCATAATGAGTGGATTCAGGTACGATGATTCTAACTGAAATAAGTCACACAGAAAAAGAAACATCATAAGATATCACTAATACACGGAATGTAAACTTGGCTACACAGGAACTGCATTCCAAAACAGAACAGGGTCTCAAATTTAGAAAACCAACTTATGCTTGCTTAAGGGGAAAGGTGAGTTGGGGTGCTGCATAAAACCAGAGATTGAAATGAGCACAGATAAAGTTCCTTAAGCCAAATATGGAATAGACAAGAGCTACTCCTTGCTCAACGAAATGGACTCAAAACCCCATATTAAACCCCTAAGAATGTACCTGACTAGTAAGTATCTTAAAACCTATGGATTGCTATGTTTCCAAAAGAGAATCAAGCGTGTGTACAGGGGAATAAACGCAGCAGTGATAGGATTGGAGAGGTTCGGTGAGCAAATGAAGACCCTTTGAAGTCATATTGCATGGTACCCATTACACGGGTCTCAACTCTCCAGGTTTAAGGTATTCTTCCTTCAGCTAAAACATGCATGTGGAACCCAGAGTATGATCAACCATGTGAACGGGAGACGTGTTCAAATATGTCTCAGTTTTCCTCCCCTGGTACTCGGGTGCAACATTCCAGACGCTTTACTAACACTCTCCCCACTTGGAGAGTCAGTCCCTTTAACCTCCTGTTTGGCCCAGTTTGCAATTTCTGCGGAAGATGAACAGGAATAGCGAGAACCAATGAGAGGCTAGCTGGAGGTGTCTGGACGGGCAAATTTAACTCTCATTTCCCACCAGGAAGAGGAATTAACCAAAGGCTCAGCATGCCGGGCCGGAACCAGATTAGGGCCTGAAGCCATCCTGCGGTGTTGCGGTCAGGTCACAAGAAAGCGAGTTGAAGAAAGGAGCTCAGGGGCACTGTAAGTCACAAACCTGCAGAGTTATAAATGACAGCTATCGTCCAAAAATAGACTGAAGTAAGGCTGCCAAGAGGACTTGAAAGCGGGGCAGAATTGCAGGAAACCGATTTCAGGAGGTAGACTGGAATTGCATTGAAAGCATAGGAAAAGAGGCAGAACGTCCACAATGATGCACTTGGCCAAAAAGGGCATATGTATTTTTTCCTGAATATATTCAGGTAAAAACGCATACGCCCTTTTTGGCCAACCAAGCAAGCTTGCAAAGGAAATCTGCACTACAATGAAGTCTCACTTCCCCTCGGTCAAAAGGGCCATCTGAAAAAAGTGTAAAATCCAGAAAGGCAACAGGCCATAGAGAACTGGGAGCCTTGTTATGCTGATGGGTGGGATGTAAATTGCCAACCGACACTTGGGAGAAGTGTATGGTGTTTCCTGAAACATCTAAAAAACAAAGCAACAGAGCCTAGGGCACTTCCACTTATGGTCCTATAGCTTAGGGAAATTAAAATCAAAAAGACACAGCCACCCCAAAGTTTGGAACGGCTCTGTTTACAAGAACCTCATTTACAGTACAAGTTCAACATCGCAGAAAGTGAAAAATGGATAAAGAACTTGTGGTACTTACGTACAATGCAGTATCACTCAGCAATGAAATCTATGTCATCAGGCCTGTAGCAGCATAATGAGTAGATTCAGGTACGATGATTCTAACTGAAATAAGTCACACAGAAAAAGAAACATCATAAGATATCACTAATACACGGAATGTAAACTTGGCTACACAGGAACTGAATTGCAAAACAGAACAGGGTCTCAAATTTAGAAAACCAACTTATGCTTGCTTAAGGGGAAAGGTGAGTTGGGGTGCTGCATAAAACCAGAGATTGAAATGAGCACAGATAAAGTTCCTTAAGCCAAATATGCAATAGACAAGAGCTACTCCTTGCTCAACGAAATGGACTCAACACCGCATATTAAACGCCTAAGAATGTACCTGATTAGTAAGTATCTTAAAACCTATGGATTGCTATGTCTCCGAAAGAGAATCAAGCATGTGTACAGGGGCATAAACGCAGCAGTGATAGGATTGGAGAGGTTCGGTGAGCAAATGAAGACCCGTTGAAGTCATATTGCATGGTACCCATTCCACGGGTTTCAACTACCCAGGTTTTAGGTATTCTTCCTTCAGCTAAAACATGCATGTGGAACCCAGAGTATGATCAACCATGTGATCGGGAGACGTGTTCAAATATGTCTCAGTTTTCCTCCCCTGGTACTCGGGTGCAACATTCCAGACGCTTTACTAACACTCTCCCCACTTGGAGAGTCAGCGCCCTTAACCTCCTGTTTGGCACAGTTTGCAATTTCTGCGGAAGATGAACAGGAATAGCGAGAACCAATGAGAGGCTAGCTGGAGGTGTCTGGACGGGCAAATTTAACTCTCATTTCCCAACAGGAAGAGGAATTAACCAAAGGCTCAGCCTGCCGTACCGGAACCAGGTTAGGGCCTGAAGCCATCCTGCGGTGTTGCGGCCAGGTCACAAGAAAGCGAGTTGAAGAAAGGAGCTCAGGGGCACTGTAATTCACAAACCTGCAGAGTTATAAATGACAGCTATCGTCCAAAAATAGACTGAAGTAAGGCTGCCAAGAGGACTTGAAAGCGGGGCAGAATTGCAGGAAACCGATTTCAGGAGGTAGACTGGAATTGCATTGAAAGCATAGGAAAAGAGGCAGAACGTCCACAATGATGCACTTGGCCAAAAAGGGCGTATGCGTTTTTTCCTGAATATATTCAGGAAAAAACGCATACGCCCTTTTTGGCCAACCAAGAAAGCTTGCAAAGGAAATCTGCACTACAATGAAGTCTCACTTCACCCCAGTCAAAAGGGCCATCTGAAAAAAGTGTAAAATCCAGAACGGCAGGACAGGCCATGGAGAACTGGGAGCCTTGTTATGCTGATGGGCGGGATGTAAATTGCCAACAACCACTCGGGAGAAGTGTATGGTGTTTCCTGAAACATCTAAAAAACAAAGCAACAGAACCTAGGGCACTTCCACTTATGGTCCTATAGCTTAGGGAAATTAAAATCAAAAAGACACAGCCACCCCAAAGTTTGGAATGGCTCTGTTTACAAGAACCTCGTTTACAGTACAAGTTCAACATCGCAGAAAGTGAAAAATGGATAAAGAAGTTGTGGTATTTACTTACAAAGCAATATCACTAAGCAATGAAATTTGTGTCATAAGGCCCTTAGCAGCACAATGAGTGGATTCAGGTATGATGATTCTAACTGAAATAAGTCACACAGAAAAAGAAACATCGTAAGATATCAGTAATACACGGAATGTAAACTTGGCTACACAGGAACTGAATTACAGAACAGGGTCTCAAATTTAGAAAACCAACTTATGCTTGCTTAAGGGGAAAGGTGAGTTGGGGTGCTGCATAAAAACAGAGATTGAAATGAGCACAGATAAAGTTCCTTAAGCCAAATATGGAATAGGCAAGAGCTACTCCTTGCTCAATGAAATGGACTCAACACCGCATATTAAATGCCTAAGAATGTACCTGACTAGTAATTATCTTAAAACCTATAGATTGCTATGTCTCCGAAAGAGAATCAAGCATGTGTACAGGGGCATAAACGCAGCAGTGATAGGATTGGAGAGGTTCGGTGAGCAAATGAAGACCCTTTGAAGTCATATTGCATGGTACCCATTCCACGGGTTTCAACTACCCAGGTTTTAGGTATTCTTCCTTCAGCTAAAACATGCATGTGAATCCCAGAGTATGATCAACCATGTGATCGGGAGACGTGTTCAAATATGTCTCAGTTTTCCTCCCCTGGTACTCAGGTGCAACATTCCAGACGCTTTACTAACACTCTCCCCACTTGGAGAGTCAGCGCCTTTAACCTCCTGTTTGGCCCAGTTTGCAATTTCTGCGGAAGATGAACAGGAATCGCGAGAACCAATGAGAGGCTAGCTGGAGGTGTCTGGATGGGCAAATTTAACTCTCATTTCCCACCAGGAGGAGGAAATAACCAAAGGCTCAGCGTGCCGTTCCGGAACCAGATTAGGGCCTGAAGCCATCCTGCGGTGTTGCTGCCAGGTCACAAGAAAGTGAGTTGAAGAAAGGAGCTCAGGGGCACTGTAATTCACAAACCTGCAGAGTTATAAATGACAGCTATCGTCCAAAAATAGACTGAAGTAAGGCTGCCAAGAGGACTTGAAAGCGGGGCAGAATTGCAGGAAACCGATTTCAGGAGGTAGACTGAAATTGCATTGAAAGCATAGGAAAAGAGGCAGAACGTCCACAATGATGCACTTGGCCAAAAAGGGCGTATGCGTTTTTTCCTGAATATATTCAGGAAAAAACGCATACGCCCTTTTTGGCCAACCAAGCAAGCTTGCAAAGGAAATCTGCACTACAATGAAGTCTCACTTCCCCCCGGTCAAAAGGGCCATCTGAAAAAAGTGTAAAATCCAGAAAGGCAGGACAGGCCATGGAGAACTGGGAGCCTTGTTATGCTGATGGGCGGGATGTAAATTGCCAACAGACACTCGGGAGAAGTGTATGGTGTTTCCTGAAACATCTAAAAAACAAAGCAACAGAGCCTAGGGCACTGCCACTTATGGTCCTATAGCTTAGGGAAATTAAAATCAAAAAGACACAGCCACCCCAATGTTTGGGACGCCTCTGTTTACAAGAACCTCGTTTACAGTACAAGTTCAACATCGCAGAAAGTGAAAAATGGATAAAGAAGTTGTGGTATTTACTTACAAAGCAATATCACTCAGCAATGAAATCTATCTCATCAGGCCCTTAGCATCACAATGAGTGGATTCAGGTATGATGATTCTAACTGAAATAAGTCACACAGAAAAAGAAACATCATAAGATATCAGTAATACACGGAATGTAAACTTGGCTACACAGGAACTGAATTACAGAACAGAACAGGGTCTCAAATTTAGAAAACCAACTTATGCTTGCTTAAGGGTAAAGGTGAGTTGGGGTGCTGCATAAAACCAGAGATTGAAATGAGCACAGATAAAGTTCCTTAAGTCAAATATGGAATAGACAAGAGCTACTCCTTGCTCAACGAAATGGACTCAACACCGCATATTAAACGCCTAAGAATGTACCTGACTAGTAAGTATCTTAAAACCTATGGATTGCTATGTCTCCGAAAGAGAATCAAGCATGTGTACAGGGGCATAAACGCAGCAGTGATAGGATTGGAGAGGTTCGGTGAGCAAATGAAGACCCTTTGAAGTCATATTGCATGGTACCGATTACACGGGTCTCAACTCTCCAGGTTTAAGGTATTCTTCCTTCAGCTAAAACATGCATGTGGAACCCAAGTATGATCAACCATGTGAACGGGAGACGTGTTCAAATATGTCTCAGTTTTCCTCCCCTGGTACTCGGGTGCAACATTCCAGACGCTTTACTAACACTCTCCCCACTTGGAGAGTCAGCGCCTTTAACCTCCTGTTTGGCCCAGTTTGCAATTTCTGCGGAAGATGAACAGGAATAGCGAGAACCAATGAGAGGCTAGCTGGAGGTGTCTGGACGGGCAAATTTAACTCTCATTTCCCACCAGGAAGGGGAAATAACCAAAGGCTCAGCGTGCCGTACCGGAACCAGATTAGGGCCTGAAGCCATCCTGCGGTGTTGCGGCCAGCTCAAAAGAAACCGAGTTGAAGAAAGGAGCTCAGGGGCACTGTAATTCACAAACCTGCAGAGTTATAAATGACAGCTATCGTCCAAAAATAGACTGAAGTAAGGCTGCCAAGAGGACTTGAAAGCGGGGCAGAATTGCAGGAAACCGATTTCAGGAGGTAGACTGGAATTGCATTGAAAGCATAGGAAAAGAGGCAGAACGTCCACAATGATGCACTTGGCCAAAAAGGGCGTATGCGTTTTTTCCTGAATATATTCAGGAAAAAACGCATACGCCCTTTTTGGCCAACCAAGCAAGCTTGCAAAGGAAATCTGCACTACAATGAAGTCTCACTTCCCCCCGGTCAAAAGGGCCATCTGAAAAAAGTGTAAAATCCAGAAAGGCAACAGGCCATTGAGAACTGGGAGCCTTGTTATGCTGATGGGCGGGATGTAAATTGCCAACAGACACTTGGGAGAAGTGTATGGTGTTTCCTGAAACATCTAAAAAACAAAGCAACAGAGCCTAGGGCACTTCCACTTATGGTCCTATAGCTTAGGGAAATTAAAATCAAAAAGACACAGCCACCCCAAAGTTTGGAACGGCTCTGTATACAAGAACCTCGTTTACAGTACAAGTTCAACATCACAGAAAGTGAAAAATGGATAAAGAAGTTGTGGTATTTACTTACAAAGCAATATCACTCAGCAATGAAATCTATGTCATCAGGCCCTTAGCATCACAATGAGTGGATTCAGGTATGATGATTCTAACTGAAATAAGTCACACAGAAAAAGAAACATCATAAGATATCAGTAATACACGGAATGGAAACTTGGCTACACAGGAACTGAATTACAGAACAGAACAGGGTCTCAAATTTAGAAAACCAACTTATTCTTGCTTAAGGGGAAAGGTGAGTTGGGGTGCTGCATAAAACCAGAGATTGAAATGAGCACAGATAAAGTTCCTTAAGCCAAATATGGAATAGACAAGAGCTACTCCTTGCTCAACGAAATGGACTCAACACCCCATATTAAACGCCTAAGAATGTACCTGACTAGTAAGTATCTTAAAACCTATGGATTGCTATGTCTCCGAAAGAGAATCAAGCATGTGTACAGGGGCATAAACGCAGCAGTGATAGGATTGGAGAGGTTCAGTGAGCAAATGAAGACCCTTTGAAGTCATATTGCATGGTACCCATTCCACGGGTTTCAACTACCCAGGTTTAAGGTATTCTTCCTTCAGCTAAAACATGCATGTGGAACCTACAGTATGATCAACCATGTGATCAGGAGACGTGTTCAAATATGTCTCAGTTTTCCTCCCCTGGTACTTGGGTGCAACATTCCAGACGCTTTACTAACACTCTCCCCACTTGGAGCGTCAGTCCCTTTAACCTCCTGTTTGGCCCAGTTTGCAATTTCTGCGGAAGATGAACAGGAATAGCGAGAACCAATGAGAGGCTAGCTGGAGGTGTCTGGACGGGCAAATTTAACTCTCATTTCCCACCAGGAAGAGGAATTAACCAAAGGCTCAGCATGCCGGGCCGGAACCAGATTAGGGCCTGAAGCCATCCTGCGGTGTTGCGGCCAGGTCACAAGAAAGCGAGTTGAAGAAAGGAGCTCAGGGGCACTGTAATTCACAAACCTGCAGAGTTATAAATGACAGCTATCGTCCAAAAATAGACTGAAGTAAGGCTGCCAAGAGGACTTGAAAGCGGGGCAGAATTGCAGGAAACCGATTTCAGGAGGTAGACTGGAATTGCATTGAAAGCATAGGAAAAGAGGCAGAACGTCCACAATGATGCACTTGGCCAAAAAGGGCGTATGCGTTTTTTCCTGAATATATTCAGGAAAAAACGCATACGCCCTTTTTGGCCAACCAAGCAAGCTTGCAAAGGAAATCTGCACTACAATGAAGTCTCACTTCCCCCCGGTCAAAAGGGCCATCTGAAAAAAGTGTAAAATCCAGAAAGGCAGGACAGGCCATGGAGAACTGGGAGCCTTGTTATGCTGATGGGCGGGATGTAAATTGCCAACAGACACTCGGGAGAAGTGTATGGTGTTTCCTGAAACATCTAAAAAACAAAGCAACAGAGCCTAGGGCACTGCCACTTATGGTCCTATAGCTTAGGGAAATTAATATCAAAAAGACACAGCCACCCGAAAGTTTGGGACGCCTCTGTTTACAAGAACCTCGTTTACAGTACAAGTTCAACATCGCAGAAAGTGAAAAAAGGATAAAGAAGTTGTGGTATTTACTTACAAAACAATATCACTCAGCAATGAAATCTGTATCATCAGGCCCTTAGCATCACAATGAGTGGATTCAGGTATGATGATTCTAACTGAAATAAGTCACACAGAAAAAGAAACATCATAAGATATCAGTAATACACGGAATGTAAACTTGGCTACACAGAAACTGAATTACAGAACAGAACAGGGTCTCAAATTTAGAAAACCAACTTATGCTTGCTTAAGGGTAAAGGTGAGTTGGGGTGCTGCATAAAACCAGAGATTGAAATGAGCACAGATAAAGTTCCTTAAGTCAAATATGGAATAGACAAGAGCTACTCCTTGCTCAACGAAATGGACTCAACACCGCATATTAAACGCCTAAGAATGTACCTGACTAGTAAGTATCTTAAAACCTATGGATTGCTATGTCTCCGAAAGAGAATCAAGCATGTGTACAGGGGCATAAACGCAGCAGTGATAGGATTGGAGAGGTTCGGTGAGCAAATGAAGACCCTTTGAAGTCATATTGCATGGTACCCATTCCACGGGTTTCAACTACCCAGGTTTAAGGTATTCTTCCTTCAGCTAAAACATGCATGTGGAACCTAGAGTATGATCAACCATGTGATCGGGAGACGTGTTCAAATATGTCTCAGGTTTCCTCCCCTGGTACTCGGGTGCAACATTCCAGACGCTTTACTAACACTCTCCCCACTTGGAGAGTCAGTCCCTTTAACCTCCTGTTTGGCCCAGTTTGCAATTTCTGCGGAAGATGAACAGGAATAGCGAGAACCAATGAGAGACTATCTGGAGGTGTCTGGACGGGCAAATTTAACTCTCATTTCCCACCAGGAAGAGGAATTAACCAAAGGCTCAGCATGCCGGGCCGGAACCAGATTAGGGCCTGAAGCCATCCTGCGGTGTTGCGGCCAGGTCACAAGAAAGCGAGTTGAAGAAAGGAGCTCAGGGGCACTGTAATTCACAAACCTGCAGAGTTATAAATGACAGCTATCGTCCAAAAATAGACTGAAGTAAGGCTGCCAAGAGGACTTGAAAGCGGGGCAGAATTGCAGGAAACCGATTTCAGGAGGTAGACTGGAATTGCATTGAAAGCATAGGAAAAGAGGCAGAACGTCCACAATGATGCACTTGGCCAAAAAGGGCATATGCGTTTTTTCCTGAATATATTCAGGAAAAAACGCATACGCCCTTTTTGGCCAACCAAGCAAGCTTGCAAAGGAAATCTGCACTACAATGAAGTCTCACTTCCCCACGGTCAAAAGGGCCATCTGAAAAAAGTGTAAAATCCAGAAAGGCAACAGGCCATTGAGAACTGGGAGCCTTGTTATGCTGATGGGCGGGATGTAAATTGCCAACAGACACTCGGGAGAAGTGTATGGTGTTTCCTGAAACATCTAAAAAACAAAGCAACAGAGCCTAGGGCACTTCCACTTATGGTCCTATAGCTTAGGGAAATTAAAATCAAAAACACACAGCCACCCCAAAGTTTGGAACGGCTCTGTTTACAAGAACCTCGTTTACAGTACAAGTTCAACATCACAGAAAGTGAAAAATGGATAAAGAAGTTGTGGTATTCACTTACAAAGCAATATCACTCAGCAATGAAATCTATGTCATCAGGACCTTAGCAGCACAATGAGTGGATTCAGGTATGATGATTCTAACTGAAATAAGTCACACAGAAAAAGAAACATCATAAGATATCAGTAATACACGGAATGGAAACTTGGCTACACAGGAACTGAATTACAGAACAGAACAGGGTCTCAAATTTAGAAAACCAACTTATGCTTGCTTAAGGGTAAAGGTGAGTTGGGGTGCTGCATAAAACCAGAGATTGAAATGAGCACAGATAAAGTTCCTTAGGCCAAATATGGAATAGACAAGAGCTACTCCTTGCTCAACGAAATGGACTCAACACCGCATATTAAACGCCTAAGAATGTACCTGACTAGTAAGTATCGTAAAACCTATGGATTGCTATGTCTTCAAAAGAGAATCAAGCATGTGTACAGGGGCATAAACGCAGCAGTGATAGGATTGGAGAGGTTCGGTGAGCAAGTGAAGACCCTTTGAAGTCATATTGCATGGTACCCAATACACGGGTCTCAACTCTCCAGGTTTAAGGTATTCTTCCTTCAGCTAAAACATGCATGTGGAACCCAAGTATGATCAACCATGTGAACGGGAGACGTGTTCAAATATGTCTCAGTTTTCCTCCCCTGGTACTCGGGTGCAACATTCCAGATGCTT
Source organism: Stenella coeruleoalba (assembly GCF_951394435.1). Taxonomy (NCBI): domain Eukaryota; kingdom Metazoa; phylum Chordata; class Mammalia; order Artiodactyla; family Delphinidae; genus Stenella; species Stenella coeruleoalba. The sequence goes on from NW_027646461.1 coordinate 617,231, forward strand.
TACTAACACTCTCCCCACTTGGAGAGTCAGTCCCTTTAACCTCCTGTTTGGCCCAGTTTGCAATTTCTGCGGAAGATGAACAGGAATAGCGAGAACCAATGAGAGGCTAGCTGGAAGTGTCTGGACCGGCAAATTGAACTCTCATTTCCCACCAGGAGGAGGAAATAACCAAAGGCTCAGCGTGCCGTGCCGGAACCAGATTAGGGCCTGAAGCCATCCTGCGGTGTTGCGGCCAGGTCACAAGAAAGCGAGTTGAAGAAAGGAGCTCAGGGGCACTGTAATTCACAAACCTGCAGAGTTATAAATGACAGCTATCGTCCAAAAATAGACTGAAGTGAGGCTGCCAAGAGGACTTGAAAGCGGGGCAGAATTGCAGGAAACCGATTTCAGGAGGTAGACTGGAATTGCATTGAAAGCATAGGAAAAGAGGCAGAACGTCCACAATGATGCACTTGGCCAAAAAGGGCGTATGCGTTTTTTCCTGAATATATTCAGGAAAAAACGCATACGCCCTTTTTGGCCAACCAAGCAAGCTTGCAAAGGAAATCTGCACTACAATGAAGTCTCACTTCCCCCCGGTCAAAAGGGCCATCTGAAAAAAGTGTAAAATCCAGAAAGGCAGGACAGGCCATGGAGAACTGGGAGCCTTGTTATGCTGATGAGCGGGATGTAAATTGCCAACAACCACTCGGGAGAAGTGTATGGTGTTTCCTGAAACATCTAAAAAACAAAGCAACAGAACCTAGGGCACTTCCACTTATGGTCCTATAGCTTAGGGAAATTAAAATCAAAAAGACACAGCCACCCCAAAGTTTCGAACGGCTCTGTTTACAAGAACCTCGTTTACAGTACAAGTTCAACATCGCAGAAAGTGAAAAATGGATAAAGAAGTTGTGGTATTTACTTACAAAGCAATATCACTCAGCAATGAAATCTGTGTCATCAGGCCCTTAGCAGCACAATGAGTGGATTCAGGTATGATGATTCTAACTGAAATAAGTCACACAGAAAAAGAAACATCATAAGATATCAGTAACACACAGAATGGAAACTTGGCTACACAGGAACTGAATTACAGAACAGAACAGGGTCTCAAATTTAGAAAACCAACTTATGCTTGCTTAAGGGTAAAGGTGAGTTGGGGTGCTGCATAAAACCAGAGATTGAAATGAGCACAGATAAAGTTCCTTAAGCCAAATATGGACTAGACAAGAGCTACTCCTTGCTCAACGAAATGGACTCAACACCGCATATTAAACGCCTAAGAATGTACCTGACTAGTAAGTATCTTAAAACCTATGCATTGCTATGTCTCCGAAAGAGAATCAAGCGTGTGTACAGGGGCATAAACGCAGCAGTGATAGGATTGGAGAGGTTCGGTGAACAAATGAAGACCCTTTGAAGTCATATTGCATGGTACCCATTAAACGGGTTTCAACTACCCAGGTTTAAGGTATTCTTCCTTCAGCTAAAACATGCATGTGGAACCTAGAGTATGATCCACCATGTGATCGGGAGACGTGTTCAAATATGTCTCAGTTTTCCTCCCCTGGTACTCGGGTGCAACATTCCAGACGCTTTACTAACACTCTCCCGACTTGGAGAGTCAGTCCCTTTAACCTCCTGTTTGGCCCAGTTTGCAATTTCTGTGGAAGATGAACAGGAATAGCGAGAACCAATGAGAGGCTAGCTGGAGGTGTCTGGACGGGCAAATTTAACTCTCATTTCCCACCAGGAAGAGGAATTAACCAAAGGCTCAGCATGCCGGGCCGGAACCAGATTAGGGCCTGAAGCCATCCTGCGGTGTTGCGGCCAGGTCACAAGAAAGCGAGTTGAAGAAAGGAGCTCAGGGGCACTGTAAGTCACAAACCTGCAGAGTTATAAATGACAGCTATCGTCCAAAAATAGACTGAAGTAAGGCTGCCAAGAGGACTTGAAAGCGGGGCAGAATTGCAGGAAACCGATTTCAGGAGGTAGACTGGAATTGCATTGAAAACATAGGAAAAGAGGCAGAACGTCCACAATGATGCACTTGGCCAAAAAGGGCGTATGTATTTTTTCCTGAATATATTCAGGTAAAAACGCATACGCCCTTTTTGGCCAACCAAGCAAGCTTGCAAAGGAAATCTGCACTACAATGAAGTCTCACTTCCCCCCGGTCAAAAGGGCCATCTGAAAAAAGTGTAAAATCCAGAAAGGCAACAGGCCATTGAGAACTGGGAGCCTTGTTATGCTGATGGGCGGGATGTAAATTGCCAACAGACACTTGGGAGAAGTGTATGGTGTTTCCTGAAACATCTAAAAAACAAAGCAACAGAACCTAGGGCACTTCCACTTATGGTCCTATAGCTTAGGGAAATTAAAATCAAAAAGACACAGCCACCCCAAAGTTTGGAACGGCTCTGTTTACAAGAACCTCGTTTACAGTACAAGTTCAACATCACAGAAAGTGAAAAATGGATAAAGAAGTTGTGGTATTCACTTACAAAGCAATATCACTCAGCAATGAAATCTATGTCATCAGGCCCTTAGCAGCACAATGAGTGGATTCAGGTATGATGATTCTAACTGAAATAAGTCACACAGAAAAAGAAACATCATAAGATATCAGTAATACACGGAATGGAAACTTGGCTACACAGGAACTGAATTACAGAACAGAACAGGGTCTCAAATTTAGAAAACCAACTTATGCTTGCTTAAGGGTAAAGGTGAGTTGGGGTGCTGCATAAAACCAGAGATTGAAATGAGCACAGATAAAGTTCCTTAGGCCAAATATGGAATAGACAAGAGCTACTCCTTGCTCAACAAAATGGACTGAACACCGCATATTAAACGCCTAAGAATGTACCTGACTAGTAAGTATCGTAAAACCTATTTATTGCTATGTCTCCAAAAGAGAATCAAGCATGTGTACAGGGGCATAAACGCAGCAGTGATAGGATTGGAGAGGTTCGGTGAGCAAATGAAGACCCTTTGAAGTCATATTGCATGGTACCCATTACACGGGTCTCAACTCTCCAGGTTTAAGGTATTCTTCCTTCAGCTAAAACATGCATGTGGAAGCCAAGTATGATCAACCATGTGAACGGGAGACGTGTTCAAATATGTCTCAGTTTTCCTCCCCTGGTACTCGGGTGCAACATTCCAGACGCTTTACTAACACTCTCCCCACTTGGAGAGTCAGCGCCTTTAACCTCCTGTTTGGCCCAGTTTGCAATTTCTGCGGAAGATGAACAGGAATAGCGAGAACCAATGAGAGACTAGCTGGAGGTGTCTGGACGGGCAAATTTAACTCTCATTTCCCACCAGGAAGAGGAAATAACCAAAGGCTCAGCGTGCCATGCCGGAACCAGATTAGGGCCTGAAGCCATCCTGCGGTGTTGCGGCCAGGTCACAAGAAAGCGAGTTGAAGAAAGGAGCTCAGGGGCACTGTAATTCACAAACCTGCAGAGTTATAAATGACAGCTATCGTCCAAAAATATACTGAAGTGAGGCTGCCAAGAGGACTTGAAAGCGGGGCAGAATTGCAGGAAACCGATTTCAGGAGGTAGACTGGAATTGCATTGAAAGCATAGGAAAAGAGGCAGAACGTCCACAATGATGCACTTGGCCAAAAAGGGCGTATGCGTTTTTTCCTGAATATATTCAGGAAAAAACGCATACGCCCTTTTTGGCCAACCAAGCAAGCTTGCAAAGGAAATCTGCACTACAATGAAGTCTCACTTCCCCCCGGCAAAAGGGCCATCTGAAAAAAGTGTAAAATCCAGAAAGGCAGGACAGGCCATGGAGAACTGGGACCCTTGTTATGCTGATGGGCGGGATGTAAATTGCCAACAGACACTCGGGAGAAGTGTATGGTGTTTCCTGAAACATCTAAAAAACAAAGCAACAGAGCCTTGGGCACTGCCACTTATGGTCCTATAGCTTAGGGAAATTAAAATCAAAAAGACACAGCCACACCAAAGTTTGGGACGCCTCTGTTTACAAGAACCTCGTTCACAGTACAAGTTCAACATCGCAGAAAGTGAAAAATGGATAAAGAACTTGTGGTACTTACGTACAATGCAGTATCACTCAGCAATGAAATCTATGTCATCAGGCCCATAGCAGCATAATGAGTGGATTCAGGTACGATGATTCTAACTGAAATAAGTCACACAGAAAAAGAAACATCGTAAGATATCACTAATACAAGGAATGGAAACTTGGCTACACAGGAACTGAATTACAGAACAGAACAGGGTCTCAAATTTAGAAAACCAACTTATGCTTGCTTAAGGGGAAAGGTGAGTTGGGTTGCTGCATAAAACCAGAGATTGAAATGAGCACAGATAAAGTTCCTTAGGCCAAATATGGAATAGACAAGAGCTACTCCTTGCTCAACGAAATGGACTCAACACCGCATATTAAACGCCTAAGAATGTACCTGACTAGTAAGTATCGTAAAACCTATGGATTGCTATGTCTCTGAAAGAGAATCAAGCATGTGTACAGGGGCATAAACGCAGCAGTGATAGGATTGGAGAGGTTCGGTGAGCAAATGAAGACCCTTTGAAGTCATATTGCATGGTACCCATTCCACGGGTCTCAACTACCCAGGTTTTAGGTATTCTTCCTTCAGCTAAAACATGCATGTGGAACCCAGAGTATGATCAACCATGTGATCGGGAGCCGTGTTCAAATATGTCTCAGTATTCCTCCCCTGGTACTCGGGTGCAACATTCCAGACGCTTTACTAACACTCTCCCCACTTGGAGAGTCAGCACCCTTAACCTCCTGTTTGGCCCAGTTTGCAATTTCTGCGGAAGATGAACAGGAATAGCGAGAACCAATGAGAGGCTAGCTGGAGGTGTCTGGACGGGCAAATTTAACTCTCATTTCCCACCAGGAAGAGGAAATAACCAAAGGCTCAGCGTGCCGTACCGGAACCAGATTAGGGCCTTAAGCCATCCTGCGGTGTTGCGGCCAGCTCAAAAGAAAGCGAGTTGAAGAAAGGAGCTCAGGGGCACTGTAATTCACAAACCTGCAGAGTTATAGATGACAGCTATCGTCCAAAAATAAACTGAAGTAAGGCTGCCAAGAGGACTTGAAAGCGGGGCAGAATTGCAGGAAACCGATTTCAGGAGGTAGACTGGAATTGCATTGAAAGCATAGGAAAAGAGGCAGAACGTCCACAATGATGCACTTGGCCAAAAAGTGCGTATGCGTTTTTTCCTGAATATATTCAGGAAAAAACGCATACGCCCTTTTTGGCCAACCAAGCAAGCTTGCAAAGGAAATCTGCACTACAATGAAGTCTCACTTCCCCCCGGTCAAAAGGGCCATCTGAAAAAAGTGTAAAATCCAGAAAGGCAGGACAGGCCATGGAGAACTGGGAGCCTTGTTATGCTGATGGGCGGGATGTAAATTGCCAACAACCACTCGGGAGAAGTGTATGGTGTTTCCTGAAACATCTAAAAAACAAAGCAACAGAGCCTAGGGCACTTCCACTTATGGTCCTATAGCTTAGGGAAATTAAAATCAAAAAGACACAGCCACCCCAAAGTTTCGAACGGCTCTGTTTACAAGAACCTCATTTACAGTACAAGTTCAACATCGCAGAAAGTGAAAAATGGATAAAGAAGTTGTGGTATTTACTTACAAAGCAATATCACTCAGCAATGAAATCTGTATCATCAGGCCCTTAGCAGCACATTGAGTGGATTCAGGTATGATGATTCTAACTGAAGTAAGTCTTACAGAAAAAGAAACATCATAAGATATCAGTAATACACGGAATGTAAACTTGGCTACACAGGAACTGAATTACAGAACAGAACAGGGTCTCAAATTTAGAAAACCAACTTATGCTTGCTTAAGGGTAAAGGTGAGTTGGGGTGCTGCATAAAACCAGAGATTGAAATGAGCACAGATAAAGTTCCTTAAGTCAAATATGGAATAGACAAGAGCTACTCCTTGCTCAACGAAATGGACTCAACACCGCATATTAAACGCCTAAGAATGTACCTGACTAGTAAGTATCTTAAAACCTATGGATTGCTATGTCTCCGAAAGAGAATCAAGCATGTGTACAGGGGCATAAACGCAGCAGTGATAGGATTGGAGAGGTTCGGTGAGCAAATGAAGACCCTTTGAAGTCATATTGCATGGTACCCATTACACGGGTCTCAACTCTCCAGGTTTAAGGTATTCTTCCTTCAGCTAAAACATGCATGTGGAACCCAAGTATGATCAACCATGTGAACGGGAGACGTGTTCAAATATGTCTCAGTTTTCCTCCCCTGGTACTCGGGTGCAACATTCCAGACGCTTTACTAACACTCTCCCCACTTGGAGAGTCAGCGCCTTTAACCTCCTGTTTGGCCCAGTTTGCAATTTCTGCGGAAGATGAACAGGAATAGCGAGAACCAATGAGAGACTAGCTGGAGGTGTCTGGACGGGCAAATTTAACTCTCATTTTCCACCAGGAAGAGGAAATAACCAAAGGCTCAGCGTGCCGTGCCGGAACAAGATTAGGGCCTGAAGCCATCCTGCGGTGTTGCGGCCAGGTCACAAGAAAGCGAGTTGAAGAAAGGAGCTCAGGGGCACTGTAATTCACAAACCTGCAGAGTTATAAATGACAGCTATCGTCCAAAAATAGACTGAAGTAAGGCTGCCAAGAGGACTTGAAAGCGGGGCAGAATTGCAGGAAACCGATTTCAGGAGGTAGACTGGAATTGCATTGAAAGCATAGGAAAAGAGGCAGAACGTCCACAATGATGCACTTGGCCAAAAAGGGCGTATGCGTTTTTTCCTGAATATATTCAGGAAAAAACGCATACGCCCTTTTTGGCCAACCAAGCAAGCTTGCAAAGGAAATCTGCACTACAATGAAGTCTCACTTCCCCCCGGTCAAAAGGGCCATCTGAAAAAAGTGTAAAATCCAGAAAGGCAGGACAGGCCATGGAGAACTGGGAGCCTTGTTATGCTGATGGGCGGGATGTAAATTGCCAACAGACACTCGGGAGAAGTGTATGGTGTTTCCTGAAACATCTAAAAAACAAAGCAACAGAGCCTAGGGCACTGCCACTTATGGTCCTATAGCTTAGGGAAATTAAAATCAAAAAGACACAGCCACCCCAAAGTTTGGGACGCCTCTGTTTACAAGAACCTCGTTTACAGTACAAGTTCAACATCGCAAAAAGTGAAAAATGGATAAAGAACTTGTGGTACTTACGTACAATGCAGTATCAGTCAGCAATGAAATCTATGTCATCAGGCCCGTAGCAGCATAATGAGTGGATTCAGGTACGATGATTCTAACTGAAATAAGTCACACAGAAAAAGAAACATCATAAGATATCACTAATACACGGAATGTAAACTTGGCTACACAGGAACTGCATTCCAAAACAGAACAGGGTCTCAAATTTAGAAAACCAACTTATGCTTGCTTAAGGGGAAAGGTGAGTTGGGGTGCTGCATAAAACCAGAGATTGAAATGAGCACAGATAAAGTTCCTTAAGCCAAATATGGAATAGACAAGAGCTACTCCTTGCTCAACGAAATGGACTCAAAACCCCATATTAAACCCCTAAGAATGTACCTGACTAGTAAGTATCTTAAAACCTATGGATTGCTATGTTTCCAAAAGAGAATCAAGCGTGTGTACAGGGGAATAAACGCAGCAGTGATAGGATTGGAGAGGTTCGGTGAGCAAATGAAGACCCTTTGAAGTCATATTGCATGGTACCCATTACACGGGTCTCAACTCTCCAGGTTTAAGGTATTCTTCCTTCAGCTAAAACATGCATGTGGAACCCAGAGTATGATCAACCATGTGAACGGGAGACGTGTTCAAATATGTCTCAGTTTTCCTCCCCTGGTACTCGGGTGCAACATTCCAGACGCTTTACTAACACTCTCCCCACTTGGAGAGTCAGTCCCTTTAACCTCCTGTTTGGCCCAGTTTGCAATTTCTGCGGAAGATGAACAGGAATAGCGAGAACCAATGAGAGGCTAGCTGGAGGTGTCTGGACGGGCAAATTTAACTCTCATTTCCCACCAGGAAGAGGAATTAACCAAAGGCTCAGCATGCCGGGCCGGAACCAGATTAGGGCCTGAAGCCATCCTGCGGTGTTGCGGTCAGGTCACAAGAAAGCGAGTTGAAGAAAGGAGCTCAGGGGCACTGTAAGTCACAAACCTGCAGAGTTATAAATGACAGCTATCGTCCAAAAATAGACTGAAGTAAGGCTGCCAAGAGGACTTGAAAGCGGGGCAGAATTGCAGGAAACCGATTTCAGGAGGTAGACTGGAATTGCATTGAAAGCATAGGAAAAGAGGCAGAACGTCCACAATGATGCACTTGGCCAAAAAGGGCATATGTATTTTTTCCTGAATATATTCAGGTAAAAACGCATACGCCCTTTTTGGCCAACCAAGCAAGCTTGCAAAGGAAATCTGCACTACAATGAAGTCTCACTTCCCCTCGGTCAAAAGGGCCATCTGAAAAAAGTGTAAAATCCAGAAAGGCAACAGGCCATAGAGAACTGGGAGCCTTGTTATGCTGATGGGTGGGATGTAAATTGCCAACCGACACTTGGGAGAAGTGTATGGTGTTTCCTGAAACATCTAAAAAACAAAGCAACAGAGCCTAGGGCACTTCCACTTATGGTCCTATAGCTTAGGGAAATTAAAATCAAAAAGACACAGCCACCCCAAAGTTTGGAACGGCTCTGTTTACAAGAACCTCATTTACAGTACAAGTTCAACATCGCAGAAAGTGAAAAATGGATAAAGAACTTGTGGTACTTACGTACAATGCAGTATCACTCAGCAATGAAATCTATGTCATCAGGCCTGTAGCAGCATAATGAGTAGATTCAGGTACGATGATTCTAACTGAAATAAGTCACACAGAAAAAGAAACATCATAAGATATCACTAATACACGGAATGTAAACTTGGCTACACAGGAACTGAATTGCAAAACAGAACAGGGTCTCAAATTTAGAAAACCAACTTATGCTTGCTTAAGGGGAAAGGTGAGTTGGGGTGCTGCATAAAACCAGAGATTGAAATGAGCACAGATAAAGTTCCTTAAGCCAAATATGCAATAGACAAGAGCTACTCCTTGCTCAACGAAATGGACTCAACACCGCATATTAAACGCCTAAGAATGTACCTGACTAGTAAGTATCTTAAAACCTATGGATTGCTATGTCTCCGAAAGAGAATCAAGCATGTGTACAGGGGCATAAACGCAGCAGTGATAGGATTGGAGAGGTTCGGTGAGCAAATGAAGACCCGTTGAAGTCATATTGCATGGTACCCATTCCACGGGTTTCAACTACCCAGGTTTTAGGTATTCTTCCTTCAGCTAAAACATGCATGTGGAACCCAGAGTATGATCAACCATGTGATCGGGAGACGTGTTCAAATATGTCTCAGTTTTCCTCCCCTGGTACTCGGGTGCAACATTCCAGACGCTTTACTAACACTCTCCCCACTTGGAGAGTCAGCGCCCTTAACCTCCTGTTTGGCACAGTTTGCAATTTCTGCGGAAGATGAACAGGAATAGCGAGAACCAATGAGAGGCTAGCTGGAGGTGTCTGGACGGGCAAATTTAACTCTCATTTCCCAACAGGAAGAGGAATTAACCAAAGGCTCAGCCTGCCGTACCGGAACCAGGTTAGGGCCTGAAGCCATCCTGCGGTGTTGCGGCCAGGTCACAAGAAAGCGAGTTGAAGAAAGGAGCTCAGGGGCACTGTAATTCACAAACCTGCAGAGTTATAAATGACAGCTATCGTCCAAAAATAGACTGAAGTAAGGCTGCCAAGAGGACTTGAAAGCGGGGCAGAATTGCAGGAAACCGATTTCAGGAGGTAGACTGGAATTGCATTGAAAGCATAGGAAAAGAGGCAGAACGTCCACAATGATGCACTTGGCCAAAAAGGGCGTATGCGTTTTTTCCTGAATATATTCAGGAAAAAACGCATACGCCCTTTTTGGCCAACCAAGAAAGCTTGCAAAGGAAATCTGCACTACAATGAAGTCTCACTTCACCCCAGTCAAAAGGGCCATCTGAAAAAAGTGTAAAATCCAGAACGGCAGGACAGGCCATGGAGAACTGGGAGCCTTGTTATGCTGATGGGCGGGATGTAAATTGCCAACAACCACTCGGGAGAAGTGTATGGTGTTTCCTGAAACATCTAAAAAACAAAGCAACAGAACCTAGGGCACTTCCACTTATGGTCCTATAGCTTAGGGAAATTAAAATCAAAAAGACACAGCCACCCCAAAGTTTGGAATGGCTCTGTTTACAAGAACCTCGTTTACAGTACAAGTTCAACATCGCAGAAAGTGAAAAATGGATAAAGAAGTTGTGGTATTTACTTACAAAGCAATATCACTAAGCAATGAAATTTGTGTCATAAGGCCCTTAGCAGCACAATGAGTGGATTCAGGTATGATGATTCTAACTGAAATAAGTCACACAGAAAAAGAAACATCGTAAGATATCAGTAATACACGGAATGTAAACTTGGCTACACAGGAACTGAATTACAGAACAGAACAGGGTCTCAAATTTAGAAAACCAACTTATGCTTGCTTAAGGGGAAAGGTGAGTTGGGGTGCTGCATAAAAACAGAGATTGAAATGAGCACAGATAAAGTTCCTTAAGCCAAATATGGAATAGACAAGAGCTACTCCTTGCTCAATGAAATGGACTCAACACCGCATATTAAATGCCTAAGAATGTACCTGACTAGTAATTATCTTAAAACCTATAGATTGCTATGTCTCCGAAAGAGAATCAAGCATGTGTACAGGGGCATAAACGCAGCAGTGATAGGATTGGAGAGGTTCGGTGAGCAAATGAAGACCCTTTGAAGTCATATTGCATGGTACCCATTCCACGGGTTTCAACTACCCAGGTTTTAGGTATTCTTCCTTCAGCTAAAACATGCATGTGAAACCCAGAGTATGATCAACCATGTGATCGGGAGACGTGTTCAAATATGTCTCAGTTTTCCTCCCCTGGTACTCAGGTGCAACATTCCAGACGCTTTACTAACACTCTCCCCACTTGGAGAGTCAGCGCCTTTAACCTCCTGTTTGGCCCAGTTTGCAATTTCTGCGGAAGATGAACAGGAATCGCGAGAACCAATGAGAGGCTAGCTGGAGGTGTCTGGATGGGCAAATTTAACTCTCATTTCCCACCAGGAGGAGGAAATAACCAAAGGCTCAGCGTGCCGTTCCGGAACCAGATTAGGGCCTGAAGCCATCCTGCGGTGTTGCTGCCAGGTCACAAGAAAGTGAGTTGAAGAAAGGAGCTCAGGGGCACTGTAATTCACAAACCTGCAGAGTTATAAATGACAGCTATCGTCCAAAAATAGACTGAAGTAAGGCTGCCAAGAGGACTTGAAAGCGGGGCAGAATTGCAGGAAACCGATTTCAGGAGGTAGACTGAAATTGCATTGAAAGCATAGGAAAAGAGGCAGAACGTCCACAATGATGCACTTGGCCAAAAAGGGCGTATGCGTTTTTTCCTGAATATATTCAGGAAAAAACGCATACGCCCTTTTTGGCCAACCAAGCAAGCTTGCAAAGGAAATCTGCACTACAATGAAGTCTCACTTCCCCCCGGTCAAAAGGGCCATCTGAAAAAAGTGTAAAATCCAGAAAGGCAGGACAGGCCATGGAGAACTGGGAGCCTTGTTATGCTGATGGGCGGGATGTAAATTGCCAACAGACACTCGGGAGAAGTGTATGGTGTTTCCTGAAACATCTAAAAAACAAAGCAACAGAGCCTAGGGCACTGCCACTTATGGTCCTATAGCCTAGGGAAATTAAAATCAAAAAGACACAGCCACCCCAATGTTTGGGACGCCTCTGTTTACAAGAACCTCGTTTACAGTACAAGTTCAACATCGCAGAAAGTGAAAAATGGATAAAGAAGTTGTGGTATTTACTTACAAAGCAATATCACTCAGCAATGAAATCTATCTCATCAGGCCCTTAGCATCACAATGAGTGGATTCAGGTATGATGATTCTAACTGAAATAAGTCACACAGAAAAAGAAACATCATAAGATATCAGTAATACACGGAATGTAAACTTGGCTACACAGGAACTGAATTACAGAACAGAACAGGGTCTCAAATTTAGAAAACCAACTTATGCTTGCTTAAGGGTAAAGGTGAGTTGGGGTGCTGCATAAAACCAGAGATTGAAATGAGCACAGATAAAGTTCCTTAAGTCAAATATGGAATAGACAAGAGCTACTCCTTGCTCAACGAAATGGACTCAACACCGCATATTAAACGCCTAAGAATGTACCTGACTAGTAAGTATCTTAAAACCTATGGATTGCTATGTCTCCGAAAGAGAATCAAGCATGTGTACAGGGGCATAAACGCAGCAGTGATAGGATTGGAGAGGTTCGGTGAGCAAATGAAGACCCTTTGAAATCATATTGCATGGTACCCATTACACGGGTCTCAACTCTCCAGGTTTAAGGTATTCTTCCTTCAGCTAAAACATGCATGTGGAACCCAAGTATGATCAACCATGTGAACGGGAGACGTGTTCAAATATGTCTCAGTTTTCCTCCCCTGGTACTCGGGTGCAACATTCCAGACGCTTTACTAACACTCTCCCCACTTGGAGAGTCAGCGCCTTTAACCTCCTGTTTGGCCCAGTTTGCAATTTCTGCGGAAGATGAACAGGAATAGCGAGAACCAATGAGAGGCTAGCTGGAGGTGTCTGGACGGGCAAATTTAACTCTCATTTCCCACCAGGAAGGGGAAATAACCAAAGGCTCAGCGTGCCGTACCGGAACCAGATTAGGGCCTGAAGCCATCCTGCGGTGTTGCGGCCAGCTCAAAAGAAAGCGAGTTGAACAAAGGAGCTCAGGGGCACTGTAATTCACAAACCTGCAGAGTTATAAATGACAGCTATCGTCCAAAAATAGACTGAAGTAAGGCTGCCAAGAGGACTTGAAAGCGGGGCAGAATTGCAGGAAACCGATTTCAGGAGGTAGACTGGAATTGCATTGAAAGCATAGGAAAAGAGGCAGAACGTCCACAATGATGCACTTGGCCAAAAAGGGCGTATGCGTTTTTTCCTGAATATATTCAGGAAAAAACGCATACGCCCTTTTTGGCCAACCAAGCAAGCTTGCAAAGGAAATCTGCACTACAATGAAATCTCACTTCCCCCCGGTCAAAAGGGCCATCTGAAAAAAGTGTAAAATCCAGAAAGACAGGACAGGCCATGGAGAACTGGGAGCCTTGTTATGCTGATGGGCGGGATGTAAATTGCCAACAGACACTCGGGAGAAGTGTATGGTGTTTCCTGAAACATCTAAAAAACAAAGCAACAGAGCCTAGGGCACTGCCACTTATGGTCCTATAGCTTAGGGAAATTAAAATCAAAAAGACACAGCCACCCCAAAGTTTGGGATGCCTCCGTTTACAAGAACCTCGTTTACCGTACAAGTTCAATATCACAGAAAGTGAAAAATGGATAAAGAACTTGTGGTACTTACGTACAATGCACTATCACTCAGCAATGAAATCTATGTCATCAGGCCCGTAGCAGCATAATGAGTGGATTCAGGTACGATGATTCTAACTGAAATAAGTTACACAGAAAAAGAAACATCATAAGATATCACTAATACACGGAATGTAAACTTGGCTACACAGGAACTGCATTCCAAAACAGAACAGGGTCTCAAATTTAGAAAACCAACTTATGCTTGCTTAAGTGGAAAGGTGAGTTGGGGTGCTGCATAAAACCAGAGATTGAAATGAGCACAGATAAAGTTCCTTAAGTCAAATATGGAATAGACAAGAGCTACTCCTTGCTCAACGAAATGGACTCAACACCGCATATTAAACGCCTAAGAATGTACCTGACTAGTAAGTATCTTAAAACCTATGGATTGCTATGTCTCCGAAAGAGAATCAAGCATGTGTACAGGGGCATAAACGCAGCAGTGATAGGATTGGAGAGGTTCGGTGAGCAAATGAAGACCCTTTGAAGTCATATTGCATGGTACCCATTACACGGGTCTTAACTCTCCAGGTTTAAGGTATTCTTCCTTCAGCTAAAACATGCATGTGGAACCCAAGTATGATCAACCATGTGAACGGGAGACGTGTTCAAATATGTCTCAGTTTTCCTCCCCTGGTACTCGGGTGCAACATTCCAGATGCTTTACTAACACTCTCCCCACTTGGAGAGTCAGTGCCTTTAACCTCCTGTTTGGCCCAGTTTGCAATTTCTGCGGAAGATGAACAGGAATAGCGAGAACCAATGAGAGACTAGCTGGAGGTGTCTGGACGGGCAAATTTAACTCTCATTTCCCACCAGGAAGAGGAAATAACCAAAGGCTCAGCGTGCCGTACCGGAACCAGATTAGGGCCTGAAGCCATCCTGCGGTGCTGCGGCCAGCTCAAAAGAAAGCGAGTTGAAGAAAGGAGCTCAGGGGCACTGTAATTCACAAACCTGCAGAGTTATAAATGACAGCTATCGTCCAAAAATAAACTGAAGTAAGGCTGCCAAGAGGACTTGAAAGCGGGGCAGAATTGCAGGAAACCGATTTCAGGAGGTAGACTGGAATTGCATTGAAAGCATAGGAAAAGAGGCAGAACGTCCACAATGATGCACTTGGCCAAAAAGGGCGTATGCGTTTTTTCCTGAATATATTCAGGAAAAAACGCATACGCCCTTTTTGGCCAACCAAGCAAGCTTGCAAAGGAAATCTGCACTACAATGAAGTCTCACTTCCCCCCGGTCAAAAGGGCCATCTGAAAAAAGTGTAAAATCCAGAAAGGCAGGACAGGCCATGGAGAACTGGGAGCCTTGTTATGCTGATGGGCGGGATGTAAATTGCCAACAACCACTCGGGAGAAGTGTATGGTGTTTCCTGAAACATCTAAAAAACAAAGCAACAGAGCCTAGGGCACTTCCACTTATGGTCCTATAGCTTAGGGAAATTAAAATCAAAAAGACACAGCCACCCCAAAGTTTGGGACGCCTCTGTTTTCAAGAACCTCGTTTACAGTACAAGTTCAACATCGCAGAAAGTGAAAAATGGATAAAGAAGTTGTGGTATTTACTTACAAAGCAATATCACTCAGCAATGAAATCTGTATCATCAGGCCCTTAGCAGCACATTGAGTGGATTCAGGTACGATGATTCTAACTGAAGTAAGTCACACAGAAAAAGAAACATCATAAGATATCACTAATACACGGAATGTAAACTTGGCTACACAGGAACTGCATTCCAAAACAGAACAGGGTCTCAAATTTAGAAAACCAACTTATGCTTGCTTAAGGGGAAAGGTGAGTTGGGGTGCTGCATAAAACCAGAGATTGAAATAAGCACAGATAAAGTTCCTTAAGCCAAATATGGAATAGACAAGAGCTACTCCTTGCTCAACGAAATGGACTCAAAACCCCATATTAAACCCCTAAGAATGTACCTGACTAGTAAGTATCTTAAAACCTATGGATTGCTATGTCTCCAAAAGAGAATCAAGCGTGTGTACAGGGGAATAAACGCAGCAGTGATAGGATTGGAGAGGTTCGGTGAGCAAATGAAGACCCTTTGAAGTCATATTGCATGGTACCCATTACACGGGTCTCAACTCTCCAGGTTTAAGGTATTCTTCCTTCAGCTAAAACATGCATGTGGAACCCAGAGTATGATCAACCATGTGAATGGGAGACGTGTTCAAATATGTCTCAGTTTTCCTCCCCTGGTACTCGGGTGCAACATTCCAGACGCTTTACTAACACTCTCCCGACTTAGAGAGTCAGTCCCTTTAACCTCCTGTTTGGCCCAGTTTGCAATTTCTGCGGAAGATGAACAGGAATAGCGAGAACCAATGAGAGGCTAGCTGGAGGTGTCTGGACGGGCAAATTTAACTCTCATTTCCAACCAGGAAGAGGAATTAACCAAAGGCTCAGCATGCCGGGCCGGAACCAGATTAGGGCCTGAAGCCATCCTGCGGTGTTGCGGCCAGGTCACAAGAAAGCGAGTTGAAGAAAGGAGCTCAGGGGCACTGTAATTCAAAAACCTGCAGAGTTATAAATGACAGCTATCGTCCAAAAATAGACTGAAGTAAGGCTGCCAAGAGGACTTGAAAGCGGGGCAGAATTGCAGGAAACCGATTTCAGGAGGTAGACTGGAATTGCATTGAAAGCATAGGAAAAGAGGCAGAACGTCCACAATGATGCACTTGGCCAAAAAGGGCGTATGCGTTTTTTCCTGAATATATTCAGGAAAAAACGCATACGCCCTTTTTGGCCAACCAAGCAATCTTGCAAAGGAAATCTGCACTACAATGAAGTCTCACTTCCCCTCGGTCAAAAGGGCCATCTGAAAAAAGTGTAAAATCCAGAAAGGCAACAGGCCATAGAGAACTGTGAGCCTTGTTATGCTGATGGGCGGGATGTAAATTGCCAACAGACACTTGGGAGAAGTGTATGGTGTTTCCTGAAACATCTAAAAAACAAAGCAACAGAGCCTAGGGCACTTCCACTTATGGTCCTATAGCTTAGGGAAATTAAAATCAAAAAGACACAGCCACCCCAAAGTTTGGAACGGCTCTGTTTACAAGAACCTCGTTTACAGTACAAGTTCAACATCGCAGAAAGTGAAAAATGGATAAAGAATTTGTGGTACTTACGTACAAAGCAGTATCACTCAGCAATGAAATCTGTGTCATCAGGCCCTTAGCAGCACAATGAGTGGATTCAGGTATGATGATTCTAACTGAAATAAGTCACACAGAAAAAGAAACATCATAAGATATCAGTAATACACGGAATGTAAACTTGGCTACACAGGAACTGAATTACAGAACAGAACAGTGTCTCAAATTTAGAAAACCAACTTATTCTTGCTTAAGGGGAAAGGTGAGTTGGGGTGCTGCATAAAACCAGAGATTGAAATGAGCACAGATAAAGTTCCTTAAGCCAAATATGGAATAGACAAGAGCTACTCCTTGCTCAACGAAATGGACTCAACACCCCATATTAAACGCCTAAGAATGTACCTGACTAGTAAGTATCTTAAAACCTATGGATTGCTATCTCTCCGAAAGAGAATCAAGCATGTGTACAGGGGCATAAACGCAGCAGTGATAGGATTGGAGAGGTTCGGTGAGCAAATGAAGACCCTTTGAAGTCATATTGCATGGTACCCATTCCACGGGTTTCAACTACCAAGGTTTAAGGTATTCTTCCTTCAGCTAAAACATGCATGTGGAACCTACAGTATGATCAACCATGTGATCAGGAGACGTGTTCAAATATGTCTCAGTTTTCCTCCCCTGGTACTCGGGTGCAACATTCCAGACGCTTTACTAACACTCTCCCCACTTGGAGCGTCAGTCCCTTTAACCTCCTGTTTGGCCCAGTTTGCAATTTCTGCGGAAGATGAACAGGAATAGCGAGAACCAATGAGAGGCTAGCTGGAGGTGTCTGGACGGGCAAATTTAACTCTCATTTCCCACCAGGAAGAGGAATTAACCAAAGGCTCAGCATGCCGGGCCGGAACCAGATTAGGGCCTGAAGCCATCCTGCGGTGTTGCGGCCAGGTCACAAGAAAGCGAGTTGAAGAAAGGAGCTCAGGGGCACTGTAATTCACAAACATGCAGAGTTATAAATGACAGCTATCGTCCAAAAATAGACTGAAGTAAGGCTGCCAAGAGGACTTGAAAGCGGGGCAGAATTGCAGGAAACCGATTTCAGGAGGTAGACTGGAATTGCATTGAAAGCATAGGAAAAGAGGCAGAACGTCCACAATGATGCACTTGGCCAAAAAGGGCGTATGCGTTTTTTCCTGAATATATTCAGGAAAAAACGCATACGCCCTTTTTGGCCAACCAAGCAAGCTTGCAAAGGAAATCTGCACTACAATGAAGTCTCACTTCCCCCCGGTCAAAAGGGCCATCTGAAAAAAGTGTAAAATCCAGAAAGGCAGGACAGGCCATGGAGAACTGGGAGCCTTGTTATGCTGATGGGCGGGATGTAAATTGCCAACAACCACTCGGGAGAAGTGTATGGTGTTTCCTGAAACATCTAAAAAACAAAGCAACAGAGCCTAGGGCACTTCCACTTATGGTCCTATAGCTTAGGGAAATTAAAATCAAAAACACACAGCCACCCCAAAGTTTGGGATGCCTCCGTTTACAAGAACCTCGTTTACCGTACAAGTTCAATATCACAGAAAGTGAAAAATGGATAAAGAACTTGTGGTACTTACGTACAATGCAGTATCACTCAGCAATGAAATCTATGTCATCAGGCCCGTAGCAGCATAATGAGTGGATTCAGGTACGATGATTCTAACTGAAATAAGTCACACAGAAAAAGAAACATCATAAGATATCACTAATACACGGAATGTAAACTTGGCTACACAGGAACTGCATTCCAAAACAGAACAGGTTCTCAAATTTAGAAAACCAACTTATGCTTGCTTAAGGGGAAAGGTGAGTTGGGGTGCTGCATAAAACCAGAGATTGAAATGAGCACAGATAAAGTTCCTTAAGCCAAATATGGAATAGACAAGAGCTACTCCTTGCTCAACGAAATGGACTCAACACCGCATATTAAACGCCTAAGAATGTACCTGACTAGTAAGTATCTTAAAACCTATGGATTGCTATGTCTCCGAAAGAGAATCAAGCATGTGTACAGGGGCATAAACGCAGCAGTGATAGGATTGGAGAGGTTCGGTGAGCAAATGAAGACCCTTTGAAGTCATATTGCATGGTACCCATTACACGGGTTTCAACTACCCAGGATTTAGGTATTCTTCCTTCAGCTAAAATATGCATGTGGAACCCAGAGTATGATCAACCATGTGATCGGGAGACGTGTTCAAATATGTCTCAGTTTTCCTCCCCTGGTACTCGGGTGCAACATTCCAGACGCTTTACAAACACTCTCCCAATTGGAGAGTCAGCGCCTTTAACCTCCTGTTTGGCCCAGTTTGCAATTTCTGCGGAAGATGAACAGGAATAGCGAGAACCAATGAGAGGCTAGCTGGAGGTGTCTGGACGGGCAAATTTAACTCTCATTTCCCACCAGGAAGAGGAAATAACCAAAGGCTCAGCGTGCCGTACCGGAACCAGATTAGGGCCTGAAGCCATCCTGTGGTGTTGCGGCCAGCTCAAAAGAAAGCGAGTTGAAGAAAGGAGCTCAGGGGCACTGTAATTCACAAACCTGCAGAGTTATAAATGACAGCTATCGTCCAAAAATAGACTGAAGTAAGGCTGCCAAGAGGACTTGAAAGTGGGGCAGAATTGCAGGAAACCGATTTCAGGAGGTAGACTGGAATTGCATTGAAAGCATAGGAAAAGAGGCAGAACGTCCACAATGATGCACTTGGCCTAAAAGGGCGTATGCGTTTTTTCCTGAATATATTCAGGAAAAAACGCATACGCCCTTTTTGGCCAACCAAGCAAGCTTGCAAAGGAAATCTGCACTACAATGAAGTCTCACTTCCCCCCGGTCAAAAGGGCCATCTGAAAAAAGTGTAAAATCCAGAAAGGCAGGACAGGCCATGGAGAACTGGGAGCCTTGTTATGCTGATGGGCGGGATGTAAATTGCCAACAACCACTCGGGAGAAGTGTATGGTGTTTCCTGAAACATCTAAAAAACAAAGCAACAGAACCTAGGGCACTTCCACTTATGGTCCTATAGCTTAGGGAAATTAAAATCAAAAAGACACAGCCACCCCAAAATTTGGAACGGCTCTGTTTACAAGAACCTCGTTTACAGTACAAGTTCAACATCGCAGAAAGTGAAAAATGGATAAAGAAGTTGTGGTATTTACTTACAAAGCAATATCACTCAGCAATGAAATCTGTGTCATCAGGCCCTTAGCAGCACAATGAGTGGATTCAGGTATGATGATTCTAACTGAAATAAGTCACACAGAAAAAGAAACATCATAAGATATCAGTAATACACGGAATGTAAACTTGGCTACACAGGAACTGAATTACAGAACAGAACAGTGTCTCAAATTTAGAAAACCTACTTATTCTTGCTTAAGGGGAAAGGTGAGTTGGGGTGCTGCATAAAACCAGAGATTGAAATGAGCACAGATAAATTCCTTAAGCCAAATATGGAATAGACAAGAGCTACTCCTTGCTCAACGAAATGGACTCAACACCCCATATTAAACGCCTAAGAATGTACCTGACTAGTAAGTATCTTAAAACCTATGGATTGCTATGTCTCCGAAAGAGAATCAAGCATGTGTACAGGGGCATAAACGCAGCAGTGATAGGATTGGAGAGGTTCGGTGAGCAAATGAAGACCCTTTGAAGTCATATTGCATGGTACCCATTATACGGGTCTTAACTCTCCAGGTTTAAGGTATTCTTCCTTCAGCTAAAACATGCATGTGGAACCCAAGTATGATCAACCATGTGAACGGGAGACGTGTTCAAATATGTCTCAGTTTTCCTCCCCTGGTACTCGGGTGCAACATTCCAGACGCTTTACTAACACTCTCCCCACTTGGAGCGTCAGTCCCTTTAACCTCCTGTTTGGCCCAGTTTGCAATTTCTGCGGAAGATGAACAGGAATAGCGAGAACCAATGAGAGGCTAGCTGGAGGTGTCTGGACGGGCAAATTTAACTCTCATTTCCCACCAGGAAGAGGAATTAACCAAAGGCTCAGCATGCCGGGCCGGAACCAGATTAGGGCCTGAAGCCATCCTGCGGTGTTGCGGCCAGGTCACAAGAAAGCGAGTTGAAGAAAGGAGCTCAGGGGCACTGTAAGTCACAAACCTGCAGAGTTATAAATGACAGCTATCGTCCAAAAATAGACTGAAGTAAGGCTGCCAAGAGGACTTGAAAGCGGCGCAGAATTGCAGGAAACTGATTTCAGGAGGTAGACTGGAATTGCATTGAAAGCATAGGAAAAGAGGCAGAACGTCCACAGTGATGCACTTGGCCAAAAAGGGCGTATGCGTTTTTTCCTGAATATATTCAGGAAAAAACGCATACGCCCTTTTTGGCGAACCAAGCAAGCTTGCAAAGGAAATCTGCACTACAATGAAGTCTCACTTCCCCCCGGTCAAAAGGGCCATCTGAAAAAAGTGTAAAATCCAGAAAGGCAGGACAGGCCATGGAGAACTGGGAGCCTTGTTATGCTGATGGGCGGGATGTAAATTGCCAACAGACACTTGGGAGAAGTGTATGGTGTTTCCTGAAACATCTAAAAAACAAAGCAACAGAGCCTAGGGCACTTCCACTTATGATCCTATAGCTTAGGGAAATTAAAATCAAAAAGACACAGCCACCCCAAAGTTTGGAACGGCTCTGTTTACAAGAACCTCGTTTACAGTACAAGTTCAACATCACAGAAAGTGAAAAATGGATAAAGAAGTTGTGGTATTTACTTACAAAGCAATATCACTCAGCAATGAAATCTATGTCATCAGGCCCTTAGCATCACAATGAGTGGATTCAGGTATGATGATTCTAACTGAAATAAGTCACACAGAAAAAGAAACATCATAAGATATCAGTAATACACGGAATGGAAACTTGGCTACACAGGAACTGAATTACAGAACAGAACAGGGTCTCAAATTTAGAAAACCAACTTATTCTTGCTTAAGGGGAAAGGTGAGTTGGGGTGCTGCATAAAACCAGAGATTGAAATGAGCACAGATAAAGTTCCTTAAGCCAAATATGGAATAGACAAGAGCTACTCCTTGCTCAACGAAATGGACTCAACACCCCATATTAAACGCCTAAGAATGTACCTGACTAGTAAGTATCTTAAAACCTATGGATTGCTATGTCTCCGAAAGAGAATCAAGCATGTGTACAGGGGCATAAACGCAGCAGTGATAGGATTGGAGAGGTTCGGTGAGCAAATGAAGACCCTTTGAAGTCATATTGCATGGTACCCATTCCACGGGTTTCAACTACCCAGGTTTAAGGTATTCTTCCTTCAGCTAAAACATGCATGTGGAACCTACAGTATGATCAACCATGTGATCAGGAGACGTGTTCAAATATGTCTCAGTTTTCCTCCCCTGGTACTTGGGTGCAACATTCCAGACGCTTTACTAACACTCTCCCCACTTGGAGCGTCAGTCCCTTTAACCTCCTGTTTGGCCCAGTTTGCAATTTCTGCGGAAGATGAACAGGAATAGCGAGAACCAATGAGAGGCTAGCTGGAGGTGTCTGGACGGGCAAATTTAACTCTCATTTCCCACCAGGAAGAGGAATTAACCAAAGGCTCAGCATGCCGGGCCGGAACCAGATTAGGGCCTGAAGCCATCCTGCGGTGTTGCGGCCAGGTCACAAGAAAGCGAGTTGAAGAAAGGAGCTCAGGGGCACTGTAATTCACAAACCTGCAGAGTTATAAATGACAGCTATCGTCCAAAAATAGACTGAAGTAAGGCTGCCAAGAGGACTTGAAAGCGGGGCAGAATTGCAGGAAACCGATTTCAGGAGGTAGACTGGAATTGCATTGAAAGCATAGGAAAAGAGGCAGAACGTCCACAATGATGCACTTGGCCAAAAAGGGCGTATGCGTTTTTTCCTGAATATATTCAGGAAAAAACGCATACGCCCTTTTTGGCCAACCAAGCAAGCTTGCAAAGGAAATCTGCACTACAATGAAGTCTCACTTCCCCCCGGTCAAAAGGGCCATCTGAAAAAAGTGTAAAATCCAGAAAGGCAGGACAGGCCATGGAGAACTGGGAGCCTTGTTATGCTGATGGGCGGGATGTAAATTGCCAACAGACACTCGGGAGAAGTGTATGGTGTTTCCTGAAACATCTAAAAAACAAAGCAACAGAGCCTAGGGCACTGCCACTTATGGTCCTATAGCTTAGGGAAATTAATATCAAAAAGACACAGCCACCCCAAAGTTTGGGACGCCTCTGTTTACAAGAACCTCGTTTACAGTACAAGTTCAACATCGCAGAAAGTGAGAAAAGGATAAAGAAGTTGTGGTATTTACTTACAAAGCAATATCACTCAGCAATGAAATCTATGTCATCAGGCCCTTAGCATCACAATGAGTGGATTCAGGTATGATGATTCTAACTGAAATAAGTCACACAGAAAAAGAAACATCATAAGATATCAGTAATACACGGAATGTAAACTTGGTTACACAGAAACTGAATTACAGAACAGAACAGGGTCTCAAATTTAGAAAACCAACTTATGCTTGCTTAAGGGTAAAGGTGAGTTGGGGTGCTGCATAAAACCAGAGATTGAAATGAGCACAGATAAAGTTCCTTAAGTCAAATATGGAATAGACAAGAGCTACTCCTTGCTCAACGAAATGGACTCAACACCG
The DNA here is from genome assembly GCF_951394435.1 of Stenella coeruleoalba. Classification (NCBI taxonomy): domain Eukaryota; kingdom Metazoa; phylum Chordata; class Mammalia; order Artiodactyla; family Delphinidae; genus Stenella; species Stenella coeruleoalba. Next base: position 640,586 of record NW_027646461.1, read on the forward strand.
CATATTAAACGCCTAAGAATGTACCTGACTAGTAAGTATCTTAAAACCTATGGATTGCTATGTCTCCGAAAGAGAATCAAGCATGTGTACAGGGGCATAAACGCAGCAGTGATAGGATTGGAGAGGTTCGGTGAGCAAATGAAGACCCTTTGAAGTCATATTGCATGGTACCCATTCCACGGGTTTCAACTACCCAGGTTTAAGGTATTCTTCCTTCAGCTAAAACATGCATGTGGAACCTAGAGTATGATCAACCATGTGATCGGGAGACGTGTTCAAATATGTCTCAGGTTTCCTCCCCTGGTACTCGGGTGCAACATTCCAGACGCTTTACTAACACTCTCCCCACTTGGAGAGTCAGTCCCTTTAACCTCCTGTTTGGCCCAGTTTGCAATTTCTGCGGAAGATGAACAGGAATAGCGAGAACCAATGAGAGACTATCTGGAGGTGTCTGGACGGGCAAATTTAACTCTCATTTCCCACCAGGAAGAGGAATTAACCAAAGGCTCAGCATGCCGGGCCGGAACCAGATTAGGGCCTGAAGCCATCCTGCGGTGTTGCGGCCAGGTCACAAGAAAGCGAGTTGAAGAAAGGAGCTCAGGGGCACTGTAATTCACAAACCTGCAGAGTTATAAATGACAGCTATCGTCCAAAAATAGACTGAAGTAAGGCTGCCAAGAGGACTTGAAAGCGGGGCAGAATTGCAGGAAACCGATTTCAGGAGGTAGACTGGAATTGCATTGAAAGCATAGGAAAAGAGGCAGAACGTCCACAATGATGCACTTGGCCAAAAAGGGCATATGCGTTTTTTCCTGAATATATTCAGGAAAAAACGCATACGCCCTTTTTGGCCAACCAAGCAAGCTTGCAAAGGAAATCTGCACTACAATGAAGTCTCACTTCCCCACGGTCAAAAGGGCCATCTGAAAAAAGTGTAAAATCCAGAAAGGCAACAGGCCATTGAGAACTGGGAGCCTTGTTATGCTGATGGGCGGGATGTAAATTGCCAACAGACACTCGGGAGAAGTGTATGGTGTTTCCTGAAACATCTAAAAAACAAAGCAACAGAGCCTAGGGCACTTCCACTTATGGTCCTATAGCTTAGGGAAATTAAAATCAAAAACACACAGCCACCCCAAAGTTTGGAACGGCTCTGTTTACAAGAACCTCGTTTACAGTACAAGTTCAACATCACAGAAAGTGAAAAATGGATAAAGAAGTTGTGGTATTCACTTACAAAGCAATATCACTCAGCAATGAAATCTATGTCATCAGGACCTTAGCAGCACAATGAGTGGATTCAGGTATGATGATTCTAACTGAAATAAGTCACACAGAAAAAGAAACATCATAAGATATCAGTAATACACGGAATGGAAACTTGGCTACACAGGAACTGAATTACAGAACAGAACAGGGTCTCAAATTTAGAAAACCAACTTATGCTTGCTTAAGGGTAAAGGTGAGTTGGGGTGCTGCATAAAACCAGAGATTGAAATGAGCACAGATAAAGTTCCTTAGGCCAAATATGGAATAGACAAGAGCTACTCCTTGCTCAACGAAATGGACTCAACACCGCATATTAAACGCCTAAGAATGTACCTGACTAGTAAGTATCGTAAAACCTATGGATTGCTATGTCTTCAAAAGAGAATCAAGCATGTGTACAGGGGCATAAACGCAGCAGTGATAGGATTGGAGAGGTTCGGTGAGCAAATGAAGACCCTTTGAAGTCATATTGCATGGTACCCAATACACGGGTCTCAACTCTCCAGGTTTAAGGTATTCTTCCTTCAGCTAAAACATGCATGTGGAACCCAAGTATGATCAACCATGTGAACGGGAGACGTGTTCAAATATGTCTCAGTTTTCCTCCCCTGGTACTCGGGTGCAACATTCCAGATGGTTTACTAACACTCTCCCCACTTGGAGAGTCAGTCCCTTTAAACTCCTGTTTGGCCCAGTTTGCAATTTCTGCGGAAGATGAACAGGAATAGCGAGAACCAATGAGAGGCTAGCTGGAGGTGTCTGGACGGGCAAATTGAACTCTCATTTCCCACCAGGAGGAGGAAATAACCAAAGGCTCAGCGTGCCGTGCCGGAACCAGATTAGGGCCTGAAGCCATCCTGCGGTGTTGCGGCCAGGTCACAAGAAAGCGAGTTGAAGAAAGGAGCTCAGGGGCACTGTAATTCACAAACCTGCAGAGTTATAAATGACAGCTATCGTCCAAAAATAGACTGAAGTGAGGCTGCCAAGAGGACTTGAAAGCGGGGCAGAATTGCAGGAAACCGATTTCAGGAGGTAGACTGGAATTGCATTGAAAGCATAGGAAAAGAGGCAGAACGTCCACAATGATGCACTTGGCCAAAAAGGGCGTATGCGTTTTTTCCTGAATATATTCAGGAAAAAACGCATACGCCCTTTTTGGCCAACCAAGCAAGCTTGCAAAGGAAATCTGCACTACAATGAAGTCTCACTTCCCCCCGGTCAAAAGGGCCATCTGAAAAAAGTGTAAAATCCAGAAAGGCAGGACAGGCCATGGAGAACTGGGAGCCTTGTTATGCATATGAGTGGGATGTAAATTGCCAACAACCACTCGGGAGAAGTGTATGGTGTTTCCTGAAACATCTAAAAAACAAAGCAACAGAACCTAGGGCACTTCCACTTATGGTCCTATAGCTTAGGGAAATTAAAATCAAAAAGACACAGCCACCCCAAAGTTTCGAACGGCTCTGTTTACAAGAACCTCGTTTACAGTACAAGTTCAACATCGCAGAAAGTGAAAAATGGATAAAGAAGTTGTGGTATTTACTTACAAAGCAATATCACTCAGCAATGAAATCTGTGTCATCAGGCCCTTAGCAGCACAATGAGTGGATTCAGGTATGATGATTCTAACTGAAATAAGTCACACAGAAAAAGAAACATCATAAGATATCAGTAACACACAGAATGGAAACTTGGCTACACAGGAACTGAATTACAGAACAGAACAGGGTCTCAAATTTAGAAAACCAACTTATGCTTGCTTAAGGGTAAAGGTGAGTTGGGGTGCTGCATAAAACCAGAGATTGAAATGAGCACAGATAAAGTTCCTTAAGCCAAATATGGACTAGACAAGAGCTACTCCTTGCTCAACGAAATGGACTCAACACCGCATATTAAACGCCTAAGAATGTACCTGACTAGTAAGTATCTTAAAACCTATGCATTGCTATGTCTCCGAAAGAGAATCAAGCGTGTGTACAGGGGCATAAACGCAGCAGTGATAGGATTGGAGAGGTTCGGTGAACAAATGAAGACCCTTTGAAGTCATATTGCATGGTACCCATTAAACGGGTTTCAACTACCCAGGTTTAAGGTATTCTTCCTTCAGCTAAAACATGCATGTGGAACCTAGAGTATGATCAACCATGTGATCGGGAGACGTGTTCAAATATGTCTCAGTTTTCCTCCCCTGGTACTCGGGTGCAACATTCCAGACGCTTTACTAACACTCTCCCGACTTGGAGAGTCAGTCCCTTTAACCTCCTGTTTGGCCCAGTTTGCAATTTCTGCGGAAGATGAACAGGAATAGCGAGAACCAATGAGAGGCTAGCTGGAGGTGTCTGGACGGGCAAATTTAACTCTCATTTCCCACCAGGAAGAGGAATTAACCAAAGGCTCAGCATGCCGGGCCGGAACCAGATTAGGGCCTGAAGCCATCCTGCGGTGTTGCGGCCAGGTCACAAGAAAGCGAGTTGAAGAAAGGAGCTCAGGGGCACTGTAAGTCACAAACCTGCAGAGTTATAAATGACAGCTATCGTCCAAAAATAGACTGAAGTAAGGCTGCCAAGAGGACTTGAAAGCGGGGCAGAATTGCAGGAAACCGATTTCAGGAGGTAGACTGGAATTGCATTGAAAACATAGGAAAAGAGGCAGAACGTCCACAATGATGCACTTGGCCAAAAAGGGCGTATGTATTTTTTCCTGAATATATTCAGGTAAAAACGCATACGCCCTTTTTGGCCAACCAAGCAAGCTTGCAAAGGAAATCTGCACTACAATGAAGTCTCACTTCCCCCCGGTCAAAAGGGCCATCTGAAAAAAGTGTAAAATCCAGAAAGGCAACAGGCCATTGAGAACTGGGAGCCTTGTTATGCTGATGGGCGGGATGTAAATTGCCAACAGACACTTGGGAGAAGTGTATGGTGTTTCCTGAAACATCTAAAAAACAAAGCAACAGAGCCTAGGGCACTTCCACTTATGGTCCTATAGCTTAGGGAAATTAAAATCAAAAAGACACAGCCACCCCAAAGTTTGGAACGGCTCTGTTTACAAGAACCTCGTTTACAGTACAAGTTCAACATCACAGAAAGTGAAAAATGGATAAAGAAGTTGTGGTATTCACTTACAAAGCAATATCACTCAGCAATGAAATCTATGTCATCAGGCCCTTAGCAGCACAATGAGTGGATTCAGGTATGATGATTCTAACTGAAATAAGTCACACAGAAAAAGAAACATCATAAGATATCAGTAATACACGGAATGGAAACTTGGCTACACAGGAACTGAATTACAGAACAGAACAGGGTCTCAAATTTAGAAAACCAACTTATGCTTGCTTAAGGGTAAAGGTGAGTTGGGGTGCTGCATAAAACCAGAGATTGAAATGAGCACAGATAAAGTTCCTTAGGCCAAATATGGAATAGACAAGAGCTACTCCTTGCTCAACAAAATGGACTGAACACCGCATATTAAACGCCTAAGAATGTACCTGACTAGTAAGTATCGTAAAACCTATTTATTGCTATGTCTCCAAAAGAGAATCAAGCATGTGTACAGGGGCATAAACGCAGCAGTGATAGGATTGGAGAGGTTCGGTGAGCAAATGAAGACCCTTTGAAGTCATATTGCATGGTACCCATTACACGGGTCTCAACTCTCCAGGTTTAAGGTATTCTTCCTTCAGCTAAAACATGCATGTGGAAGCCAAGTATGATCAACCATGTGAACGGGAGACGTGTTCAAATATGTCTCAGTTTTCCTCCCCTGGTACTCGGGTGCAACATTCCAGACGCTTTACTAACACTCTCCCCACTTGGAGAGTCAGCGCCTTTAACCTCCTGTTTGGCCCAGTTTGCAATTTCTGCGGAAGATGAACAGGAATAGCGAGAACCAATGAGAGACTAGCTGGAGGTGTCTGGACGGGCAAATTTAACTCTCATTTCCCACCAGGAAGAGGAAATAACCAAAGGCTCAGCGTGCCATGCCGGAACCAGATTAGGGCCTGAAGCCATCCTGCGGTGTTGCGGCCAGGTCACAAGAAAGCGAGTTGAAGAAAGGAGCTCAGGGGCACTGTAATTCACAAACCTGCAGAGTTATAAATGACAGCTATCGTCCAAAAATATACTGAAGTGAGGCTGCCAAGAGGACTTGAAAGCGGGGCAGAATTGCAGGAAACCGATTTCAGGAGGTAGACTGGAATTGCATTGAAAGCATAGGAAAAGAGGCAGAACGTCCACAATGATGCACTTGGCCAAAAAGGGCGTATGCGTTTTTTCCTGAATATATTCAGGAAAAAACGCATACGCCCTTTTTGGCCAACCAAGCAAGCTTGCAAAGGAAATCTGCACTACAATGAAGTCTCACTTCCCCCCGGCAAAAGGGCCATCTGAAAAAAGTGTAAAATCCAGAAAGGCAGGACAGGCCATGGAGAACTGGGACCCTTGTTATGCTGATGGGCGGGATGTAAATTGCCAACAGACACTCGGGAGAAGTGTATGGTGTTTCCTGAAACATCTAAAAAACAAAGCAACAGAGCCTTGGGCACTGCCACTTATGGTCCTATAGCTTAGGGAAATTAAAATCAAAAAGACACAGCCACACCAAAGTTTGGGACGCCTCTGTTTACAAGAACCTCGTTCACAGTACAAGTTCAACATCGCAGAAAGTGAAAAATGGATAAAGAACTTGTGGTACTTACGTACAATGCAGTATCACTCAGCAATGAAATCTATGTCATCAGGCCCATAGCAGCATAATGAGTGGATTCAGGTACGATGATTCTAACTGAAATAAGTCACACAGAAAAAGAAACATCGTAAGATATCACTAATACAAGGAATGGAAACTTGGCTACACAGGAACTGAATTACAGAACAGAACAGGGTCTCAAATTTAGAAAACCAACTTATGCTTGCTTAAGGGGAAAGGTGAGTTGGGTTGCTGCATAAAACCAGAGATTGAAATGAGCACAGATAAAGTTCCTTAGGCCAAATATGCAATAGACAAGAGCTACTCCTTGCTCAACGAAATGGACTCAACACCGCATATTAAACGCCTAAGAATGTACCTGACTAGTAAGTATCGTAAAACCTATGGATTGCTTTGTCTCTGAAAGAGAATCAAGCATGTGTACAGGGGCATAAACGCAGCAGTGATAGGATTGGAGAGGTTCGGTGAGCAAATGAAGACCCTTTGAAGTCATATTGCATGGTACCCATTCCACGGGTCTCAACTACCCAGGTTTTAGGTATTCTTCCTTCAGCTAAAACATGCATGTGGAACCCAGAGTATGATCAACCATGTGAACGGGAGCCGTGTTCAAATATGTCTCAGTTTTCCTCCCCTGGTACTCGGGTGCAACATTCCAGACGCTTTACTAACACTCTCCCCACTTGGAGAGTCAGCACCCTTAACCTCCTGTTTGGCCCAGTTTGCAATTTCTGCGGAAGATGAACAGGAATAGCGAGAACCAATGAGAGGCTAGCTGGAGGTGTCTGGACGGGCAAATTTAACTCTCATTTCCCACCAGGAAGAGGAAATAACCAAAGGCTCAGCGTGCCGTACCGGAACCAGATTAGGGCCTTAAGCCATCCTGCGGTGTTGCGGCCAGCTCAAAAGAAAGCGAGTTGAAGAAAGGAGCTCAGGGGCACTGTAATTCACAAACCTGCAGAGTTATAGATGACAGCTATCGTCCAAAAATAAACTGAAGTAAGGCTGCCAAGAGGACTTGAAAGCGGGGCAGAATTGCAGGAAACCGATTTCAGGAGGTAGACTGGAATTGCATTGAAAGCATAGGAAAAGAGGCAGAACGTCCACAATGATGCACTTGGCCAAAAAGTGCGTATGCGTTTTTTCCTGAATATATTCAGGAAAAAACGCATACGCCCTTTTTGGCCAACCAAGCAAGCTTGCAAAGGAAATCTGCACTACAATGAAGTCTCACTTCCCCCCGGTCAAAAGGGCCATCTGAAAAAAGTGTAAAATCCAGAAAGGCAGGACAGGCCATGGAGAACTGGGAGCCTTGTTATGCTGATGGGCGGGATGTAAATTGCCAACAACCACTCGGGAGAAGTGTATGGTGTTTCCTGAAACATCTAAAAAACAAAGCAACAGAGCCTAGGGCACTTCCACTTATGGTCCTATAGCTTAGGGAAATTAAAATCAAAAAGACACAGCCACCCCAAAGTTTGGAACGGCTCTGTTTACAAGAACCTCATTTACAGTACAAGTTCAACATCGCAGAAAGTGAAAAATGGATAAAGAAGTTGTGGTATTTACTTACAAAGCAATATCACTCAGCAATGAAATCTGTATCATCAGGCCCTTAGCAGCACATTGAGTGGATTCAGGTATGATGATTCTAACTGAAGTAAGTCTTACAGAAAAAGAAACATCATAAGATATCAGTAATACACGGAATGTAAACTTGGCTACACAGGAACTGAATTACAGAACAGAACAGGGTCTCAAATTTAGAAAACCAACTTATGCTTGCTTAAGGGTAAAGGTGAGTTGGGGTGCTGCATAAAACCAGAGATTGAAATGAGCACAGATAAAGTTCCTTAAGTCAAATATGGAATAGACAAGAGCTACTCCTTGCTCAACGAAATGGACTCAACACCGCATATTAAACGCCTAAGAATGTACCTGACTAGTAAGTATCTTAAAACCTATGGATTGCTATGTCTCCGAAAGAGAATCAAGCATGTGTACAGGGGCATAAACGCAGCAGTGATAGGATTGGAGAGGTTCGGTGAGCAAATGAAGACCCTTTGAAGTCATATTGCATGGTACCCATTACACGGGTCTCAACTCTCCAGGTTTAAGTTATTCTTCCTTCAGCTAAAACATGCATGTGGAACCCAAGTATGATCAACCATGTGAATGGGAGACGTGTTCAAATATGTCTCAGTTTTCCTCCCCTGGTACTCGGGTGCAACATTCCAGACGCTTTACTAACACTCTCCCCACTTGGAGAGTCAGCGCCTTTAACCTCCTGTTTGGCCCAGTTTGCAATTTCTGCGGAAGATGAACAGGAATAGCGAGAACCAATGAGAGACTAGCTGGAGGTGTCTGGACGGGCAAATTTAACTCTCATTTTCCACCAGGAAGAGGAAATAACCAAAGGCTCAGCGTGCCGTGCCGGAACAAGATTAGGGCCTGAAGCCATCCTGCGGTGTTGCGGCCAGGTCACAAGAAAGCGAGTTGAAGAAAGGAGCTCAGGGGCACTGTAATTCACAAACCTGCAGAGTTATAAATGACAGCTATCGTCCAAAAATAGACTGAAGTAAGGCTGCCAAGAGGACTTGAAAGCGGGGCAGAATTGCAGGAAACCGATTTCAGGAGGTAGACTGGAATTGCATTGAAAGCATAGGAAAAGAGGCAGAACGTCCACAATGATGCACTTGGCCAAAAAGGGCGTATGCGTTTTTTCCTGAATATATTCAGGAAAAAACGCATACGCCCTTTTTGGCCAACCAAGCAAGCTTGCAAAGGAAATCTGCACTACAATGAAGTCTCACTTCCCCCCGGTCAAAAGGGCCATCTGAAAAAAGTGTAAAATCCAGAAAGGCAGGACAGGCCATGGAGAACTGGGAGCCTTGTTATGCTGATGGGCGGGATGTAAATTGCCAACAGACACTCGGGAGAAGTGTATGGTGTTTCCTGAAACATCGAAAAAACAAAGCAACAGAGCCTAGGGCACTGCCACTTATGGTCCTATAGCTTAGGGAAATTAAAATCAAAAAGACACAGCCACCCCAAAGTTTGGGACGCCTCTGTTTACAAGAACCTCGTTTACAGTACAAGTTCAACATCGCAAAAAGTGAAAAATGGATAAAGAACTTTTGGTACTTACGTACAATGCAGTATCAGTCAGCAATGAAATCTATGTCATCAGGCCCGTAGCAGCATAATGAGTGGATTCAGGTACGATGATTCTAACTGAAATAAGTCACACAGAAAAAGAAACATCATAAGATATCACTAATACACGGAATGTAAACTTGGCTACACAGGAACTGCATTCCAAAACAGAACAGGGTCTCAAATTTAGAAAACCAACTTATGCTTGCTTAAGGGGAAAGGTGAGTTGGGGTGCTGCATAAAACCAGAGATTGAAATGAGCACAGATAAAGTTCCTTAAGCCAAATATGGAATAGACAAGAGCTACTCCTTGCTCAACGAAATGGACTCAAAACCCCATATTAAACCCCTAAGAATGTACCTGACTAGTAAGTATCTTAAAACCTATGGATTGCTATGTTTCCAAAAGAGAATCAAGCGTGTGTACAGGGGAATAAACGCAGCAGTGATAGGATTGGAGAGGTTCGGTGAGCAAATGAAGACCCTTTGAAGTCATATTGCATGGTACCCATTACACGGGTCTCAACTCTCCAGGTTTAAGGTATTCTTCCTTCAGCTAAAACATGCATGTGGAACCCAGAGTATGATCAACCATGTGAACGGGAGACATGTTCAAATATGTCTCAGTTTTCCTCCCCTGGTACTCGGGTGCAACATTCCAGACGCTTTACTAACACTCTCCCCACTTGGAGAGTCAGTCCCTTTAACCTCCTGTTTGGCCCAGTTTGCAATTTCTGCGGAAGATGAACAGGAATAGCGAGAACCAATGAGAGGCTAGCTGGAGGTGTCTGGACGGGCAAATTTAACTCTCATTTCCCACCAGGAAGAGGAATTAACCAAAGGCTCAGCATGCCGGGCCGGAACCAGATTAGGGCCTGAAGCCATCCTGCGGTGTTGCGGTCAGGTCACAAGAAAGCGAGTTGAAGAAAGGAGCTCAGGGGCACTGTAAGTCACAAACCTGCAGAGTTATAAATGACAGCTATCGTCCAAAAATAGACTGAAGTAAGGCTGCCAAGAGGACTTGAAAGCGGGGCAGAATTGCAGGAAACCGATTTCAGGAGGTAGACTGGAATTGCATTGAAAGCATAGGAAAAGAGGCAGAACGTCCACAATGATGCACTTGGCCAAAAAGGGCGTATGTATTTTTTCCTGAATATATTCAGGTAAAAACGCATACGCACTTTTTGGCCAACCAAGCAAGCTTGCAAAGGAAATCTGCACTACAATGAAGTCTCACTTCCCCCCGGTCAAAAGGGCCATCTGAAAAAAGTGTAAAATCCAGAAAGGCAACAGGCCATAGAGAACTGGGAGCCTTGTTATGCTGATGGGCGGGATGTAAATTGCCAACAGACACTCGGGAGAAGTGTATGGTGTTTCCTGAAACATCTAAAAAACAAAGCAACAGAGCCTAGGGCACTGCCACTTATGGTCCTATAGCTTAGGGAAATTAAAATCAAAAAGACACAGCCACCCCAATGTTTGGGACGCCTCTGTTTACAAGAACCTCGTTTACAGTACAAGTTCAACATCGCAGAAAGTGAAAAATGGATAAAGAAGTTGTGGTATTTACTTACAAAGCAATATCACTCAGCAATGAAATCTATCTCATCAGGCCCTTAGCATCACAATGAGTGGATTCAGGTATGATGATTCTAACTGAAATAAGTCACACAGAAAAAGAAACATCATAAGATATCAGTAATACACGGAATGTAAACTTGGCTACACAGGAACTGAATTACAGAACAGAACAGGGTCTCAAATTTAGAAAACCAACTTATGCTTGCTTAAGGGTAAAGGTGAGTTGGGGTGCTGCATAAAACCAGAGATTGAAATGAGCACAGATAAAGTTCCTTAAGTCAAATATGGAATAGACAAGAGCTACTCCTTGCTCAACGAAATGGACTCAACACCGCATATTAAACGCCTAAGAATGTACCTGACTAGTAAGTATCTTAAAACCTATGGATTGCTATGTCTCCGAAAGAGAATCAAGCATGTGTACAGGGGCATAAACGCAGCAGTGATAGGATTGGAGAGGTTCGGTGAGCAAATGAAGACCCTTTGAAGTCATATTGCATGGTACCCATTACACGGGTCTCAACTCTCCAGGTTTAAGGTATTCTTCCTTCAGCTAAAACATGCATGTGGAACCCAAGTATGATCAACCATGTGAACGGGAGACGTGTTCAAATATGTCTCAGTTTTCCTCCCCTGGTACTCGGGTGCAACATTCCAGACGCTTTACTAACACTCTCCCCACTTGGAGAGTCAGCGCCTTTAACCTCCTGTTTGGCCCAGTTTGCAATTTCTGCGGAAGATGAACAGGAATAGCGAGAACCAATGAGAGGCTAGCTGGAGGTGTCTGGACGGGCAAATTTAACTCTCATTTCCCACCAGGAAGGGGAAATAACCAAAGGCTCAGCGTGCCGTACCGGAACCAGATTAGGGCCTGAAGCCATCCTGCGGTGTTGCGGCCAGCTCAAAAGAAAGCGAGTTGAACAAAGGAGCTCAGGGGCACTGTAATTCACAAACCTGCAGAGTTATAAATGACAGCTATCGTCCAAAAATAGACTGAAGTAAGGCTGCCAAGAGGACTTGAAAGCGGGGCAGAATTGCAGGAAACCGATTTCAGGAGGTAGACTGGAATTGCATTGAAAGCATAGGAAAAGAGGCAGAACGTCCACAATGATGCACTTGGCCAAAAAGGGCGTATGCGTTTTTTCCTGAATATATTCAGGAAAAAACGCATACGCCCTTTTTGGCCAACCAAGCAAGCTTGCAAAGGAAATCTGCACTACAATGAAATCTCACTTCCCCCCGGTCAAAAGGGCCATCTGAAAAAAGTGTAAAATCCAGAAAGACAGGACAGGCCATGGAGAACTGGGAGCCTTGTTATGCTGATGGGCGGGATGTAAATTGCCAACAGACACTCGGGAGAAGTGTATGGTGTTTCCTGAAACATCTAAAAAACAAAGCAACAGAGCCTAGGGCACTGCCACTTATGGTCCTATAGCTTAGGGAAATTAAAATCAAAAAGACACAGCCACCCCAAAGTTTGGGATGCCTCCGTTTACAAGAACCTCGTTTACCGTACAAGTTCAATATCACAGAAAGTGAAAAATGGATAAAGAACTTGTGGTACTTACGTACAATGCACTATCACTCAGCAATGAAATCTATGTCATCAGGCCCGTAGCAGCATAATGAGTGGATTCAGGTACGATGATTCTAACTGAAATAAGTTACACAGAAAAAGAAACATCATAAGATATCACTAATACACGGAATGTAAACTTGGCTACACAGGAACTGCATTCCAAAACAGAACAGGGTCTCAAATTTAGAAAACCAACTTATGCTTGCTTAAGGGGAAAGGTGAGTTGGGGTGCTGCATAAAACCAGAGATTGAAATGAGCACAGATAAAGTTCCTTAAGTCAAATATGGAATAGACAAGAGCTACTCCTTGCTCAACGAAATGGACTCAACACCGCATATTAAACGCCTAAGAATGTACCTGACTAGTAAGTATCTTAAAACCTATGGATTGCTATGTCTCCGAAAGAGAATCAAGCATGTGTACAGGGGCATAAACGCAGCAGTGATAGGATTGGAGAGGTTCGGTGAGCAAATGAAGACCCTTTGAAGTCATATTGCATGGTACCCATTACACGGGTCTTAACTCTCCAGGTTTAAGGTATTCTTCCTTCAGCTAAAACATGCATGTGGAACCCAAGTATGATCAACCATGTGAACGGGAGACGTGTTCAAATATGTCTCAGTTTTCCTCCCCTGGTACTCGGGTGCAACATTCCAGATGCTTTACTAACACTCTCCCCACTTGGAGAGTCAGTGCCTTTAACCTCCTGTTTGGCCCAGTTTGCAATTTCTGCGGAAGATGAACAGGAACAGCGAGAACCAATGAGAGACTAGCTGGAGGTGTCTGGACGGGCAAATTTAACTCTCATTTCCCACCAGGAAGAGGAAATAACCAAAGGCTCAGCGTGCCGTACCGGAACCAGATTAGGGCCTGAAGCCATCCTGCGGTGTTGCGGCCAGCTCAAAAGAAAGCGAATTGAAGAAAGGAGCTCAGGGGCACTGTAATTCACAAACCTGCAGAGTTATAAATGACAGCTATCGTCCAAAAATAAACTGAAGTAAGGCTGCCAAGAGGACTTGAAAGCGGGGCAGAATTGCAGGAAACCGATTTCAGGAGGTAGACTGGAATTGCATTGAAAGCATAGGAAAAGAGGCAGAACGTCCACAATGATGCACTTGGCCAAAAAGGGCGTATGCGTTTTTTCCTGAATATATTCAGGAAAAAACGCATACGCCCTTTTTGGCCAACCAAGCAAGCTTGCAAAGGAAATCTGCACTACAATGAAGTCTCACTTCCCCCCGGTCAAAAGGGCCATCTGAAAAAAGTGTAAAATCCAGAAAGGCAGGACAGGCCATGGAGAACTGGGAGCCTTGTTATGCTGATGGGCGGGATGTAAATTGCCAACAACCACTCGGGAGAAGTGTATGGTGTTTCCTGAAACATCTAAAAAACAAAGCAACAGAGCCTAGGGCACTTCCACTTATGGTCCTATAGCTTAGGGAAATTAAAATCAAAAAGACACAGCCACCCCAAAGTTTGGGACGCCTCTGTTTACAAGAACCTCGTTTACAGTACAAGTTCAACATCGCAGAAAGTGAAAAATGGATAAAGAAGTTGTGGTATTTACTTACAAAGCAATATCACTCAGCAATGAAATCTGTATCATCAGGCCCTTAGCAGCACATTGAGTGGATTCAGGTACGATGATTCTAACTGAAGTAAGTCACACAGAAAAAGAAACATCATAAGATATCACTAATACACGGAATGTAAACTTGGCTACACAGGAACTGCATTCCAAAACAGAACAGGGTCTCAAATTTAGAAAACCAACTTATGCTTGCTTAAGGGGAAAGGTGAGTTGGGGTGCTGCATAAAACCAGAGATTGAAATAAGCACAGATAAAGTTCCTTAAGCCAAATATGGAATAGACAAGAGCTACTCCTTGCTCAACGAAATGGACTCAAAACCCCATATTAAACCCCTAAGAATGTACCTGACTAGTAAGTATCTTAAAACCTATGGATTGCTATGTTTCCAAAAGAGAATCAAGCGTGTGTACAGGGGAATAAACGCAGCAGTGATAGGATTGGAGAGGTTCGGTGAGCAAATGAAGACCCTTTGAAGTCATATTGCATGGTACCCATTACACGGGTCTCAACTCTCCAGGTTTAAGGTATTCTTCCTTCAGCTAAAACATGCATGTGGAACCCAGAGTATGATCAACCATGTGAATGGGAGACGTGTTCAAATATGTCTCAGTTTTCCTCCCCTGGTACTCGGGTGCAACATTCCAGACGCTTTACTAACACTCTCCCGACTTGGAGAGTCAGTCCCTTTAACCTCCTGTTTGGCCCAGTTTGCAATTTCTGCGGAAGATGAACAGGAATAGCGAGAACCAATGAGAGGCTAGCTGGAGGTGTCAGGACGGGCAAATTTAACTCTCATTTCCAACCAGGAAGAGGAATTAACCAAAGGCTCAGCATGCCGGGCCGGAACCAGATTAGGGCCTGAAGCCATCCTGCGGTGTTGCGGCCAGGTCACAAGAAAGCGAGTTGAAGAAAGGAGCTCAGGGGCACTGTAATTCAAAAACCTGCAGAGTTATAAATGACAGCTATCGTCCAAAAATAGACTGAAGTAAGGCTGCCAAGAGGACTTGAAAGCGGGGCAGAATTGCAGGAAACCGATTTCAGGAGGTAGACTGGAATTGCATTGAAAGCATAGGAAAAGAGGCAGAACGTCCACAATGATGCACTTGGCCAAAAAGGGCGTATGCGTTTTTTCCTGAATATATTCAGGAAAAAACGCATACGCCCTTTTTTGCCAACCAAGCAATCTTGCAAAGGAAATCTGCACTACAATGAAGTCTCACTTCCCCTCGGTCAAAAGGGCCATCTGAAAAAAGTGTAAAATCCAGAAAGGCAACAGGCCATAGAGAACTGTGAGCCTTGTTATGCTGATGGGCGGGATGTAAATTGCCAACAGACACTTGGGAGAAGTGTATGGTGTTTCCTGAAACATCTAACAAACAAAGCAACAGAGCCTAGGGCACTTCCACTTATGGTCCTATAGCTTAGGGAAATTAAAATCAAAAAGACACAGCCACCCCAAAGTTTGGAACGGCTCTGTTTACAAGAACCTCGTTTACAGTACAAGTTCAACATCGCAGAAAGTGAAAAATGGATAAAGAACTTGTGGTACTTACGTACAAAGCAGTATCACTCAGCAATGAAATCTATGTCATCAGGCCCGTAGCAGCATAATGAGTAGATTCAGGTACGATGATTCTAACTGAAATAAGTCACACAGAAAAAGAAACATCATAAGATATCACTAATACACGGAATGTAACCTTGGCTACACAGGAACTGAATTGCAAAACAGAACAGGTTCTCAAATTTAGAAAAGCAACTTATGCTTGCTTAAGGGTAAAGGTGAGTTGGGTTGCTGCATAAAACCAGAGATTGAAATGAGCACAGATAAAGTTCCTTAAGCCAAATATGGAATAGACAAGAGCTACTCCTTGCTCAACGAAATGGACTCAACACCGCATATTAAACGCCTAAGAATGTACCTGACTAGTAAGTATCTTAAAACCTATGGATTGCTATGTCTCCGAAAGAGAATCAAGCATGTGTACAGGGGCATAAATGCAGCAGTGATAGGATTGGAGAGGTTCGGTGAGCAAATGAAGACCCTTTGAAGTCATATTGCATGGTACCCATTCCACGGGTTTCAACTACCCAGGTTTTAGGTATTCTTCCTTCAGCTAAAACATGCATGTGGAACCCAGAGTATGATCAACCATGTGATCGGGAGACGTGTTCAAATATGTCTCAGTTTTCCTCCCCTGGTACTCGGGTGTAACATTCCAGACGCTTTACTAACACTCTCCCCACTTGGAGAGTCAGCGCCCTTAACCTCCTGTTTGGCACAGTTTGCAATTTCTGCGGAAGATGAACAGGAATAGCGAGAACCAATGAGAGGCTAGCTGGAGGTGTCTGGACGGGCAAATTTAACTCTCATTTCCCAACAGGAAGAGGAAATAACCAAAGGCTCAGCGTGCCGTACAGGAACCAGATTAGGGCCTGAAGCCATCCTGTGGTGTTGCGGCCAGCTCAAAAGAAAGCGAGTTGAAGAAAGGAGCTCAGGGGCACTGTAATTCACAAACCTGCAGAGTTATAAATGACAGCTATCGTCCAAAAATAAACTGAAGTAAGGCTGCCAAGAGGACTTGAAAGCGGGGCAGAATTGCAGGAAACCGATTTCAGGAGGTAGACTGGAATTGCATTGAAAGCATAGGAAAAGAGGCAGAACGTCCACAATGATGCACTTGGCCAAAAAGGGCGTATGCGTTTTTTCCTGAATATATTCAGGAAAAAACGCATACGCCCTTTTTGGCCAACCAAGCAAGCTTGCAAAGGAAATCTGCACTACAATGAAGTCTCACTTCCCCCCGGTCAAAAGGGCCATCTGAAAAAAGTGTAAAATCCAGAAAGGCAGGACAGGCCATGGAGAACTGGGAGCCTTGTTATGCTGATGGGCGGGATGTAAATTGCCAACAACCACTCGGGAGAAGTGTATGGTGTTTCCTGAAACATCTAAAAAACAAAGCAACAGAACCTAGGGCACTTCCACTTATGGTCCTATAGCTTAGGGAAATTAAAATCAAAAAGACACAGCCACCCCAAAGTTTGGAACGGCTCTGTTTACAAGAACCTCGTTTACAGTACAAGTTCAACATCGCAGAAAGTGAAAAATGGATAAAGAAGTTGTGGTATTTACTTACAAAGCAATATCACTCAGCAATGAAATCTGTGTCATAAGGCCCTTAGCAGCACAATGAGTGGATTCAGGTATGATGATTCTAACTGAAATAAGTCACACAGAAAAAGAAACATCATAAGATATCAGTAATACACGGAATGTAAACTTGGCTACACAGGAACTGAATTACAGAACAGAACAGGGTCTCAAATTTAGAAAACCAACTTATGCTTGCTTAAGGGGAAAGGTGAGTTGGGTTGCTGCATAAAACCAGAGATTGAAATGAGCACAGATAAAGTTCCTTAAGCCAAATATGGACTAGACAAGAGCTACTCCTTGCTCAACGAAATGGACTCAACACCGCATATTAAACGCCTAAGAATGTACCTGACTAGTAAGTATCTTAAAACCTATGGATTGCTATGTCTCCGAAAGAGAATCAAGCATGTGTACAGGGGCATAAATGCAGCAGTGATAGGATTGGAGAGGTTCGGTGAGCAAATGAAGACCCTTTGAAGTCATATTGCATGGTACCCATTCCACGGGTTTCAACTACCCAGGTTTTAGGTATTCTTCCTTCAGCTAAAACATGCATGTGGAACCCAGAGTATGATCAACCATGTGATCGGGAGACGTGTTCAAATATGTCTCAGTTTTCCTCCCCTGGTACTCGGGTGTAACATTCCAGACGCTTTACTAACACTCTCCCCACTTGGAGAGTCAGCGCCCTTAACCTCCTGTTTGGCACAGTTTGCAATTTCTGCGGAAGATGAACAGGAATAGCGAGAACCAATGAGAGGCTAGCTGGAGGTGTCTGGACGGGCAAATTTAACTCTCATTTCCCAACAGGAAGAGGAAATAACCAAAGGCTCAGCGTGCCGTACAGGAACCAGATTAGGGCCTGAAGCCATCCTGTGGTGTTGCGGCCAGCTCAAAAGAAAGCGAGTTGAAGAAAGGAGCTCAGGGGCACTGTAATTCACAAACCTGCAGAGTTATAAATGACAGCTATCGTCCAAAAATAGACTGAAGTAAGGCTGCCAAGAGGACTTGAAAGCGGGGCAGAATTGCAGGAAACCGATTTCAGGAGGTAGACTGGAATTGCATTGAAAGCATAGGAAAAGAGGCAGAACGTCCACAATGATGCACTTGGCCAAAAAGGGCGTATGTATTTTTTCCTGAATATATTCAGGTAAAAACGCATACGCCCTTTTTGGCCAACCAAGCAAGCTTGCAAAGGAAATCTGCACTACAATGAAGTCTCACTTCCCCTCGGTCAAAAGGGCCATCTGAAAAAAGTGTAAAATCCAGAAAGGCAACAGGCCATAGAGAACTGGGAGCCTTGTTATGCTGATGGGTGGGATGTAAATTGCCAACCGACACTTGGGAGAAGTGTATGGTGTTTCCTGAAACATCTAAAAAACAAAGCAACAGAGCCTAGGGCACTTCCACTTATGGTCCTATAGCTTAGGGAAATTAAAATCAAAAAGACACAGCCACCCCAAAGTTTGGAACGGCTCTGTTTACAAGAACCTCGTTTACAGTACAAGTTCAACATCGCAGAAAGTGAAAAATGGATAAAGAACTTGTGGTACTTACGTACAATGCAGTATCACTCAGCAATGAAATCTATGTCATCAGGCCTGTAGCAGCATAATGAGTAGATTCAGGTACGATGATTCTAACTGAAATAAGTCACACAGAAAAAGAAACATCATAAGATATCACTAATACACGGAATGTAAACTTGGCTACACAGGAACTGAATTGCAAAACAGAACAGGGTCTCAAATTTAGAAAACCAACTTATGCTTGCTTAAGGGGAAAGGTGAGTTGGGGTGCTGCATAAAACCAGAGATTGAAATGAGCACAGATAAAGTTCCTTAAGCCAAATATGCAATAGACAAGAGCTACTCCTTGCTCAACGAAATGGACTCAACACCGCATATTAAACGCCTAAGAATGTACCTGACTAGTAAGTATCTTAAAACCTATGGATTGCTATGTCTCCGAAAGAGAATCAAGCATGTGTACAGGGGCATAAACGCAGCAGTGATAGGATTGGAGAGGTTCGGTGAGCAAATGAAGACCCGTTGAAGTCATATTGCATGGTACCCATTCCACGGGTTTCAACTACCCAGGTTTTAGGTATTCTTCCTTCAGCTAAAACATGCATGTGGAACCCAGAGTATGATCAACCATGTGATCGGGAGACGTGTTCAAATATGTCTCAGTTTTCCTCCCCTGGTACTCGGGTGCAACATTCCAGACGCTTTACTAACACTCTCCCCACTTGGAGAGTCAGCGCCCTTAACCTCCTGTTTGGCACAGTTTGCAATTTCTGCGGAAGATGAACAGGAATAGCGAGAACCAATGAGAGGCTAGCTGGAGGTGTCTGGACGGGCAAATTTAACTCTCATTTCCCAACAGGAAGAGGAATTAACCAAAGGCTCAGCCTGCCGTACCGGAACCAGATTAGGGCCTGAAGCCATCCTGCGGTGTTGCGGCCAGGTCACAAGAAAGCGAGTTGAAGAAAGGAGCTCAGGGGCACTGTAATTCACAAACCTGCAGAGTTATAAATGACAGCTATCGTCCAAAAATAGACTGAAGTAAGGCTGCCAAGAGGACTTGAAAGCGGGGCAGAATTGCAGGAAACCGATTTCAGGAGGTAGACTGGAATTGCATTGAAAGCATAGGAAAAGAGGCAGAACGTCCACAATGATGCACTTGGCCAAAAAGGGCGTATGCGTTTTTTCCTGAATATATTCAGGAAAAAACGCATACGCCCTTTTTGGCCAACCAAGCAAGCTTGCAAAGGAAATCTGCACTACAATGAAGTCTCACTTCCCCCCGGTCAAAAGGGCCATCTGAAAAAAGTGTAAAATCCAGAAAGGCAGGACAGGCCATTGAGAACTGGGAGCCTTGTTATGCTGATGGGCGGGATGTAAATTGCCAACAACCACTCGGGAGAAGTGTATGGTGTTTCCTGAAACATCTAAAAAACAAAGCAACAGAACCTAGGGCACTTCCACTTATGGTCCTATAGCTTAGGGAAATTAAAATCAAAAAGACACAGCCACCCCAAAGTTTGGAACGGCTCTGTTTACAAGAACCTCGTTTACAGTACAAGTTCAACATCGCAGAAAGTGAAAAATGGATAAAGAAGTTGTGGTATTTACTTACAAAGCAATATCACTCAGCAGTGAAATCTGTGTCATAAGGCCCTTAGCAGCACAATGAGTGGATTCAGGTATGATGATTCTAACTGAAATAAGTCACACAGAAAAAGAAACATCATAAGATATCAGTAATACACGGAATGTAAACTTGGCTACACAGGAACTGAATTACAGAACAGAACAGGGTCTCAAATTTAGAAAACCAACTTATGCTTGCTTAAGGGGAAAGGTGAGTTGGGTTGCTGCATAAAACCAGAGATTGAAATGAGCACAGATAAAGTTCCTTAAGCCAAATATGGAATAGACAAGAGCTACTCCTTGCTCAACGAAATGGACTCAACACCGCATATTAAACGCCTAAGAATGTACCTGACTAGTAAGTATCTTAAAACCTATGGATTGCTATGTCTCCGAAAGAGAATCAAGCATGTGTACAGGGGCATAAATGCAGCAGTGATAGGATTGGAGAGGTTCGGTGAGCAAATGAAGACCCTTTGAAGTCATATTGCATGGTACCCATTCCACGGGTTTCAACTACCCAGGTTTTAGGTATTCTTCCTTCAGCTAAAACATGCATGTGGAACCCAGAGTATGATCAACCATGTGATCGGGAGACGTGTTCAAATATGTCTCAGTTTTCCTCCCCTGGTACTCGGGTGTAACATTCCAGACGCTTTACTAACACTCTCCCCACTTGGAGAGTCAGCGCCCTTAACCTCCTGTTTGGCACAGTTTGCAATTTCTGCGGAAGATGAACAGGAATAGCGAGAACCAATGAGAGGCTAGCTGGAGGTGTCTGGACGGGCAAATTTAACTCTCATTTCCCAACAGGAAGAGGAAATAACCAAAGGCTCAGCGTGCCGTACAGGAACCAGATTAGGGCCTGAAGCCATCCTGTGGTGTTGCGGCCAGCTCAAAAGAAAGCGAGTTGAAGAAAGGAGCTCAGGGGCACTGTAATTCACAAACCTGCAGAGTTATAAATGACAGCTATCGTCCAAAAATAGACTGAAGTAAGGCTGCCAAGAGGACTTGAAAGCGGGGCAGAATTGCAGGAAACCGATTTCAGGAGGTAGACTGGAATTGCATTGAAAGCATAGGAAAAGAGGCAGAACGTCCACAATGATGCACTTGGCCAAAAAGGGCGTATGTATTTTTTCCTGAATATATTCAGGTAAAAACGCATACGCCCTTTTTGGCCAACCAAGCAAGCTTGCAAAGGAAATCTGCACTACAATGAAGTCTCACTTCCCCTCGGTCAAAAGGGCCATCTGAAAAAAGTGTAAAATCCAGAAAGGCAACAGGCCATAGAGAACTGGGAGCCTTGTTATGCTGATGGGTGGGATGTAAATTGCCAACCGACACTTGGGAGAAGTGTATGGTGTTTCCTGAAACATCTAAAAAACAAAGCAACAGAGCCTAGGGCACTTCCACTTATGGTCCTATAGCTTAGGGAAATTAAAATCAAAAAGACACAGCCACCCCAAAGTTTGGAACGGCTCTGTTTACAAGAACCTCGTTTACAGTACAAGTTCAACATCGCAGAAAGTGAAAAATGGATAAAGAACTTGTGGTACTTACGTACAATGCAGTATCACTCAGCAATGAAATCTATGTCATCAGGCCTGTAGCAGCATAATGAGTAGATTCAGGTACGATGATTCTAACTGAAATAAGTCACACAGAAAAAGAAACATCATAAGATATCACTAATACACGGAATGTAAACTTGGCTACACAGGAACTGAATTGCAAAACAGAACAGGGTCTCAAATTTAGAAAACCAACTTATGCTTGCTTAAGGGGAAAGGTGAGTTGGGGTGCTGCATAAAACCAGAGATTGAAATGAGCACAGATAAAGTTCCTTAAGCCAAATATGCAATAGACAAGAGCTACTCCTTGCTCAACGAAATGGACTCAACACCGCATATTAAACGCCTAAGAATGTACCTGACTAGTAAGTATCTTAAAACCTATGGATTGCTATGTCTCCGAAAGAGAATCAAGCATGTGTACAGGGGCATAAACGCAGCAGTGATAGGATTGGAGAGGTTCGGTGAGCAAATGAAGACCCGTTGAAGTCATATTGCATGGTACCCATTCCACGGGTTTCAACTACCCAGGTTTTAGGTATTCTTCCTTCAGCTAAAACATGCATGTGGAACCCAGAGTATGATCAACCATGTGATCGGGAGACGTGTTCAAATATGTCTCAGTTTTCCTCCCCTGGTACTCGGGTGCAACATTCCAGACGCTTTACTAACACTCTCCCCACTTGGAGAGTCAGCGCCCTTAACCTCCTGTTTGGCACAGTTTGCAATTTCTGCGGAAGATGAACAGGAATAGCGAGAACCAATGAGAGGCTAGCTGGAGGTGTCTGGACAGGCAAATTTAACTCTCATTTCCCACCAGGAAGAGGAATTAACCAAAGGCTCAGCATGCCGGGCCGGAACCAGATTAGGGCCTGAAGCCATCCTGCGGTGTTGCGGCCAGGTCACAAGAAAGCGAGTTGAAGAAAGGAGCTCAGGGGCACTGTAATTCACAAACCTGCAGAGTTATAAATGACAGCTATCGTCCAAAAATAGACTGAAGTAAGGCTGCCAAGAGGACTTGAAAGCGGGGCAGAATTGCAGGAAACCGATTTCAGGAGGTAGACTGGAATTGCATTGAAAGCATAGGAAAAGAGGCAGAACGTCCACAATGATGCACTTGGCCAAAAAGGGCGTATGCGTTTTTTCCTGAATATATTCAGGAAAAAACGCATACGCCCTTTTTGGCCAACCAAGAAAGCTTGCAAAGGAAATCTGCACTACAATGAAGTCTCACTTCACCCCAGTCAAAAGGGCCATCTGAAAAAAGTGTAAAATCCAGAACGGCAGGACAGGCCATGGAGAACTGGGAGCCTTGTTATGCTGATGGGCGGGATGTAAATTGCCAACAACCACTCGGGAGAAGTGTATGGTGTTTCCTGAAACATCTAAAAAACAAAGCAACAGAACCTAGGGCACTTCCACTTATGGTCCTATAGCTTAGGGAAATTAAAATCAAAAAGACACAGCCACCCCAAAGTTTGGAATGGCTCTGTTTACAAGAACCTCGTTTACAGTACAAGTTCAACATCGCAGAAAGTGAAAAATGGATAAAGAAGTTGTGGTATTTACTTACAAAGCAATATCACTAAGCAATGAAATTTGTGTCATAAGGCCCTTAGCAGCACAATGAGTGGATTCAGGTATGATGATTCTAACTGAAATAAGTCACACAGAAAAAGAAACATCGTAAGATATCAGTAATACACGGAATGTAAACTTGGCTACACAGGAACTGAATTACAGAACAGAACAGGGTCTCAAATTTAGAAAACCAACTTATGCTTGCTTAAGGGGAAAGGTGAGTTGGGGTGCTGCATAAAACCAGAGATTGAAATGAGCACAGATAAAGTTCCTTAAGCCAAATATGGAATAGACAAGAGCTACTCCTTGCTCAATGAAATGGACTCAACACCGCATATTAAATGCCTAAGAATGTACCTGACTAGTAAGTATCTTAAAACCTATAGATTGCTATGTCTCCGAAAGAGAATCAAGCATGTGTACAGGGGCATAAACGCAGCAGTGATAGGATTGGAGAGGTTCGGTGAGCAAATGAAGACCCTTTGAAGTCATATTGCATGGTACCCATTCCACGGGTTTCAACTACCCAGGTTTTAGGTATTCTTCCTTCAGCTAAAACATGCATGTGAAACCCAGAGTATGATCAACCATGTGATCGGGAGACGTGTTCAAATATGTCTCAGTTTTCCTCCCCTGGTACTCAGGTGCAACATTCCAGACGCTTTACTAACACTCTCCCCACTTGGAGAGTCAGCGCCTTTAACCTCCTGTTTGGCCCAGTTTGCAATTTCTGCGGAAGATGAACAGGAATCGCGAGAACCAATGAGAGGCTAGCTGGAGGTGTCTGGATGGGCAAATTTAACTCTCATTTCCCACCAGGAGGAGGAAATAACCAAAGGCTCAGCGTGCCGTTCCGGAACCAGATTAGGGCCTGAAGCCATCCTGCGGTGTTGCTGCCAGGTCACAAGAAAGCGAGTTGAAGAAAGGAGCTCAGGGGCACTGTAATTCACAAACCTGCAGAGTTATAAATGACAGCTATCGTCCAAAAATAGACTGAAGTAAGGCTGCCAAGAGGACTTGAAAGCGGGGCAGAATTGCAGGAAACCGATTTCAGGAGGTAGACTGAAATTGCATTGAAAGCATAGGAAAAGAGGCAGAACGTCCACAATGATGCACTTGGCCAAAAAGGGCGTATGCGTTTTTTCCTGAATATATTCAGGAAAAAACGCATACGCACTTTTTGGCCAACCAAGCAAGCTTGCAAAGGAAATCTGCACTACAATGAAGTCTCACTTCCCCCCGGTCAAAAGGGCCATCTGAAAAAAGTGTAAAATCCAGAAAGGCAGGACAGGCCATGGAGAACTGGGAGCCTTGTTATGCTGATGGGCGGGATGTAAATTGCCAACAGACACTCGGGAGAAGTGTATGGTGTTTCCTGAAACATCTAAAAAACAAAGCAACAGAGCCTAGGGCACTGCCACTTATGGTCCTATAGCTTAGGGAAATTAAAATCAAAAAGACACAGCCACCCCAATGTTTGGGACGCCTCTGTTTACAAGAACCTCGTTTACAGTACAAGTTCAACATCGCAGAAAGTGAAAAATGGATAAAGAAGTTGTGGTATTTACTTACAAAGCAATATCACTCAGCAATGAAATCTATCTCATCAGGCCCTTAGCATCACAATGAGTGGATTCAGGTATGATGATTCTAACTGAAATAAGTCACACAGAAAAAGAAACATCATAAGATATCAGTAATACACGGAATGTAAACTTGGCTACACAGGAACTGAATTACAGAACAGAACAGGGTCTCAAATTTAGAAAACCAACTTATGCTTGCTTAAGGGTAAAGGTGAGTTGGGGTGCTGCATAAAACCAGAGATTGAAATGAGCACAGATAAATTTCCTTAAGTCAAATATGGAATAGACAAGAGCTACTCCTTGCTCAACGAAATGGACTCAACACCGCATATTAAACGCCTAAGAATATACCTGACCATTAAGTATCTTAAAACCTATGGATTGCTATGTCTCCGAAAGAGAATCAAGCATGTGTACAGGGGCATAAACGCAGCAGTGATAGGATTGGAGAGGTTCGGTGAGCAAATGAAGACCCTTTGAAGTCATATTGCATGGTACCCATTACACGGGTCTCAACTCTCCAGGTTTAAGGTATTCTTCCTTCAGCTAAAACATGCATGTGGAACCCAAGTATGATCAACCATGTGAACGGGAGACGTGTTCAAATATGTCTCAGTTTTCCTCCCCTGGTACTCGGGTGCAACATTCCAGACGCTTTACTAACACTCTCCCCACTTGGAGAGTCAGCGCCTTTAACCTCCTGTTTGGCCCAGTTTGCAATTTCTGCGGAAGATGAACAGGAATAGCGAGAACCAATGAGAGGCTAGCTGGAGGTGTCTGGACGGGCAAATTTAACTCTCATTTCCCACCAGGAAGGGGAAATAACCAAAGGCTCAGCGTGCCGTACCGGAACCAGATTAGGGCCTGAAGCCATCCTGCGGTGTTGCGGCCAGCTCAAAAGAAAGCGAGTTGAACAAAGGAGCTCAGGGGCACTGTAATTCACAAACCTGCAGAGTTATAAATGACAGCTATCGTCCAAAAATAGACTGAAGTAAGGCTGCCAAGAGGACTTGAAAGCGGGGCAGAATTGCAGGAAACCGAATTCAGGAGGTAGACTGGAATTGCATTGAAAGCATAGGAAAAGAGGCAGAACGTCCACAATGATGCACTTGGCCAAAAAGGGCGTATGCGTTTTTTCCTGAATATATTCAGGAAAAAACGCATACGCCCTTTTTGGCCAACCAAGCAAGCTTGCAAAGGAAATCTGCACTACAATGAAATCTCACTTCCCCCCGGTCAAAAGGGCCATCTGAAAAAAGTGTAAAATCCAGAAAGGCAGGACAGGCCATGGAGAACTGGGAGCCTTGTTATGCTGATGGGCGGGATGTAAATTGCCAACAGACACTCGGGAGAAGTGTATGGTGTTTCCTGAAACATCTAAAAAACAAAGCAACAGAGCCTAGGGCACTGCCACTTATGGTCCTATAGCTTAGGGAAATTAAAATCAAAAAGACACAGCCACCCCAAAGTTTGGGATGCCTCCGTTTACAAGAACCTCGTTTACCGTACAAGTTCAATATCACAGAAAGTGAAAAATGGATAAAGAACTTGTGGTACTTACGTACAATGCACTATCACTCAGCAATGAAATCTATGTCATCAGGCCCGTAGCAGCATAATGAGTGGATTCAGGTACGATGATTCTAACTGAAATAAGTTACACAGAAAAAGAAACATCATAAGATATCACTAATACACGGAATGTAAACTTGGCTACACAGGAACTGCATTCCAAAACAGAACAGGGTCTCAAATTTAGAAAACCAACTTATGCTTGCTTAAGGGGAAAGGTGAGTTGGGGTGCTGCATAAAACCAGAGATTGAAATGAGCACAGATAAAGTTCCTTAAGTCAAATATGGAATAGACAAGAGCTACTCCTTGCTCAACGAAATGGACTCAACACCGCATATTAAACGCCTAAGAATGTACCTGACTAGTAAGTATCTTAAAACCTATGGATTGCTATGTCTCCGAAAGAGAATCAAGCATGTGTACAGGGGCATAAACGCAGCAGTGATAGGATTGGAGAGGTTCGGTGAGCAAATGAAGACCCTTTGAAGTCATATTGCATGGTACCCATTACACGGGTCTTAACTCTCCAGGTTTAAGGTATTCTTCCTTCAGCTAAAACATGCATGTGGAACCCAAGTATGATCAACCATGTGAACGGGAGACGTGTTCAAATATGTCTCAGTTTTCCTCCCCTGGTACTCGGGTGCAACATTCCAGACGCTTTACTAACACTCTCCCCACTTGGAGAGTCAGTGCCTTTAACCTCCTGTTTGGCCCAGTTTGCAATTTCTGCGGAAGATGAACAGGAATAGTGAGAACCAATGAGAGACTAGCTGGAGGTGTCTGGACGGGCAAATTTAACTCTCATTTCCCACCAGGAAGAGGAAATAACCAAAGGCTCAGCGTGCCGTACCGGAACCAGATTAGGGCCTGAAGCCATCCTGCGGTGCTGCGGCCAGCTCAAAAGAAAGCGAGTTGAAGAAAGGAGCTCAGGGGCACTGTAATTCACAAACCTGCAGAGTTATAAATGACAGCTATCGTCCAAAAATAAACTGAAGTAAGGCTGCCAAGAGGACTTGAAAGCGGGGCAGAATTGCAGGAAACCGATTTCAGGAGGTAGACTGGAATTGCATTGAAAGCATAGGAAAAGAGGCAGAACGTCCACAATGATGCACTTGGCCAAAAAGGGCGTATGCGTTTTTTCCTGAATATATTCAGGAAAAAACGCATACGCCCTTTTTGGCCAACCAAGCAAGCTTGCAAAGGAAATCTGCACTACAATGAAGTCTCACTTCCCCCCGGTCAAAAGGGCCATCTGAAAAAAGTGTAAAATCCAGAAAGGCAGGACAGGCCATGGAGAACTGGGAGCCTTGTTATGCTGATGGGCGGGATGTAAATTGCCAACAACCACTCGGGAGAAGTGTATGGTGTTTCCTGAAACATCTAAAAAACAAAGCAACAGAGCCTAGGGCACTTCCACTTATGGTCCTATAGCTTAGGGAAATTAAAATCAAAAAGACACAGCCACCCCAAAGTTTGGGACGCCTCTGTTTACAAGAACCTCGTTTACAGTACAAGTTCAACATCGCAGAAAGTGAAAAATGGATAAAGAAGTTGTGGTATTTACTTACAAAGCAATATCACTCAGCAATGAAATCTGTATCATCAGGCCCTTAGCAGCACATTGAGTGGATTCAGGTACGATGATTCTAACTGAAGTAAGTCACACAGAAAAAGAAACATCATAAGATATCACTAATACACGGAATGTAAACTTGGCTACACAGGAACTGCATTCCAAAACAGAACAGGGTCTCAAATTTAGAAAACCAACTTATGCTTGCTTAAGGGGAAAGGTGAGTTGGGGTGCTGCATAAAACCAGAGATTGAAATAAGCACAGATAAAGTTCCTTAAGCCA
Organism: Stenella coeruleoalba; assembly: GCF_951394435.1. Lineage (NCBI taxonomy): Eukaryota > Metazoa > Chordata > Mammalia > Artiodactyla > Delphinidae > Stenella > Stenella coeruleoalba. Next base: position 668,953 of record NW_027646461.1, read on the forward strand.
AATATGGAATAGACAAGAGCTACTCCTTGCTCAACGAAATGGACTCAAAACCCCATATTAAACCCCTAAGAATGTACCTGACTAGTAAGTATCTTAAAACCTATGGATTGCTATGTTTCCAAAAGAGAATCAAGCGTGTGTACAGGGGAATAAACGCAGCAGTGATAGGATTGGAGAGGTTCGGTGAGCAAATGAAGACCCTTTGAAGTCATATTGCATGGTACCCATTACACGGGTCTCAACTCTCCAGGTTTAAGGTATTCTTCCTTCAGCTAAAACATGCATGTGGAACCCAGAGTATGATCAACCATGTGAATGGGAGACGTGTTCAAATATGTCTCAGTTTTCCTCCCCTGGTACTCGGGTGCAACATTCCAGACGCTTTACTAACACTCTCCCGACTTGGAGAGTCAGTCCCTTTAACCTCCTGTTTGGCCCAGTTTGCAATTTCTGCGGAAGATGAACAGGAATAGTGAGAACCAATGAGAGGCTAGCTGGAGGTGTCTGGACGGGCAAATTTAACTCTCATTTCCAACCAGGAAGAGGAATTAACCAAAGGCTCAGCATGCCGGGCCGGAACAAGATTAGGGCCTGAAGCCATCCTGCGGTGTTGCGGCCAGGTCACAAGAAACCGAGTTGAAGAAAGGAGCTCAGGGGCACTGTAATTCACAAACCTGCAGAGTTATAAATGACAGCTATCGTCCAAAAATAGACTGAAGTAAGGCTGCCAAGAGGACTTGAAAGCGGGGCAGAATTGCAGGAAACCGATTTCAGGAGGTAGACTGGAATTGCATTGAAAGCATAGGAAAAGAGGCAGAACGTCCACAATGATGCACTTGGCCAAAAAGGGCGTATGCGTTTTTTCCTGAATATATTCAGGAAAAAACGCATATGCCCTTTTTTGCCAACCAAGCAATCTTGCAAAGGAAATCTGCACTACAATGAAGTCTCACTTCCCCTCGGTCAAAAGGGCCATCTGAAAAAAGTGTAAAATCCAGAAAGGCAACAGGCCATAGAGAACTGTGAGCCTTGTTATGCTGATGGGCGGGATGTAAATTGCCAACAGACACTTGGGAGAAGTGTATGGTGTTTCCTGAAACATCTAAAAAACAAAGCAACAGAGCCTAGGGCACTTCCACTTATGGTCCTATAGCTTAGGGAAATTAAAATCAAAAAGACACAGCCACCCCAAAGTTTGGAACGGCTCTGTTTACAAGAACCTCGTTTACAGTACAAGTTCAACATCGCAGAAATTGAAAAATGGATAAAGAACTTGTGGTACTTACGTACAAAGCAGTATCACTCAGCAATGAAATCTATGTCATCAGGCCCGTAGCAGCATAATGAGTAGATTCAGGTACGATGATTCTAACTGAAATAAGTCACACAGAAAAAGAAACATCATAAGATATCACTAATACACGGAATGTAACCTTGGCTACACAGGAACTGAATTGCAAAACAGAACAGGTTCTCAAATTTAGAAAAGCAACTTATGCTTGCTTAAGGGTAAAGGTGAGTTGGGTTGCTGCATAAAACCAGAGATTGAAATGAGCACAGATAAAGTTCCTTAAGCCAAATATGGAATAGACAAGAGCTACTCCTTGCTCAACGAAATGGACTCAACACCGCATATTAAACGCCTAAGAATGTACCTGACTAGTAAGTATCTTAAAACCTATGGATTGCTATGTCTCCGAAAGAGAATCAAGCATGTGTACAGGGGCATAAATGCAGCAGTGATAGGATTGGAGAGGTTCGGTGAGAAAATGAAGACCCTTTGAAGTCATATTGCATGGTACCCATTCCACGGGTTTCAACTACCCAGGTTTTAGGTATTCTTCCTTCAGCTAAAACATGCATGTGGAACCCAGAGTATGATCAACCATGTGATCGGGAGACGTGTTCAAATATGTCTCAGTTTTCCTCCCCTGGTACTCGGGTGTAACATTCCAGACGCTTTACTAACACTCTCCCCACTTGGAGAGTCAGCGCCCTTAACCTCCTGTTTGGCACAGTTTGCAATTTCTGCGGAAGATGAACAGGAATAGCGAGAACCAATGAGAGGCTAGCTGGAGGTGTCTGGACGGGCAAATTTAACTCTCATTTCCCAACAGGAAGAGGAAATAACCAAAGGCTCAGCGTGCCGTACAGGAACCAGATTAGGGCCTGAAGCCATCCTGTGGTGTTGCGGCCAGCTCAAAAGAAAGCGAGTTGAAGAAAGGAGCTCAGGGGCACTGTAATTCACAAACCTGCAGAGTTATAAATGACAGCTATCGTCCAAAAATAAACTGAAGTAAGGCTGCCAAGAGGACTTGAAAGCGGGGCAGAATTGCAGGAAACCGATTTCAGGAGGTAGACTGGAATTGCATTGAAAGCATAGGAAAAGAGGCAGAACGTCCACAATGATGCACTTGGCCAAAAAGGGCGTATGCGTTTTTTCCTGAATATATTCAGGAAAAAACGCATACGCCCTTTTTGGCCAACCAAGCAAGCTTGCAAAGGAAATCTGCACTACAATGAAGTCTCACTTCCCCCCGGTCAAAAGGGCCATCTGAAAAAAGTGTAAAATCCAGAAAGGCAGGACAGGCCATGGAGAACTGGGAGCCTTGTTATGCTGATGGGCGGGATGTAAATTGCCAACAACCACTCGGGAGAAGTGTATGGTGTTTCCTGAAACATCTAAAAAACAAAGCAACAGAACCTAGGGCACTTCCACTTATGGTCCTATAGCTTAGGGAAATTAAAATCAAAAAGACACAGCCACCCCAAAGTTTGGAACGGCTCTGTTTACAAGAACCTCGTTTACAGTACAAGTTCAACATCGCAGAAAGTGAAAAATGGATAAAGAAGTTGTGGTATTTACTTACAAAGCAATATCACTCAGCAATGAAATCTGTGTCATAAGGCCCTTAGCAGCACAATGAGTGGATTCAGGTATGATGATTCTAACTGAAATAAGTCACACAGAAAAAGAAACATCATAAGATATCAGTAATACACGGAATGTAAACTTGGCTACACAGGAACTGAATTACAGAACAGAACAGGGTCTCAAATTTAGAAAACCAACTTATGCTTGCTTAAGGGGAAAGGTGAGTTGGGTTGCTGCATAAAACCAGAGATTGAAATGAGCACAGATAAAGTTCCTTAAGCCAAATATGGACTAGACAAGAGCTACTCCTTGCTCAACGAAATGGACTCAACACCGCATATTAAACGCCTAAGAATGTACCTGACTAGTAAGTATCTTAAAACCTATGGATTGCTATGTCTCCGAAAGAGAATCAAGCATGTGTACAGGGGCATAAATGCAGCAGTGATAGGATTGGAGAGGTTCGGTGAGCAAATGAAGACCCTTTGAAGTCATATTGCATGGTACCCATTCCACGGGTTTCAACTACCCAGGTTTTAGGTATTCTTCCTTCAGCTAAAACATGCATGTGGAACCCAGAGTATGATCAACCATGTGATCGGGAGACGTGTTCAAATATGTCTCAGTTTTCCTCCCCTGGTACTCGGGTGTAACATTCCAGACGCTTTACTAACACTCTCCCCACTTGGAGAGTCAGCGCCCTTAACCTCCTGTTTGGCACAGTTTGCAATTTCTGCGGAAGATGAACAGGAATAGCGAGAACCAATGAGAGGCTAGCTGGAGGTGTCTGGACGGGCAAATTTAACTCTCATTTCCCAACAGGAAGAGGAAATAACCAAAGGCTCAGCGTGCCGTACAGGAACCAGATTAGGGCCTGAAGCCATCCTGTGGTGTTGCGGCCAGCTCAAAAGAAAGCGAGTTGAAGAAAGGAGCTCAGGGGCACTGTAATTCACAAACCTGCAGAGTTATAAATGACAGCTATCGTCCAAAAATAGACTGAAGTAAGGCTGCCAAGAGGACTTGAAAGCGGGGCAGAATTGCAGGAAACCGATTTCAGGAGGTAGACTGGAATTGCATTGAAAGCATAGGAAAAGAGGCAGAACGTCCACAATGATGCACTTGGCCAAAAAGGGCGTATGTATTTTTTCCTGAATATATTCAGGTAAAAACGCATACGCCCTTTTTGGCCAACCAAGCAAGCTTGCAAAGGAAATCTGCACTACAATGAAGTCTCACTTCCCCCCGGTCAAAAGGGCCATCTGAAAAAAGTGTAAAATCCAGAAAGGCAACAGGCCATAGAGAACTGGGAGCCTTGTTATGCTGATGGGTGGGATGTAAATTTCCAACCGACACTTGGGAGAAGTGTATGGTGTTTCCTGAAACATCTAAAAAACAAAGCAACAGAGCCTAGGGCACTTCCACTTATGGTCCTATAGCTTAGGGAAATTAAAATCAAAAAGACACAGCCACCCCAAAGTTTGGAACGGCTCTGTTTACAAGAACCTCGTTTACAGTACAAGTTCAACATCGCAGAAAGTGAAAAATGGATAAAGAACTTGTGGTACTTACGTACAATGCAGTATCACTCAGCAATGAAATCTATGTCATCAGGCCTGTAGCAGCATAATGAGTAGATTCAGGTACGATGATTCTAACTGAAATAAGTCACACAGAAAAAGAAACATCATAAGATATCACTAATACACGGAATGTAAACTTGGCTACACAGGAACTGAATTGCAAAACAGAACAGGGTCTCAAATTTAGAAAACCAACTTATGCTTGCTTAAGGGGAAAGGTGAGTTGGGGTGCTGCATAAAACCAGAGATTGAAATGAGCACAGATAAAGTTCCTTAAGCCAAATATGCAATAGACAAGAGCTACTCCTTGCTCAACGAAATGGACTCAACACCGCATATTAAACGCCTAAGAATGTACCTGACTAGTAAGTATCTTAAAACCTATGGATTGCTATGTCTCCGAAAGAGAATCAAGCATGTGTACAGGGGCATAAACGCAGCAGTGATAGGATTGGAGAGGTTCGGTGAGCAAATGAAGACCCTTTGAAGTCATATTGCATGGTACCCATTCTACGGGTTTCAACTACCCAGGTTTTAGGTATTCTTCCTTCAGCTAAAACATGCATGTGAAACCCAGAGTATGATCAACCATGTGATCGGGAGACGTGTTCAAATATGTCTCAGTTTTCCTCCCCTGGTACTCAGGTGCAACATTCCAGACGCTTTACTAACACTCTCCCCACTTGGAGAGTCAGCGCCTTTAACCTCCTGTTTGGCCCAGTTTGCAATTTCTGCGGAAGATGAACAGGAATAGCGAGAACCAATGAGAGGCTAGCTGGAGGTGTCTGGATGGGCAAATTTAACTCTCATTTCCCACCAGGAGGAGGAAATAACCAAAGGCTCAGCGTGCCGTTCCGGAACCAGATTAGGGCCTGAAGCCATCCTGCGGTGTTGCTGCCAGGTCACAAGAAAGCGAGTTGAAGAAAGGAGCTCAGGGGCACTGTAATTCACAAACCTGCAGAGTTATAAATGACAGCTATCGTCCAAAAATAGACTGAAGTAAGGCTGCCAAGAGGACTTGAAAGCGGGGCAGAATTGCAGGAAACCGATTTCAGGAGGTAGACTGAAATTGCATTGAAAGCATAGGAAAAGAGGCAGAACGTCCACAATGATGCACTTGGCCAAAAAGGGCGTATGCGTTTTTTCCTGAATATATTCAGGAAAAAACGCATACGCCCTTTTTGGCCAACCAAGCAAGCTTGCAAAGGAAATCTGCACTACAATGAAGTCTCACTTCCCCCCGGTCAAAAGGGCCATCTGAAAAAAGTGTAAAATCCAGAAAGGCAGGACAGGCCATGGAGAACTGGGAGCCTTGTTATGCTGATGGGCGGGATGTAAATTGCCAACAGACACTCGGGAGAAGTGTATGGTGTTTCCTGAAACATCTAAAAAACAAAGCAACAGAGCCTAGGGCACTGCCACTTATGGTCCTATAGCTTAGGGAAATTAAAATCAAAAAGACACAGCCACCCCAATGTTTGGGACGCCTCTGTTTACAAGAACCTCGTTTACAGTACAAGTTCAACATCGCAGAAAGTGAAAAATGGATAAAGAAGTTGTGGTATTTACTTACAAAGCAATATCACTCAGCAATGAAATCTATCTCATCAGGCCCTTAGCATCACAATGAGTGGATTCAGGTATGATGATTCTAACTGAAATAAGTCACACAGAAAAAGAAACATCATAAGATATCAGTAATACACGGAATGTAAACTTGGCTACACAGGAACTGAATTACAGAACAGAACAGGGTCTCAAATTTAGAAAACCAACTTATGCTTGCTTAAGGGTAAAGGTGAGTTGGGGTGCTGCATAAAACCAGAGATTGAAATGAGCACAGATAAAGTTCCTTAAGTCAAATATGGAATAGACAAGAGCTACTCCTTGCTCAACGAAATGGACTCAACACCGCATATTAAACGCCTAAGAATGTACCTGACTAGTAAGTATCTTAAAACCTATGGATTGCTATGTCTCCGAAAGAGAATCAAGCATGTGTACAGGGGCATAAACGCAGCAGTGATAGGATTGGAGAGGTTCGGTGAGCAAATGAAGACCCTTTGAAGTCATATTGCATGGTACCCATTACACAGGTCTCAACTCTCCAGGTTTAAGGTATTCTTCCTTCAGCTAAAACATGCATGTGGAACCCAAGTATGATCAACCATGTGAACGGGAGACGTGTTCAAATATGTCTCAGTTTTCCTCCCCTGGTACTCGGGTGCAACATTCCAGACGCTTTACTAACACTCTCCCCACTTGGAGAGTCAGCGCCTTTAACCTCCTGTTTGGCCCAGTTTGCAATTTCTGCGGAAGATGAACAGGAATAGCGAGAACCAATGAGAGGCTAGCTGGAGGTGTCTGGACGGGCAAATTTAACTCTCATTTCCCACCAGGAAGGGGAAATAACCAAAGGCTCAGCGTGCCGTACCGGAACCAGATTAGGGCCTGAAGCCATCCTGCGGTGTTGCGGCCAGCTCAAAAGAAAGCGAGTTGAACAAAGGAGCTCAGGGGCACTGTAATTCACAAACCTGCAGAGTTATAAATGACAGCTATCGTCCAAAAATAGACTGAAGTAAGGCTGCCAAGAGGACTTGAAAGCGGGGCAGAATTGCAGGAAACCGATTTCAGGAGGTAGACTGGAATTGCATTGAAAGCATAGGAAAAGAGGCAGAACGTCCACAATGATGCACTTGGCCAAAAAGGGCGTATGCGTTTTTTCCTGAATATATTCAGGAAAAAACGCATACGCCCTTTTTGGCCAACCAAGCAAGCTTGCAAAGGAAATCTGCACTACAATGAAATCTCACTTCCCCCCGGTCAAAAGGGCCATCTGAAAAAAGTGTAAAATCCAGAAAGGCAGGACAGGCCATGGAGAACTGGGAGCCTTGTTATGCTGATGGGCGGGATGTAAATTGCCAACAGACACTCGGGAGAAGTGTATGGTGTTTCCTGAAACATCTAAAAAACAAAGCAACAGAGCCTAGGGCACTGCCACTTATGGTCCTATAGCTTAGGGAAATTAAAATCAAAAAGACACAGCCACCCCAAAGTTTGGGATGCCTCCGTTTACAAGAACCTCGTTTACCGTACAAGTTCAATATCACAGAAAGTGAAAAATGGATAAAGAACTTGTGGTACTTACGTACAATGCACTATCACTCAGCAATGAAATCTATGTCATCAGGCCCGTAGCAGCATAATGAGTGGATTCAGGTACGATGATTCTAACTGAAATAAGTTACACAGAAAAAGAAACATCATAAGATATCACTAATACACGGAATGTAAACTTGGCTACACAGGAAATGCATTCCAAAACAGAACAGGGTCTCAAATTTAGAAAACCAACTTATGCTTGCTTAAGGGGAAAGGTGAGTTGGGGTGCTGCATAAAACCAGAGATTGAAATGAGCACAGATAAAGTTCCTTAAGTCAAATATGGAATAGACAAGAGCTACTCCTTGCTCAACGAAATGGACTCAACACCGCATATTAAACGCCTAAGAATGTACCTGACTAGTAAGTATCTTAAAACCTATGGATTGCTATGTCTCCGAAAGAGAATCAAGCATGTGTACAGGGGCATAAACGCAGCAGTGATAGGATTGGAGAGGTTCGGTGAGCAAATGAAGACCCTTTGAAGTCATATTGCATGGTACCCATTACACGGGTCTTAACTCTCCAGGTTTAAGGTATTCTTCCTTCAGCTAAAACATGCATGTGGAACCCAAGTATGATCAACCATGTGAACGGGAGACGTGTTCAAATATGTCTCAGTTTTCCTCCCCTGGTACTCGGGTGCAACATTCCAGACGCTTTACTAACACTCTCCCCACTTGGAGAGTCAGTGCCTTTAACCTCCTGTTTGGCCCAGTTTGCAATTTCTGCGGAAGATGAACAGGAATAGCGAGAACCAATGAGAGACTAGCTGGAGGTGTCTGGACGGGCAAATTTAACTCTCATTTCCCACCAGGAAGAGGAAATAACCAAAGGCTCAGCGTGCCGTACCGGAACCAGATTAGGGCCTGAAGCCATCCTGCGGTGCTGCGGCCAGCTCAAAAGAAAGCGAGTTGAAGAAAGGAGCTCAGGGGCACTGTAATTCACAAACCTGCAGAGTTATAAATGACAGCTATCGTCCAAAAATAAACTGAAGTAAGGCTGCCAAGAGGACTTGAAAGCGGGGCAGAATTGCAGGAAACCGATTTCAGGAGGTAGACTGGAATTGCATTGAAAGCATAGGAAAAGAGGCAGAACGTCCACAATGATGCACTTGGCCAAAAAGGGCGTATGCGTTTTTTCCTGAATATATTCAGGAAAAAACGCATACGCCCTTTTTGGCCAACCAAGCAAGCTTGCAAAGGAAATCTGCACTACAATGAAGTCTCACTTCCCCCCGGTCAAAAGGGCCATCTGAAAAAAGTGTAAAATCCAGAAAGGCAGGACAGGCCATGGAGAACTGGGAGCCTTGTTATGCTGATGGGCGGGATGTAAATTGCCAACAACCACTCGGGAGAAGTGTATGGTGTTTCCTGAAACATCTAAAAAACAAAGCAACAGAGCCTAGGGCACTTCCACTTATGGTCCTATAGCTTAGGGAAATTAAAATCAAAAAGACACAGCCACCCCAAAGTTTGGGACGCCTCTGTTTACAAGAACCTCGTTTACAGTACAAGTTCAACATCGCAGAAAGTGAAAAATGGATAAAGAAGTTGTGGTATTTACTTACAAAGCAATATCACTCAGCAATGAAATCTGTATCATCAGGCCCTTAGCAGCACATTGAGTGGATTCAGGTACGATGATTCTAACTGAAGTAAGTCACACAGAAAAAGAAACATCATAAGATATCACTAATACACGGAATGTAAACTTGGCTACACAGGAACTGCATTCCAAAACAGAACAGGGTCTCAAATTTAGAAAACCAACTTATGCTTGCTTAAGGGGAAAGGTGAGTTGGGGTGCTGCATAAAACTAGAGATTGAAATAAGCACAGATAAAGTTCCTTAAGCCAAATATGGAATAGACAAGAGCTACTCCTTGCTCAACGAAATGGACTCAAAACCCCATATTAAACCCCTAAGAATGTACCTGACTAGTAAGTATCTTAAAACCTATGGATTGCTATGTCTCCAAAAGAGAATCAAGCGTGTGTACAGGGGAATAAACGCAGCAGTGATAGGATTGGAGAGGTTCGGTGAGCAAATGAAGACCCTTTGAAGTCATATTGCATGGTACCCATTACACGGGTCTCAACTCTCCAGGTTTAAGGTATTCTTCCTTCAGCTAAAACATGCATGTGGAACCCAGAGTATGATCAACCATGTGAATGGGAGACGTGTTCAAATATGTCTCAGTTTTCCTCCCCTGGTACTCGGGTGCAACATTCCAGACGCTTTACTAACACTCTCCCGACTTGGAGAGTCAGTCCCTTTAACCTCCTGTTTGGCCCAGTTTGCAATTTCTGCGGAAGATGAACAGGAATAGCGAGAACCAATGAGAGGCTAGCTGGAGGTGTCTGGACGGGCAAATTTAACTCTCATTTCCAACCAGGAAGAGGAATTAACCAAAGGCTCAGCATGCCGGGCCGGAACCAGATTAGGGCCTGAAGCCATCCTGCGGTGTTGCGGCCAGGTCACAAGAAAGCGAGTTGAAGAAAGGAGCTCAGGGGCACTGTAATTCAAAAACCTGCAGAGTTATAAATGACAGCTATCGTCCAAAAATAGACTGAAGTAAGGCTGCCAAGAGGACTTGAAAGCGGGGCAGAATTGCAGGAAACCGATTTCAGGAGGTAGACTGGAATTGCATTGAAAGCATAGGAAAAGAGGCAGAACGTCCACAATGATGCACTTGGCCAAAAAGGGCGTATGCGTTTTTTCCTGAATATATTCAGGAAAAAACGCATACGCCCTTTTTTGCCAACCAAGCAATCTTGCAAAGGAAATCTGCACTACAATGAAGTCTCACTTCCCCTCGGTCAAAAGGGCCATCTGAAAAAAGTGTAAAATCCAGAAAGGCAACAGGCCATAGAGAACTGTGAGCCTTGTTATGCTGATGGGCGGGATGTAAATTGCCAACAGACACTTGGGAGAAGTGTATGGTGTTTCCTGAAACATCTAAAAAACAAAGCAACAGAGCCTAGGGCACTTCCACTTATGGTCCTATAGCTTAGGGAAATTAAAATCAAAAAGACACAGCCACCTCAAAGTTTGGAACGGCTCTGTTTACAAGAACCTCGTTTACAGTACAAGTTCAACATCGCAGAAAGTGAAAAATGGATAAAGAACTTGTGGTACTTACGTACAAAGCAGTATCACTCAGCAATGAAATCTATGTCATCAGGCCCGTAGCAGCATAATGAGTAGATTCAGGTACGATGATTCTAACTGAAATAAGTCACACAGAAAAAGAAACATCATAAGATATCACTAATACACGGAATGTAACCTTGGCTACACAGGAACTGAATTGCAAAACAGAACAGGTTCTCAAATTTAGAAAAGCAACTTATGCTTGCTTAAGGGTAAAGGTGAGTTGGGTTGCCGCATAAAACCAGAGATTGAAATGAGCACAGATAAAGTTCCTTAAGCCAAATATGGAATAGACAAGAGCTACTCCTTGCTCAACGAAATGGACTCAACACCGCATATTAAACGCCTAAGAATGTACCTGACTAGTAAGTATCTTAAAACCTATGGATTGCTATGTCTCCGAAAGAGAATCAAGCATGTGTACAGGGGCATAAATGCAGCAGTGATAGGATTGGAGAGGTTCGGTGAGCAAATGAAGACCCTTTGAAGTCATATTGCTTGGTACCCATTCCACGGGTTTCAACTACCCAGGTTTTAGGTATTCTTCCTTCAGCTAAAACATGCATGTGGAACCCAGAGTATGATCAACCATGTGATCGGGAGATGTGTTCAAATATGTCTCAGTTTTCCTCCCCTGGTACTCGGGTGTAACATTCCAGACGCTTTACTAACACTCTCCCCACTTGGAGAGTCAGCGCCCTTAACCTCCTGTTTGGCACAGTTTGCAATTTCTGCGGAAGATGAACAGGAATAGCGAGAACCAATGAGAGGCTAGCTGGAGGTGTCTGGACGGGCAAATTTAACTCTCATTTCCCAACAGGAAGAGGAAATAACCAAAGGCTCAGCGTGCCGTACAGGAACCAGATTAGGGCCTGAAGCCATCCTGTGGTGTTGCGGCCAGCTCAAAAGAAAGCGAGTTGAAGAAAGGAGCTCAGGGGCACTGTAATTCACAAACCTGCAGAGTTATAAATGACAGCTATCGTCCAAAAATAAACTGAAGTAAGGCTGCCAAGAGGACTTGAAAGCGGGGCAGAATTGCAGGAAACCGATTTCAGGAGGTAGACTGGAATTGCATTGAAAGCATAGGAAAAGAGGCAGAACGTCCACAATGATGCACTTGGCCAAAAAGGGCGTATGCGTTTTTTCCTGAATATATTCAGGAAAAAACGCATACGCCCTTTTGGCCAACCAAGCAAGCTTGCAAAGGAAATCTGCACTACAATGAAGTCTCACTTCCCCCCGGTCAAAAGGGCCATCTGAAAAAAGTGTAAAATCCAGAAAGGCAGGACAGGCCATGGAGAACTGGGAGCCTTGTTATGCTGATGGGCGGGATGTAAATTGCCAACAACCACTCGGGAGAAGTGTATGGTGTTTCCTGAAACATCTAAAAAACAAAGCAACAGAACCTAGGGCACTTCCACTTATGGTCCTATAGCTTAGGGAAATTAAAATCAAAAAGACACAGCCACCCCAAAGTTTGGAACGGCTCTGTTTACAAGAACCTCGTTTACAGTACAAGTTCAACATCGCAGAAAGTGAAAAATGGATAAAGAAGTTGTGGTATTTACTTACAAAGCAATATCACTCAGCAATGAAATCTGTGTCATAAGGCCCTTAGCAGCACAATGAGTGGATTCAGGTATGATGATTCTAACTGAAATAAGTCACACAGAAAAAGAAACATCATAAGATATCAGTAATACACGGAATGTAAACTTGGCTACACAGGAACTGAATTACAGAACAGAACAGGGTCTCAAATTTAGAAAACCAACTTATGCTTGCTTAAGGGGAAAGGTGAGTTGGGTTGCTGCATAAAACCAGAGATTGAAATGAGCACAGATAAAGTTCCTTAAGCCAAATATGGAATAGACAAGAGCTACTCCTTGCTCAACGAAATGGACTCAACACCGCATATTAAACGCCTAAGAATGTACCTGACTAGTAAGTATCTTAAAACCTATGGATTGCTATGTCTCCGAAAGAGAATCAAGCATGTGTACAGGGGCATAAATGCAGCAGTGATAGGATTGGAGAGGTTCGGTGAGCAAATGAAGACCCTTTGAAGTCATATTGCATGGTACCCATTCCACGGGTTTCAACTACCCAGGTTTTAGGTATTCTTCCTTCAGCTAAAACATGCATGTGGAACCCAGAGTATGATCAACCATGTGATCGGGAGACGTGTTCAAATATGTCTCTGTTTTTCTCCCCTGGTACTCGGGTGTAACATTCCAGACGCTTTACTAACACTCTCCCCACTTGGAGAGTCAGCGCCCTTAACCTCCTGTTTGGCACAGTTTGCAATTTCTGCGGAAGATGAACAGGAATAGCGAGAACCAATGAGAGGCTAGCTGGAGGTGTCTGGACGGGCAAATTTAACTCTCATTTCCCAACAGGAAAAGGAAATAACCAAAGGCTCAGCGTGCCGTACAGGAACCAGATTAGGGCCTGAAGCCATCCTGTGGTGTTGCGGCCAGCTCAAAAGAAAGCGAGTTGAAGAAAGGAGCTCAGGGGCACTGTAATTCACAAACCTGCAGAGTTATAAATGACAGCTATCGTCCAAAAATAAACTGAAGTAAGGCTGCCAAGAGGACTTGAAAGCGGGGCAGAATTGCAGGAAACCGATTTCAGGAGGTAGACTGGAATTGCATTGAAAGCATAGGAAAAGAGGCAGAACGTCCACAATGATGCACTTGGCCAAAAAGGGCGTATGCGTTTTTTCCTGAATATATTCAGGAAAAAACGCATACGCCCTTTTTGGCCAACCAAGCAAGCTTGCAAAGGAAATCTGCACTACAATGAAGTCTCACTTCCCCCCGGTCAAAAGGGCCATCTGAAAAAAGTGTAAAATCCAGAAAGGCAGGACAGGCCATGGAGAACTGGGAGCCTTGTTATGCTGATGGGCGGGATGTAAATTGCCAACAGACACTCGGGAGAAGTGTATGGTGTTTCCTGAAACATCTAAAAAACAAAGCAACAGAACCTAGGGCACTTCCACTTATGGTCCTATAGCTTAGGGAAATTAAAATCAAAAAGACACAGCCACCCCAAAGTTTGGAACGGCTCTGTTTACAAGAACCTCGTTTACAGTACAAGTTCAACATCGCAGAAAGTGAAAAATGGATAAAGAAGTTGTGGTACTTACGTACAATGCAGTATCACTCAGCAATGAAATCTATGTCATCAGGCCCTTAGCAGCATAATGAGTGGATTCAGGTACGATGATTCTAACTGAAATAAGTCACACAGAAAAAGAAACATCATAAGATATCACTAATACACGGAATGTAAACTTGGCTACACAGGAACTGAATTACAGAACAGAACAGGGTCTCAAATTTAGAAAACCAACTTATGCTTGCTTAAGGGGAAAGGTGAGTTGGGGTGCTGCATAAAACCAGAGATTGAAATGAGCACAGATAAAGTTCCTTAAGCCAAATATGGAATAGACAAGAGCTACTCCTTGCTCAACGAAATGGACTCAACACAGCATATTAAATGCCTAAGAATGTACCTGACTAGTAAGTATCTTAAAACCTATAGATTGCTATGTCTCCGAAAGAGAACCAAGCATGTGTACAGGGGCATAAACGCAGCAGTGATAGGATTGGAGAGGTTTGGTGAGCAAATGAAGACCCTTTGAAGTCATATTGCATGGTACCCATTCCACGGGTTTCAACTACCCAGGTTTTAGGTATTCTTCCTTCAGCTAAAACATGCATGTGGAACCCAGAGTGTGATCAACCATGTGATCGGGAGACGTGTTCAAATATGTCTCAGTTTTCCTCCCCTGGTACTCAGGTGCAACATTTCAGACGCTTTACTAACACTCTCCCCACTTGGAGAGTCAGCGCCTTTAACCTCCTGTTTGGCCCAGTTTGCAATTTCTGCGGAAGATGAACAGGAATAACGAGAACCAATGAGAGGCTAGCTGGAGGTGTCTGGACGGGCAAATTTAACTCTCATTTCCCACCAGGAGGAGGAAATAACCAAAGGCTCAGCGTGCCGTGCCAGAACCAGATTAGGGCCTGAAGCCATCCTGCGGTGTTGCGGCCAGGTCACAAGAAAGCGAGTTGAAGAAAGGAGCTCAGGGGCACTGTAATTCACAAACCTGCAGAGTTATAAATGACAGCTATCGTCCAAAAATAGACTGAAGTAAGGCTGCCAAGAGGACTTGAAAGCGGGGCAGAATTGCAGGAAACCGATTTCAGGAGGTAGACTGAAATTGCATTGAAAGCATAGGAAAAGAGGCAGAACGTCCACAATGATGCACTTGGCCAAAAGGGCGTATGCGTTTTTTCCTGAATATATTCAGGAAAAAACGCATACGCCCTTTTTGGCCAACCAAGCAAGCTTGCAAAGGAAATCTGCACTACAATGAAGTCTCACTTCCCCCCGGTCAAAAGGGCCATCTGAAAAAAGTGTAAAATCCAGAAAGGCAGGACAGGCCATGGAGAACTGGGAGCCTTGTTATGCTGATGGGCGGGATGTAAATTGCCAACAGACACTCGGGAGAAGTGTATGGTGTTTCCTGAAACATCTAAAAAACAAAGCAAGAGAGCCTAGGGCACTGCCACTTATGGTCCTATAGCTTAGGGAAATTAAAATCAAAAAGACACAGCCACCCCAAAGTTTGGGACGCCTCTGTTTACAAGAACCTCGTTTACAGTACAAGTTCAACATCGCAGAAAGTGAAAAATGGATAAAGAAGTTGTGGTATTTACTTACAAAACAATATCACTCAGCAATGAAATCTATGTCATCAGGCCCTTAGCATCACAATGAGTGGATTCAGGTATGATGATTCTAACTGAAATAAGTCACACAGAAAAAGAAACATCATAAGATATCAGTAATACACGGAATGTAAACTTGGCTACACAGGAACTGAATTACAGAACAGAACAGGGTCTCAAATTTAGAAAACCAACTTATGCTTGCTTAAGGGGAAAGGTGAGTTGGGGTGCTGCATAAAACCAGAGATTGAAATGAGCACAGATAAAGTTCCTTAAGTCAAATATGGAATAGACAAGAGCTACTCCTTGCTCAACGAAATGGACTCAACACCGCATATTAAACGCCTAAGAATGTACCTGACTAGTAAGTATCTTAAAACCTATGGATTGCTATGTCTCCGAAAGAGAATCAAGCATGTGTACAGGGGCATAAACGCAGCAGTGATAGGATTGGAGAGGTTCGGTGAGCAAATGAAGACCCTTTGAAGTCATATTGCATGGTACCCATTCCACGGGTCTCAACTCTCCAGGTTTAAGGTATTCTTCCTTCAGCTAAAACATGCATGTGGAACCCAGAGTATTATCAACCATGTGATTGGGAGACGTGTTCAAATATGTCTCAGTTTTCCTCCCCTGGTACTCGGGTGCAACATTCCAGACGCTTTACTAACACTCTCCCCACTTGGAGAGTCAGCGCCTTTAACCTCCTGTTTGGCCCAGTTTGCAATTTCTGCGGAAGATGAACAGGAATAGTGAGAACCAATGAGAGGCTAGCTGGAGGTGTCTGGACGGGCAAATTTAACTCTCATTTCCCACCAGGAAGAGGAAATAACGAAAGGCTCAGCGTGCCGTACCGGAACCAGATTAGGGCCTGAAGCCATCCTGCAGTGTTGCGGCCAGCTCAAAAGAAAGCGAGTTGAAGAAAGGAGCTCAGGGGCACTGTAATTCACAAACCTGCAGAGTTATAAATGACAGCTATCGTCCAAAAATAGACTGAAGTAAGGCTGCCAAGAGGACTTGAAAGCGGGGCAGAATTGCAGGAAACCGATTTCAGGAGGTAGACTGGAATTGCATTGAAAGCATAGGAAAAGAGGCAGAACGTCCACAATGATGCACTTGGCCAAAAAGGGCGTATGCGTTTTTTCCTGAATATATTCAGGAAAAAACGCATACGCCCTTTTTGGCCAACCAAGCAAGCTTGCAAAGGAAATCTGCACTACAATGAAGTCTCACTTCCCCCCGGTCAAAAGGGCCATCTGAAAAAAGTGTAAAATCCAGAAAGGCAGGACAGGCCATGGAGAACTGGGAGCCTTGTTATGCTGATGGGCGGGATGTAAATTGCCAACAACCACTCCGGAGAAGTGTATGGTGTTTCCTGAAACATCTAAAAAACAAAGCAACAGAGCCTAGGGCACTGCCACTTATGGTCCTATAGCTTAGGGAAATTAAAATCAAAAAGACACAGCCACCCCAAAGTTTGGGACGCCTCCGTTTACAAGAACCTCGTTTACCGTACAAGTTCAATATCACAGAAAGTGAAAAATGGATAAAGAACTTGTGGTACTTACGTACAATGCAGTATCACTCAGCAATGAAATCTATGTCTTCAGGCCCGTAGCAGCATAATGAGTGGATTCAGGTACGATGATTCTAACTGAAATAAGTCACACAGAAAAAGAAACATCATAAGATATCACTAATACACGGAATGTAAACTTGGCTACACAGGAACTGCATTCCAAAACAGAACAGGGTCTCAAATTTAGAAAACCAACTTATGCTTGCTTAAGGGTAAAGGTGAGTTGGGGTGCTGCATAAAACCAGAGATTGAAATGAGCACAGATAAAGTTCCTTAAGCCAAATATGGAATAGACAAGAGCTACTCCTTGCTCAACGAAATGCACTCAACACCGCATATTAAACGCCTAAGAATGTACCTGACTAGTAAGTATCTTAAAACCTATGGATTGCTATGTCTCCGAAAGAGAATCAAGCATGTGTACAGGGGCATAAACGCAGCAGTGATAGGATTGGAGAGGTTCGGTGAGCAAATGAAGACCCTTTGAAGTCATATTGCATGGTACCCATTCCACGGGTTTCAACTACCCAGGTTTTAGGTATTCTTCCTTCAGCTAAAACATGCATGTGGAACACAGAGTATGATCAACCATGTGATCAGGAGACGTGTTCAAATATGTCTCAGTTTTCCTCCCCTGGTACTCGGGTACAACATTCCAGACGCTTTACTAACACTCTCCCCACTTGGAGAGTCAGCCCCTTTAACCTCCTGTTTGGCCCAGTTTGCAATTTCTGCGGAAGATGAACAGGAATAGCGAGAAGCAATGAGAGGCTAGCTGGAGATGGCTGGACGGGCAAATTTAACTCTCATTTCCCACCAGGAAGAGGAATTAACCAAAGGCTCAGCGTGCCGTGCAGGAACCAGATTAGGGCCTGAAGCCATCCTGCGGTGTTGCGGCCAGGTCACAAGAAAGCGAGTTGCAGAAAGGAGCTCAGGGGCACTGTAATTCACAAACCTGCAGAGTTATAAATGACAGCTATCGTCCAAAAATAGACTGAAGTAAGGCTGCCAAGAGGACTTGAAAGCGGGGCAGAATTGCAGGAAACCGATTTCAGGATGTAGACAGGAATTGCATTTCAAGCATAGGAAATGAGGCAGAACGTCCACAGTGATGCACTAGGCCAAAAAGGACGTATGCGTTTTTTCCTGAATATATTCAGGGAAAAACGCATACGCCCTTTTTGGCCAACCAAGCAAGCTTGCAAAGGAAATCTGCACTACAATGAAGTCTCACTTCCCCCCGGTCAAAAGGGCCATCAGAATAAAGTGTAAAATCCAGAAAGGCAGGACAGGCCATGGAGAACTGGGAGCCTTCTTATGCTGATGGGCGGGATGTAAATTGCCAACAGCCACTCAGGAGAAGTGTATGGTGTTTCCTGAAACATCTAAAAAACAAAGCAACAGAGCCTAGGGCACTTCCACCTATGGTCCTATAGCTCAGGAAAATTAATATCAAAAAGACACAGCAACCCCAAAATTTGGGACGGCTCTTTTTACAGGAATCTCTTCTACAGCACAAGTTAAATATCCCAGAGAGCAAATAATGGATAAAGAAGTTGCGGTACTTCTGTACAACAGAATACCACTCAGCAATGAAATCTATGTCACCAGGCCCATACCAGCATAATGAGTGGATTGAGGCACGATGATTCTAAGTGAAATAAGTCACACAGAAAAAGAAACATCATAAGGTATCACTAATACACGGAATGTGAACTTGGCTACACATGAACTGAATTACAAAACAGAACAGGGTCTCAAGTTTAGAAAACCAACTTATGCCTGCTTAAGGGGGAAGGTGAGTTGGGGTGCTGCATAAAAGCAGAGTTTGAAATTAGCACAGATACCGTTCCATAAGCCAAATATGTAATAGACAAGAGCTACCCCTTGCTCAACGAAATGGATTCAACAATGAGGTATCACCTCACACCTGGTAGAATAGGCATCATTGAAAATCTACAAACAAAAAATGCTGGAAAGGGTGTGGAGAAAAGGAACCCTCTTCTACTATTGTTGGGAATATAAATTGATACAGTCATTATGGAGAACAATATGGAATTTCTTACGAAACTAACAATAGAATTACCATATGATACAGCAATCCCAGTACTGGACATATACCCAGACAAAACCATAAATCAAAAAGAGTCATTCACCGCAATGTTCATTGCATCACTATTTACAATATCGAGGTAACGGAAGCAACCTAAATGCCCACAGACAGACGAATGCATAAAGCTGTGGTACATATATAAAATGGAATATTACTCAGCCATGAAAAGGAATGAAATTGGGTCATTTGTAGAGACGTCGATGGATCTAGAGACTGTCATACAGAGTGAAGTAAGTCAGAAAGAGAAAAACAAATCTTGTATATTCATGCATATATGTGGAACCTAGAAAAACTGTACAGATTAACCATTTTGCAAGGCATAAATAGAGCAACAGATGTAGACAACAAACGTATGGACAACAAGGGGGGAAAGCTGTTGGGGGGGTGGTGGTGGGAGGAGTTGAGAGACTGGGATTGGCATGTATACATTTATATGTATAAAATAGATAACCAATAAGAACCTGCTGTATAAAAATATAAAATAAAATTCAAAATTAAAAAGAAGTAAATTTTAAAAAATAAAACAGAAAAAACAATTATTCCCTGCACATACATGTATTTATATGAATAAATTATTTCCATGCTTATATCTGTAAATACAAAAAAGAGGAATAAAATCTACCTTGAACCAAAAACGAAAAAGAGAAAAAAAACACAGAACCCACCAGTTACACAGAGGAAAACCGTATCAGGGCACTTGCTCCAGTTGTAAACAATTCTGAAGTTGGTCAGTGGTGGGGAATCGTCTCCCATTCAGCCAGCAGCCCCCACACAACAAGCGTCCTCATTGCAAAGCTGGGGCACCGTGCCGAGGCATCTGTGAGTAAACGTGAGCTGAGCCCCAGGCCAGTTGCTGCTGAACTATTCCCACCCGTCCCAGGTAAAACACCTGAATATATACAAGGACTTGAAAGCCTAGAGGAAGGGCCATAGAGCCACACGAGTGACAGCATGCCGGCCGACTTGGTGCCTGCAGGCCAGCCAGGATGGTCCTGGCCCTGGGTGCTCTTCTGGAAGATTTCCATTTCCCTGCCTGAGATACCCGTCCTGTCCCTGCCCCCACTGCTTTTTTCCTTCCTCACCTCTGCCCAGGGAGAAATTCCAGCAGCAGGTATGGGTGACACATCCTCTTCTTTAGCAGGTGGCAGCCTGGCAACTGCTGCAGAAAGTCCAGCAGAGCCCCACTCACACTGGGCCACCCACAAAGCCGTGGCCTCTCACTCCCTCCCACCAGCCCAGCCCCGAGACTGCTGACAGGGCAGAGAAAATGGCGTCAGGCGCGGCTGCAGGGGCTCTTGCTGCCTGGAGTGGTATTTATATTGATCTCAACCCAGGCACACCTGGGGAGGGCTGGCCGGCACGGTAAGGCTGCCCAGGTCAGCCAATCATCACCCCTCAGGGGCTCACAGTTGCAGAAAATGGAACTTGCTGAACCGGCCAGGTCCAAGGAACAGGTGTGGGCTCCTGAGAGTCAGGATAGACAAGGGGCTGCAGCTTTGGCTTGTTTTCTAATCATTTTATCTGGCCCATGAGTGGGAGACAACTTCAAGAAAACCCTCTCCTAATGAGAGGAACCCAGGAGTCAGGCAGAGGAGGGGTGGGTGGTGGTTGGAGACAGAGGCCTGGTGCCCCGGGTGCAGTGGAAGTCTCTGGAAGACCAGGTGGAGGGAGGCCTCACGGAGTGATGCCCAGGGTCACAGACCTGTCGCAGCTGCTGTTTGTTAGTTCAAGTCCTGCTCTGAGGTGCTCTGTGTCAGCTCTGAGCGACAGGTGAGCTGGGGGTGCTCTGCAATGAGGGCTATGTGCACGGTTCCTGTGTGCCCAGCCCTGCCACGGTACCTGCAAGGGTAGCTCTGTATCCTGGGAGGGGCCTGACCACGGGAGCCCCGTGGGCTGGGGTGGGGGTGGGGTACCTGCCCAGGTGAGCTCCATATTCTGGGATTGGTCTGACCACGAGAGCCCCATGGGCTGCTGGGGACCTGGTAAAGGATGTCAGGACAGTCAGTGAAGCCACCGAGGATATACCTCCAGTTGCTCCTAATTCCTACACCCTGCTGGTCATTCTACCAACCACCAGGACATGGTATTCTGTATTAGTCTTCAATGATGCCTTCTTTTGTATTCCATTAGTCCCAGAGTCACAAGAAATTTTGGCTTGTGAGTGGCAGGACTCAACATACAACTAAAACAATACTTCCGGGCCGTCTGGCCCCAAGGGTGCAAAAATTCCCACACCATCTTTGGGGAAAGCTTAGCTAAAGACCTAAAAGTTCTACCTCTGGAAAAGGAAACCCTCCTTCAATATGCAGACGACATTCTGATCACCAGCCCTACTAAGGAGGCCTCTGAACTACCAAGCCAATAAAGGATAGAAGTTGTCCAAGAAAAAGCTCAAATATCACAGACTGCGGTGACCTGCCTGGGCTTCATTCTCACAGAAGGTCAGAGAAGCCCATCCCAGGAAAGGGAAGAAACCATTTTCAGCCTTACCCCTTTCTAAAACTAGAAGACAGCTTAGGGGTTCCTGGGGAGGCCAGGGTTTGCTGCTTCTGGATCCCTAACTACAGTCTACTAGCTGGGCCTCTATATGAAACACTGAAAGGAAAAGATGATGATCCTTTTGAATAGAATCCAGAAGTGGCCTTTCAAGAATGGAAAGAGCAGTCAATTCAGACCCTTGCCCTGGAACTCCCTAATTTAGCTAAACCCTTTGACCTTTACATTCCCGGTGAAAGGTGAATCGCCATTGGAGAATTAGTGCAAAAACTGGGACCACTTGAAATGGAACAATGCAAGAATGCCATCCAGGTAGGATAAACTACGGTCACTAAGGGGCTTGGCCCACTGCCACATCTGGCCAAGATACTGGCGGTATCTAAAAACCTGGAAATCAGCAGCCCAAAAGGCCACCTCCCTCCTAAGGGAAAAGGACCCCACGTGGTGATCCTAACCACCAACCATGCCCTGAAGTTGCAGGGTTCGCTCCGTGGGCACACCGACCTCGAGTGAGGAGGCCCTCCAACTCCAACATCCAGAGAGATAACCGGGGGCAACAGGGCACCATGACGACTCGTGTGAACATCACTTGACCTGGAGTTTCTCTCATAAAACAACAAGAGTGTGTCCCAAAAGAGTAGACTACTGCTTGCAGGACTTACTGCACCCAGAGGGGAGCTAATAATCTTGGCGGGGGAACAGTATACCACACTGTCACCATAGAAAAGCCGACAGACACCGTGATGATGGTGGCCAATAAGACCGGCTGGACTCCTGTTTACTTCAAAAGGCTGTTGACTCAGTAGCCATCATGGTCCTTGGTCACCACTGACCCTGGACTGTCTGGGAGTTGAGCGGGCAGGGCTCTGACACCTGGTGCTGTTTGTACGTTAATTCAGGGGCCTAATTGAAGAAAGCGCAGACTACTGGTCAGAGCATCTAGGCTGGCAGAGACGGTCAGCCTAAGGTGGCCGAACAAATGTGGGGCGGGGTGAAACCGGCCCCCACAGCGTCTCTGCACATCTCTTTCCTGGACCCTTAAAGGTCATTAGAATCTATAACACTTCCAATGCTGGTGCTCAGGTGGACGAGCAGGGAGGCAGGGGTCCTGGGGACAATCAACGTCACCGGGAGGCTGCTGGGGAGAAGCTCTGACCCTCGCCCCAGGGTATGAGGGCTCCCAACTCAGCACTCAGCAGTTACAGAAGAAGGGTCTGCACCCTCAGCACTCCAAGAATGAGGAACGGGACAAAAGGCAGAGGAGGTGTTTGTCCCCAGCAAAGCCCATTAAAAATCCCTGGGAGATAAAAATAGAATCTGGGCAATAAAGTCAAGTCTAACCTTTTTTATCCTTTGTGCTTTGTCTAATTTCACGTGCTCCTAGGGTCCCGCATGCAGAGGTTCCACACCCGGCACTTCAGACCAGATTTCCTAGTGCAGAATGGCTGGGTCGACACCTCAGCTCCTGGGGCCCAGTGCAGACTCCACGATATAGAGCCTGAGCTACAGCCAACCCGGCCCTCGAGAGCTCCGCCGCCTCCCTCCCTCCCACTGACTCTGACAGGATCTCTACACAGCAGCCCAGCCCACAGCCCACGGGGTAGTGCATGCTCTCACCTCTCCATTCTCTGATCAAAATATAAAGTTTCCTTTGCTTGTGAACCAAACTCAGTCTCGATCTGTTGGCCCCAATGACACTGGGCAGGGGGACACTTGTTGGGGTCCACTCTGGAGGATCAGTAACAGAAATTGAGACTATTGTAACCTCAATGAACAGATGTGTGAGCCAAACTGTAGTTAACATAGAACAGTGTATAAGGCTCGGGTAAAATAAGATGTTTTTAACACTTCCATTTGATATTTCCATCACTTTTTATAAGCAAGTTCAGTGAAAAGGTTTGTCTTATTTGTCAGGTCAATATTAGAGAAACGAAGTGATTTCTTTCCAAGGATGTACAGCTAATAATCTTGGTTAAACCTTCAATCTTGTTTTAAATGCTTTTCCATTGAAAATGATACCTCTCTTTCAGCTCCCCCATTTCTGAGAAGTATAAAATCTTATAATTTATTATTACCAAAGGGGAAAGGTGGGAGGAGGGATAAATTAACAGTTTGGAATGAACACATACACACTGCTATGTATAAAATAGATCATCAACAAGGAACTACTGTATAGCACAGGGAACTACACTCAACATTTTGCAATAACCTATAAGGGGAAATAATCTGAAAAAGAATAGATATTTTTATTGACATCATCTATCAATGACAGTTAAAGTGTAGCCTAAGGGAAGCTGGTGGTGAGTGCTTCTGACCCTGAAGACTTCAATCATCTAAAGTTTGGACTCTGCCTACTTCCCAAGGCCCTTAATGAACATATGTGTAGCCGTAGCTTAAAAACTTCCCCAGTTTGGGTTTCGGGGAGACACTGATTTTGAAAAAGCCCTGGTGTTCTCCTTACATGAATGGGACTCTTCCTACTGCTAAAACATGTCTGTCACACCCAGAGGATGGTATACCGTCTGATCGGGAAGAGTTTGGAAAAGGCATCTCATCTCCTCATCTCCTGGTGCTCGGGTTCACCCCTCCAGCGTCTTTACTAACAGTCTCCCCACTTGGAGATGTCAGCACTGTCAACATCCTGTTGCGTACAGTTTGGAATTTGTCCAGAGGATGAAGCGGAAGGATGAGGAACAATGAGAGACAAGTCCTAGGTGTTCAGACAGGCACATGTCACTCTAATTTCCAATCAGGAAGACGAATTGACCAAAGGCTAGGGTTGCCCATGGAAACAGTATAGGGCTTGAGGAAATCCCGCTGCTTTGTGGCCAGTTCCCATAAACACGAGTTGAACAATGGAACTCAGGGGCAGTAAAATTCACAAAACTGCAGAGTTGAAAATATCCATCACTGAAAAATGTCTTGAGGAAAGTCAGAGAAAAGGACTTGTAAGCAAGGGAGAATGGCAGGAAAGGGATTTGAGGAGGTAGAAAGGACTCGCCATTAAGCACAAGAAAAGGAGCTGAACATTGCCAACATTGCCAACATTGCAGTTGGCCAAAAAGGGTGTATGCGTTCTTTTCTGTATATATTCAAGAAAAGGGCATACACTTTTTTAGCCAACCAAACAGGTGGGCACTGGAAGTCAATACTACAAAAGATATCACTTCGCATCAGTCAGAAGAGCCATCCTCATAAAGCGTAAACAACAGAAATGCAGGACAGGGCAACGAGAAGAGGGAGCCCTGTGAGACTTATAGTGGAAATGTATATTGCCAACGGCCATTCTGGAGAAGTGTATTGTGTTTACTAAAGCATCTAAAAAATGAGCTACAGAGCATAGGGCACTTGCACTCATGGGCGTATATCTTGGGAAAAACAAAAATCGAGAGGACACAGGCACCCCAATGTTTACCCCCTCTCTGTTTAAAAGATCCTCGACTAGGATATAACTTAAATGTCTCTGGAGGGAAAAAATGGATAGAGATGTGGTACTTAGGTAGAGTGGAATATTATTCAGCCTGGAAATCAATGAAATATGGCCAGTTGTAACAACTCCGGAGGAGTTACGTATGATCATTCTAAGTGACAGAATTCAAAAAGAAAAAGACACATATCATAAGATATCACTTAAAGGTGGAATCCAAAATGGCTACACATGAAATAAATTACAAAACAAAAACATAGTCAGATATGTAGAAAACACGCATAAGGCTGCTAAACGGGAAAGGTGGGGAGGGGTGAGGCATCATCCAGGAGGTTGAAATTAGCAAAGATACCATTCCAAATACCAAACTGATAATCAACAAGGCCTACACGGTAGCTAAAAGAACTGCACTCAGCACACTCAAGTCACCAGAAAAGAATATATACGACTGGTAAGAATCTGAAAAAGAATTTATTGATGTCTCTCTGTACGTGAATCAAGTGGATGTACAGCAGCAAGAAACAGAGCTTTGAAAATCAGCTGTAACCAATATAGTAATAAATTGAAAAAAATAAACGACAGAGAGACAGAGAAAACCTCTTACAACTTTTCCTCAGGGACGGTGATGCAACATGGATTGAACACATCTAGACCCACAGCAGGATGAGACATAAGGCTGGAAACTGTTTGCGCTAAGAGAAATGTGAGGTTGGGTGAGGAAATGCACACCCTTTAAAGTAATACTACCTGGTACCCATTCAATGGGTCCCAAATCTGCAGGTTCAAGGGATCTTCCTACAGCTAAAACATGCATGGAAAACCCAGAGGACTGTACACCATGTGATCGGGAGATGTGTCTAAAATGCACCTCATTTATCCTCTCCTGGTGCTCCTGTTCACCATTCCAGCCACGCTACTTAGAATCTCCCCACTTGGAGAATCAGCACATTTAAACTTCTGTTTCACACATTTTGCAAATTGTGAGGAGGATGAACGGGAAGAGGGGGAACCAATGAGAGAAGAGTTGTAGGGGTTTGGACGGGCACATATCACTCTAATTTCCCATTAAGAATAAGAATTAAAGAAAGGCTCAGCCTGCCTCGCCGGAGCCAAAATAGGGCCTGAAGCAATCCTGCGGGTTTGAGGCCAGCTCACAAAAGAGCAACTTAAAAAATGGAGCTCAGGGTCACTGCAATTCACAAACCTGCAGAGTTATAAATGAAAACTAACGTCCAAAAATATGTTGAGGTAAGGCAAAGAAGAGGATCTGAATGCAAGACAGAATTGCAAGAAACAGATTTCAAGAGATAGATTGGACTCGTCTTTAACGCACATGAAAAGCGGCAGAATTTCGACAATGATGCAGTTGGCCCAAAAGGGCGTATGCGTTTTTTCCTGATTATATCCAGGAAAAAACGCATACGCACTTTATGGGCAACGAAGCAAGCAAGCAATGCAAATGTGCACAACAAAGAAGTCTCACTTCCCACCGGTCAAAAGGGCCATCCTAAAAATTTGTAAAAACCAGAAATGCAGGACAGGCCATGGAGAACAGGGAGCCTTTATACGCTGATGGGCAGTGTGTGAACTGCCGAGAGCCACTCTGGAGAAGTGTATGGTGGTTCCTAAATCATCTAAAAAACAGAGCTACAGAGCATAGGACTCTTCCAATCATGGGAGTATATCTAGGGAAGTCTAAAAATCAACAAGACACAAGCACACCACAGTTTAGGGCTACTCTGTTTACAAGAACCTCAACTTCAGTACACCTTAAATATCCCAGGAAAGAGAACAATGGATAAAGAAGATGTGGTACTTATGTACAATGGAATATCTCTTCACCATGAAATCAATGTAATAAGGCTAGTAGAAGGATAAAGAGTGGATTTAGGTCCGATAATACTACTTGAAATAAGTCAAACAGAAAAAGAAACATATCATAAGATATCACTTATAGAGGGAGGGTAAATATGGCTGCACAAGAAATGAATTACAGAACAGAACAGTGTCTCACATTTAGAAAACACACTTATGTCAGCTTAAGGGGAAAGGAGAGGTGGGGTGATGCATAAAACCAGAGTTTGAAATTAGCACAGATACCGTTCAGTAAACCAAATAGGTATTAGACAAGATCTACACCTTGCTCAATGAACTGGCCTCAACACACCCTATACACCGCAGAGAAATATATCTGAGGAATAAGAATCTTAAAACCCATGTATTGATATATCTCCATAAGGGAATCAAGTGTGTGCAGAGCGGCACAAACACAGCAGTGAAAATGAGCTAAACCCCATTATAGAAATAAATTTTAAAAACAAAACGCTGAAACAATGAAAGAGAGAAAAATTCTTACAAAATTCGCTCAGGGGCTGTGATGCAACCTGGATTGACCACATATAAACCCACAGCTGGATAAGACATAAGGCTGGACACTTGGGGCTGACAGGATTGGTGAGCTTTGGTGAGCAACTGCCGAAAGTTTAATGCAATACTTCATGCTACTCAGTCCAAGGGTCCCAACACTCCAGGTTGAAGGGAATCTTCCTACAGCTAAACCATGCTTGGGAAACCCAGCGACTGGTATACCATATGATCGGGAAAGGTTTCTAAAACGCACCTCATTTTTCCTCTCCTGGGGCTCCGGATCGACATTCCAGCCGCTTTACTAACAACATCCCCACATGGAGTCAATGCCTTTAAGTTCTGGTATCGCACAGTCTGCAGTTAGTGCAGAGGATGAATGGGAATAGGGGGAACCAGTGAGAAACTAGCTGTAGCGGTTTCAATGGGCACATGTCACTCTAATATCACATCAGTAAGAAGAATTAACCAAAGGCACAGCAAGGTGCCCCAGAAGAAAAATAGGGCTTCAAGGAATCCTGTGGTTACGGGGCAAGACCACAAAAATAAGAGCTAAAAAATGGAGCTAAGGGCCACTGCAATTCAAAAACCTGCAGAGTTATAAAGGCCAACTATTTTTAAAAAATATATTTAGGTAAGGCTATGAAGAGGCATTGAAAGCAAGGCAGAACTGCAGGAAACCGATTTCAGGAGGTAGACTGGAATTGCATTGAAAACATATGAAGAGAGTCAGAAACTCGACAATGATGCACTTGGCCAAAAAGGGCGTATGTGTTTTTTCCTGAATATATTCAGGAAAAAACGCATACGCACTTTTTGGCCAACCAAGCAAGCTTGCAAAGGAAATCTGCACTACAATGAAGTCTCACTTCCACCTGGTCAAAAGGGCCATCTGAAAAAAGTGTAAAATCCATAAAGGCACGACAGGCCATGGAGAACTGGGAGCCTTCTTATGCTGATGGGCGGGATGTAAATTGCCAACAGACACTCTGGAGAAGTGTATGGTGTTTCCTGAAACATCTAAAAAACAAAGCAACAGAGCCTAGGGCACTTCCACTTATGGTCCTATAGCTTAGGGAAATTAAAATCAAAAAGACACAGCCACCCCAAAGTTTGGGACGCCTCTGTTTACAAGAACCTTGTTTACCGTTCAAGTTCAATATCGCAGAAAGTGAAAAATGGATAAAGAACTTGTGGTACTTACGTACAATGCAATATCACTAAGCAATGAAATCTATGTCATCAGGCCCGTAGCAGCATAATGAGTGGATTCAGGTATGATGATTCGAACTGAAATAAGTCACACAGAAAAGAAACATCATAAGGTGTCACTAATACACAGAATGTGAACTTGGCTACACATGAACTGAATTACAAAACAGAACAGTGTCTCAAGTTTAGAAAACCAACTTATGATTGCTTAACGGGGAAGGTGAGTTGGGGTGCTGCATAAAACCAGAGATTGAAATGAGCACAGATAAAGTTCCTTAAGCCAAATATGGAATAGACAAGAGCTACTCCTTGCTCAACGAAATGGACTCAACACCCCATATTAAACGCCTAAGAATGTACCTGACTAGTAAGTATCTTAAAACCTATGGATTGCTATGTCTCCAAAAGAAAATCAAGCGTGTGTACAGGGGCATAAACGCAGCAGTGATACGATTGGAGAGGTTCGGTGAGCAAATGAAGACCCTTTGAAGTCATATTGCATGGTACCCATTCCACGGGTCTCAACTCTCCAGGTTTAAGGTATTCATCCTTCAGCTAAAACATGCATGTGGAACCCAGAGTATGATCAACCATGTGAACGGGAGACGTGTTCAAATATGTCTCAGTTTTCCTCCCCTGGTACTCGGGTGCAACATTCCAGATGCTTTACTAACACTCTCCCGACTTGGAGAGTCAGTCCCTTTAACCTCCTGTTTGGCCCAGTTTGCAATTTCAGTGGAAGATGTACAGGAATAGGGAGAACCAATGAGAGGCTAGCTGGATTTGTCTGGACGGGCAAATTTAACTCTAATTTCCCACCAGAAGAGGAATTAACCAAAGGCTCAGCGTACCGTGCCGGAACTAGATTAGGGCCTGAAGCCATCCTGCGGTGTTGCGGCCAGCTCACAAGAAAGCGAGTT
The DNA here is from genome assembly GCF_951394435.1 of Stenella coeruleoalba. NCBI lineage: Eukaryota > Metazoa > Chordata > Mammalia > Artiodactyla > Delphinidae > Stenella > Stenella coeruleoalba. The sequence continues at coordinate 698,574 of NW_027646461.1, forward strand.
GAAGAAAGGAGCTCAGGGGCACTGTAATTCACAAACCTGCAGAGTTATAAATGACAGCTATCGCCCAAAAATAGACTGAAGTAAGGCTGCCAAGAGGACTTGAAAGCAGGGCAGAATTGCAGGAAACCGATTTCAGGAGGTAGACTGGAATTGCATTGAAAGCATAGGAAAAGAGGCAGAACGTCCACAATGATGCACTTGGCCAAAAAGGGCGTATGCGTTTTTTCCTGAATATATTCAGGAAAAAACGCATACGCCCTTTTTGGCCAACCAAGCAAGCTTGCAAAGGAAATCTGCACTACAATGAAGTCTCACTTCCCCCCAGTCAAAAGGGCCATCTGAAAAAAGTGTAAAATCCAGAAAGGCAGGACAGGCCATGGAGAACTGGGAGCCTTGTTATGCTGATGGGTGGGATGTAAATTGCCAACAGACACTCGGGAGAAGTGTATGGTGTTTCCTGAAACATCTAAAAAACAAAGCAACAGAGCCTAGGGCACTTCCACTTATGGTCCTATAGCTTAGGGAAATTAAAATCAAAAAGAGACAGCCACCCCAAAGTTTCGAAAGTCTCTGTTTACAAGAACCTCGATTACAGTACAAGTTCAACATCACAGAAAGTGAAAAATGGATAAAAAAGTTGTGGTATTTACTTACAAAGCAATATCACTCAGCAATGAAATCTGTGTCATCAGGCCCTTAGCAGCACAATGAGTGGATTCAGGTATGATGATTCTAACTGAAATAAGTCACAGAGAAAAAGAAACATCATAAGATATCAGTAATACACGGAATGTAAACTTGGCTACACAGGAACTGAATTACAGAACAGAACAGGGTTTCAAATTTAGAAAACCAACTTATGCTTGCTTAAGGGTAAAGGTGAGTTGGGGTGCTGCATAAAACCAGAGATTGAAATGAGCACAGATAAAGTTCCTTAAGCCAAATATGGAATAGACAAGAGCTACTCCTTGCTCAACGAAATGGACTCAACACCGCATATTAAACGCCTAAGAATGTACCTGACTTGTAAGTATCTTAAAACCTATGGATTGCTATGTCTCCGAAAGAGAATCAAGCATGTGTACAGGGGCATAAACGCAGCAGTGATAGGATTGGAGAGGTTCGGTGAGCAAATGAAGACCCTTTGAAGTCATATTATATGGTACCCATTCCACGGGTTTCAACTACCGAGGTTTAAGGTATTCTTCCTTCAGCTAAAACATGCATGTGGAACCTAGAGTACGATCAACCATGTGATCGGGAGACGTGTTCAAATATGTCTCAGTTTTCGTACCCTGGTATTCGGGTGCAACATTCCAGACGCTTTACTAACACTCTCCCGACTTGGAGAGTCAGTCCCTTTAACCTCCTGTTTGGCCCAGTTTGCAATTTCTGCGGAAGATGAACAGGAATAGCGAGAACCAATGAGAGACTAGCTGGAGGTGTCTGGACGGGCAAATTTAACTCTCATTTCCCACCAGGAAGAGGAATTAACCAAAGGCTCAGCTTCCCGTGCCAGAACCAGATTAGGGCCTGAAGACATCCTGCGGTGTTGCGGCCAGGTCACAAGAAAGCGAGTTGAAGAAAGGAGCTCGGGGCACTGTAATTCACAAACCTGCAGAGTTATAAATGACAGCTATCGTCTAAAAATATACTGAAGTAAGGCTGCCAAGAGGACTTGAAAGCAGGGCAGAATTGCAGGAAACCGATTTCAGGAGGTAGACTGGAATTGCATTGAAAGCATAGGAAAAGAGGCAGAACGTCCACAATGATGCACTTGGCCAAAAAGTGCGTATGCGTTTTTTCCTGAATATATTCAGGAAAAAACGCATACGCCCTTTTTGGCCAACCAAGCAAGCTTGCAAAGGAAATCTGCACTACAATGAAGTCTCACTTCCCCCCGGTCAAAAGGGCCATCTGAAAAAAGTGTAAAATCCAGAAAGGCAGGACAGGCCATGGAGAACTGGGAGCCTTGTTATGCTGACGGGCGGGATGTAAATTGCCAACAACCACTCGGGAGAAGTGTATGGTGTTTCCTGAAACATCTAAAAAACAAAGCAACAGAACCTAGGGCACTTCCACTTATGGTCCTATAGCTTAGGGAAATTAAAATCAAAAAGACACAGCCACCCCAAAGTTTGGGACGACTCTGTTTACAAGAACCTCGTTTACAGTACAAGTTCAACATCGCAGAAAGTGAAAAATGGATAAAGAAGTTGTGGTATTTACTTACAAAGCAATATCACTCAGCAATGAAATCTATGTCATCAGGCCCTTAGCATCAAAATGAGTGGATTCAGGTATGATGATTCTAACTGAAATAAGTCACACAGAAAAAGAAACATCATAAGATATCAGTAATACACGGAATGTAAACTTGGCTACACAGGAACTGAATTACAGAGCAGAACAGGGTCTCAAATTTAGAAAACCAACTTATGCTTGCTTAAGGGTAAAGGTGAGTTGGGGTGCTGCATAAAACCAGAGATTGAAATGAGCACAGATAAAGTTCCTTAAGTCAAATATGGAATAGACAAGAGCTACTCCTTGCTCAACGAAATGGACTCAACACCGCATATTAAACGCCTAAGAATGTACCTGACTAGTAAGTATCGTAAAACCTATGGATTGCTATGTCTCCAAAAGAGAATCAGGCATGTGTACAGGGGCATAAACGCAGCAGTGATAGGATTGGAGAGGTTCGGTGAGCAAATGAAGACCCTTTGAAGTGATATTGCATGGTACCCATTACACGGGTCTCAACTCTCCAGGTTTAAGGTATTCTTCCTTCAGCTAAAACATGCATGTGGAACCCAAGTATGATCAACCATGTGAACGGGAGACGTGTTCAAATATGTCTCAGTTTTCCTCCCCTGGTACTCGGGTGCAACATTCCAGACGCTTTACTAACACTCTCCCGACTTGGAGAGTCAGTCCCTTTAACCTCCTGTTTGGCCCAGTTTGCAATTTCTGCGGAAGATGAACAGGAATAACGAGAACCAATGAGAGGCTAGCTGGAGGTGTCTGGACGGGCAAATTTAACTCTCATTTCCCACCAGGAAGAGGAATTAACCAAAGGCTCAGCGTGCCGGGCCGGAACCAGATTAGGGCCTGAAGCCATCCTGCAGTGTTGCGGCCAGGTCACAAGAAAGCGAGTTGTAGAAAGGAGCTCAGGGGCACTGTAATTCACAAACCTGCAGAGTTATAAATGACAGCTATCGTCCAAAAATAGACTGAAGTAAGGCTGCCAAGAGGACTTGAAAGCGGGGCAGAATTGCAGGAAACCGATTTCAGGAGGTAGACTGGAATTGCATTGAAAGCATAGGAAAAGAGGCAGAACGTCCACAATGATGCACTTGGCCAAAAGGGCGTATGCGTTTTTTCCTGAATATATTCAGGAAAAAACGCATACGCCCTTTTTGGCCAACCAAGCAAGCTTGCAAAGGAAATCTGCACTATAATGAAGTCTCACTTCCCCCCGGTCAAAAGGGCCATCAGAATAAAGTGTAAAATCCAGAAAGGCAGGACAGGCCATGGAGAACTGGGAGCCTTGTTATGCTGATGGGCGGGATGTAAATTGCCAACAGCCACTCGGGAGAAGTGTATGGTGTTTCCTGAAACATCTAAAAAACAAAGCAACAGAGCCTAGGGCACTTCCACTTATGGTCCTATAGCTTAGGGAAATTAATATCAAAAAGACACAGCAACCCCAAAATTTGGGACGGCTCTTTTTACAGGAATCTCTTCTACGGCACAAGTTAAATATCCCAGAGAGCAAATAATGGATAAAGAAGTTGCGGTACTTCTGTACAACAGAATACCACTCAGCAATGAAATCTATGTCACCAGGCCCGTACCAGCATAATGAGTGGATTGAGGCACGATGATTCTAAGTGAAATAAGTCACGCAGAAAAAGAAACATCATAAGGTATCACTAATACACGGAATGTGAACTTGGCTACACATGAACTGAATTACAAAACAGAACAGGGTCTCAAGTTTAGAAAACCAACTTATGCCTGCTTAAGGGGGAAGGTGAGTTGGGGTGCTGCATAAAAGCAGAGTTTGAAATTAGCACAGATACCGTTCCATAAGCCAAATATGTAATAGACAAGAGCTACCCCTTGCTCAACGAAATGGATTCAACAATGAGGTATCACCTCACACCTGGTAGAATAGGCATCATTGAAAATCTACAAACAAAAAATGCTGGAAAGGGTGTGGAGAAAAGGAACCCTCTTCCACTATTGTTGGGAATATAAATTGATACAGTCATTATGGAGAACAATATGGAATTTCTTACGAAACTAACAATAGAATTACCATATGATACAGCAATCCCAGTACTGGACATATACCCAGACAAAACCATAAATCAAAAAGAGTCATTCACCGCAATGTTCATTGCATCACTATTTACAATATCGAGGTAACGGAAGCAACCTAAATGCCCACAGACAGACGAATGCATAAAGCTGTGGTACATATATAAAATGGAATATTACTCAGCCATGAAAAGGAATGAAATTGGGTCATTTGTAGAGACGTCGATGGATCTAGAGACTGTCATACAGAGTGAAGTAAGTCAGAAAGAGAAAAACAAATCTTGTATATTCATGCATATATGTGGAACCTAGAAAAACTGTACAGATTAACCATTTTGCAAGGCATAAATAGAGCAACAGATGTAGACAACAAACGTATGGACAACAAGGGGGGAAAGCTGTTGGGGGGGTGGTGGTGGGAGGAGTTGAGAGACTGGGATTGGCATGTATACATTTATATGTATAAAATAGATAACCAATAAGAACCTGCTGTATAAAAATATAAAATAAAATTCAAAATTAAAAAGAAGTAAAATTTAAAAAATAAAACAGAAAAAACAATTATTCCCTGCACATACATGTATTTATATGAATAAATTATTTCCATGCTTATATCTGTAAATACAAAAAAGAGGAATAAAATCTACCTTGAACCAAAAACGAAAAAGAGAAAAAAAACACAGAACCCACCAGTTACACAGAGGAAAACCGTATCAGGGCACTTGCTCCAGTTGTAAACAATTCTGAAGTTGGTCAGTGGTGGGGAATCGTCTCCCATTCAGCCAGCAGCCCCCACGCAACAAGCGTCCTCATTGCAAAGCTGGGGCACCGTGCCGAGGCATCTGTGAGTAAACGTGAGCTGAGCCCCAGGCCAGTTGCTGCTGAACTATTCCCACCCGTCCCAGGTAAAACACCTGAATATATACAAGGACTTGAAAGCCTAGAGGAAGGGCCATAGAGCCACACGAGTGACAGCATGCCGGCCGACTTGGTGCCTGCAGGCCAGCCAGGATGGTCCTGGCCCTGGGTGCTCTTCTGGAAGATTTCCATTTCCCTGCCTGAGATACCCGTCCTGTCCCTGCCCCCACTGCTTTTTTCCTTCCTCACCTCTGCCCAGGGAGAAATTCCAGCAGCAGGTATGGGTGACACATCCTCTTCTTTAGCAGGTGGCAGCCTGGCAACTGCTGCAGAAAGTCCAGCAGAGCCCCACTCACACTGGGCCACCCACAAAGCCGTGGCCTCTCACTCCCTCCCACCAGCCCAGCCCCGAGACTGCTGACAGGGCAGAGAAAATGGCGTCAGGCACGGCTGCAGGGGCTCTTGCTGCCTGGAGTGGTATTTATATTGATCTCAACCCAGGCACACCTGGGGAGGGCTGGCCGGCACGGTAAGGCTGCCCAGGTCAGCCAATCATCACCCCTCAGGGGCTCACAGTTGCAGAAAATGGAACTTGCTGAACCGGCCAGGTCCAAGGAACAGGTGTGGGCTCCTGAGAGTCAGGATAGACAAGGGGCTGCAGCTTTGGCTTGTTTTCTAATCATTTTATCTGGCCCATGAGTGGGAGACAACTTCAAGAAAACCCTCTCCTAATGAGAGGAACCCAGGAGTCAGGCAGAGGAGGGGTGGGTGGTGGTTGGAGACAGAGGCCTGGTGCCCCGGGTGCAGTGGAAGTCTCTGGAAGACCAGGTGGAGGGAGGCCTCACGGAGTGATGCCCAGGGTCACAGACCTGTCGCAGCTGCTGTTTGTTAGTTCAAGTCCTGCTCTGAGGTGCTCTGTGTCAGCTCTGAGCGACAGGTGAGCTGGGGGTGCTCTGCAATGAGGGCTATGTGCACGGTTCCTGTGTGCCCAGCCCTGCCACGGTACCTGCAAGGGTAGCTCTGTATCCTGGGAGGGGCCTGACCACGGGAGCCCCGTGGGCTGGGGTGGGGGTGGGGTACCTGCCCAGGTGAGCTCCATATTCTGGGATTGGTCTGACCACGAGAGCCCCATGGGCTGCTGGGGACCTGGTAAAGGATGTCAGGACAGTCAGTGAAGCCACCGAGGATATACCTCCAGTTGCTCCTAATTCCTACACCCTGCTGGTCATTCTACCAACCACCAGGACATGGTATTCTGTATTAGTCTTCAATGATGCCTTCTTTTGTATTCCATTAGTCCCAGAGTCACAAGAAATTTTGGCTTGTGAGTGGCAGGACTCAACATACAACTAAAACAATACTTCCGGGCCGTCTGGCCCCAAGGGTGCAAAAATTCCCACACCATCTTTGGGGAAAGCTTAGCTAAAGACCTAAAAGTTCTACCTCTGGAAAAGGAAACCCTCCTTCAATATGCAGACGACATTCTGATCACCAGCCCTACTAAGGAGGCCTCTGAACTACCAAGCCAATAAAGGATAGAAGTTGTCCAAGAAAAAGCTCAAATATCACAGACTGCGGTGACCTGCCTGGGCTTCATTCTCACAGAAGGTCAGAGAAGCCCATCCCAGGAAAGGGAAGAAACCATTTTCAGCCTTACCCCTTTCTAAAACTAGAAGACAGCTTAGGGGTTCCTGGGGAGGCCAGGGTTTGCTGCTTCTGGATCCCTAACTACAGTCTACTAGCTGGGCCTCTATATGAAACACTGAAAGGAAAAGATGATGATCCTTTTGAATAGAATCCAGAAGTGGCCTTTCAAGAATGGAAAGAGCAGTCAATTCAGACCCTTGCCCTGGAACTCCCTAATTTAGCTAAACCCTTTGACCTTTACATTCCCGGTGAAAGGTGAATCGCCATTGGAGAATTAGTGCAAAAACTGGGACCACTTGAAATGGAACAATGCAAGAATGCCATCCAGGTAGGATAAACTACGGTCACTAAGGGGCTTGGCCCACTGCCACATCTGGCCAAGATACTGGCGGTATCTAAAAACCTGGAAATCAGCAGCCCAAAAGGCCACCTCCCTCCTAAGGGAAAAGGACCCCACGTGGTGATCCTAACCACCAACCATGCCCTGAAGTTGCAGGGTTCGCTCCGTGGGCACACCGACCTCGAGTGAGGAGGCCCTCCAACTCCAACATCCAGAGAGATAACCGGGGGCAACAGGGCACCATGACGACTCGTGTGAACATCACTTGACCTGGAGTTTCTCTCATAAAACAACAAGAGTGTGTCCCAAAAGAGTAGACTACTGCTTGCAGGACTTACTGCACCCAGAGGGGAGCTAATAATCTTGGCGGGGGAACAGTATACCACACTGTCACCATAGAAAAGCCGACAGACACCGTGATGATGGTGGCCAATAAGACCGGCTGGACTCCTGTTTACTTCAAAAGGCTGTTGACTCAGTAGCCATCATGGTCCTTGGTCACCACTGACCCTGGACTGTCTGGGAGTTGAGCGGGCAGGGCTCTGACACCTGGTGCTGTTTGTACGTTAATTCAGGGGCCTAACTGAAGAAAGCGCAGACTACTGGTCAGAGCATCTAGGCTGGCAGAGACGGTCAGCCTAAGGTGGCCGAACAAATGTGGGGCGGGGTGAAACCGGCCCCCACAGCGTCTCTGCACATCTCTTTCCTGGACCCTTAAAGGTCATTAGAATCTATAACACTTCCAATGCTGGTGCTCAGGTGGACGAGCAGGGAGGCAGGTGTCCTGGGGACAATCAACGTCACCGGGAGGCTGCTGGGGAGAAGCTCTGACCCTCGCCCCAGGGTATGAGGGCTCCCAACTCAGCACTCAGCAGTTACAGAAGAAGGGTCTGCACCCTCAGCACTCCAAGAATGAGGAACGGGACAAAAGGCAGAGGAGGGGTTTGTCCCCAGCAAAGCCCATTAAAAATCCCTGGGAGATAAAAATAGAATCTGGGCAATAAAGTCAAGTCTAACCTTTTTTATCCTTTGTGCTTTGTCTAATTTCATGTGCTCCTAGGGTCCCGCATGCAGAGGTTCCACACCCGGCACTTCAGACCAGATTTCCTAGTGCAGAATGGCTGGGTCGACACCTCAGCTCCTGGGGCCCAGTGCAGACTCCACGATATAGAGCCTGAGCTACAGCCAACCCGGCCCTCGAGAGCTCCGCCGCCTCCCTCCCTCCCACTGACTCTGACAGGATCTCTACACAGCAGCCCAGCCCACAGCCCACGGGGTAGTGCATGCTCTCACCTCTCCATTCTCTGATCAAAATATAAAGTTTCCTTTGCTTGTGAACCAAACTCAGTCTCGATCTGTTGGCCCCAATGACACTGGGCAGGGGGACACTTGTTGGGGTCCACTCTGGAGGATCAGTAACAGAAATTGAGACTATTGTAACCTCAATGAACAGATGTGTGAGCCAAACTGTAGTTAACATAGAACAGTGTATAAGGCTCGGGTAAAATAAGATGTTTTTAACACTTCCATTTGATATTTCCATCACTTTTTATAAGCAAGTTCAGTGAAAAGGTTTGTCTTATTTGTCAGGTCAATATTAGAGAAACGAAGTGATTTCTTTCCAAGGATGTACAGCTAATAATCTTGGTTAAACCTTCAATCTTGTTTTAAATGCTTTTCCATTGAAAATGATACCTCTCTTTCAGCTCCCCCATTTCTGAGAAGTATAAAATCTTATAATTTATTATTACCAAAGGGGAAAGGTGGGAGGAGGGATAAATTAACAGTTTGGAATGAACACATACACACTGCTATGTATAAAATAGATCATCAACAAGGAACTACTGTATAGCACAGGGAACTACACTCAACATTTTGCAATAACCTATAAGGGGAAATAATCTGAAAAAGAATAGATATTTTTATTGACATCATCTATCAATGACAGTTAAAGTGTAGCCTAAGGGAAGCTGGTGGTGAGTGCTTCTGACCCTGAAGACTTCAATCATCTAAAGTTTGGACTCTGCCTACTTCCCAAGGCCCTTAATGAACATATGTGTAGCCGTAGCTTAAAAACTTCCCCAGTTTGGGTTTCGGGGAGACACTGATTTTGAAAAAGCCCTGGTGTTCTCCTTACATGAATGGGACTCTTCCTACTGCTAAAACATGTCTGTCACACCCAGAGGATGGTATACCGTCTGATCGGGAAGAGTTTGGAAAAGGCATCTCATCTCCTCATCTCCTGGTGCTCGGGTTCACCCCTCCAGCGTCTTTACTAACAGTCTCCCCACTTGGAGATGTCAGCACTGTCAACATCCTGTTGCGTACAGTTTGGAATTTGTCCAGAGGATGAAGCGGAAGGATGAGGAACAATGAGAGACAAGTCCTAGGTGTTCAGACAGGCACATGTCACTCTAATTTCCAATCAGGAAGACGAATTGACCAAAGGCTAGGGTTGCCCATGGAAACAGTATAGGGCTTGAGGAAATCCCGCTGCTTTGTGGCCAGTTCCCATAAACACGAGTTGAACAATGGAACTCAGGGGCAGTAAAATTCACAAAACTGCAGAGTTGAAAATATCCATCACTGAAAAATGTCTTGAGGAAAGTCAGAGAAAAGGACTTGTAAGCAAGGGAGAATGGCAGGAAAGGGATTTGAGGAGGTAGAAAGGACTCGCCATTAAGCACAAGAAAAGGAGCTGAACATTGCCAACATTGCCAACATTGCAGTTGGCCAAAAAGGGTGTATGCGTTCTTTTCTGTATATATTCAAGAAAAGGGCATACACTTTTTTAGCCAACCAAACAGGTGGGCACTGGAAGTCAATACTACAAAAGATATCACTTCGCATCAGTCAGAAGAGCCATCCTCATAAAGCGTAAACAACAGAAATGCAGGACAGGGCAACGAGAAGAGGGAGCCCTGTGAGACTTATAGTGGAAATGTATATTGCCAACGGCCATTCTGGAGAAGTGTATTGTGTTTACTAAAGCATCTAAAAAATGAGCTACAGAGCATAGGGCACTTGCACTCATGGGCGTATATCTTGGGAAAAACAAAAATCGAGAGGACACAGGCACCCCAATGTTTACCCCCTCTCTGTTTAAAAGATCCTCGACTAGGATATAACTTAAATGTCTCTGGAGGGAAAAAATGGATAGAGATGTGGTACTTAGGTAGAGTGGAATATTATTCAGCCTGGAAATCAATGAAATATGGCCAGTTGTAACAACTCCGGAGGAGTTACGTATGATCATTCTAAGTGACAGAATTCAAAAAGAAAAAGACACATATCATAAGATATCACTTAAAGGTGGAATCCAAAATGGCTACACATGAAATAAATTACAAAACAAAAACATAGTCAGATATGTAGAAAACACGCATAAGGCTGCTAAACGGGAAAGGTGGGGAGGGGTGAGGCATCATCCAGGAGGTTGAAATTAGCAAAGATACCATTCCAAATACCAAACTGATAATCAACAAGGCCTACACGGTAGCTAAAAGAACTGCACTCAGCACACTCAAGTCACCAGAAAAGAATATATACGACTGGTAAGAATCTGAAAAAGAATTTATTGATGTCTCTCTGTACGTGAATCAAGTGGATGTACAGCAGCAAGAAACAGAGCTTTGAAAATCAGCTGTAACCAATATAGTAATAAATTGAAAAAAATAAACGACAGAGAGACAGAGAAAACCTCTTACAACTTTTCCTCAGGGACGGTGATGCAACATGGATTGAACACATCTAGACCCACAGCAGGATGAGACATAAGGCTGGAAACTGTTTGCGCTAAGAGAAATGTGAGGTTGGGTGAGGAAATGCACACCCTTTAAAGTAATACTACCTGGTACCCATTCAATGGGTCCCAAATCTGCAGGTTCAAGGGATCTTCCTACAGCTAAAACATGCATGGAAAACCCAGAGGACTGTACACCATGTGATCGGGAGATGTGTCTAAAATGCACCTCATTTATCCTCTCCTGGTGCTCCTGTTCACCATTCCAGCCACGCTACTTAGAATCTCCCCACTTGGAGAATCAGCACATTTAAACTTCTGTTTCACACATTTTGCAAATTGTGAGGAGGATGAACGGGAAGAGGGGGAACCAATGAGAGAAGAGTTGTAGGGGTTTGGACGGGCACATATCACTCTAATTTCCCATTAAGAATAAGAATTAAAGAAAGGCTCAGCCTGCCTCGCCGGAGCCAAAATAGGGCCTGAAGCAATCCTGCGGGTTTGAGGCCAGCTCACAAAAGAGCAACTTAAAAAATGGAGCTCAGGGTCACTGCAATTCACAAACCTGCAGAGTTATAAATGAAAACTAACGTCCAAAAATATGTTGAGGTAAGGCAAAGAAGAGGATCTGAATGCAAGACAGAATTGCAAGAAACAGATTTCAAGAGATAGATTGGACTCGTCTTTAACGCACATGAAAAGCGGCAGAATTTCGACAATGATGCAGTTGGCCCAAAAGGGCGTATGCGTTTTTTCCTGATTATATCCAGGAAAAAACGCATACGCACTTTATGGGCAACGAAGCAAGCAAGCAATGCAAATGTGCACAACAAAGAAGTCTCACTTCCCACCGGTCAAAAGGGCCATCCTAAAAATTTGTAAAAACCAGAAATGCAGGACAGGCCATGGAGAACAGGGAGCCTTTATACGCTGATGGGCAGTGTGTGAACTGCCGAGAGCCACTCTGGAGAAGTGTATGGTGGTTCCTAAATCATCTAAAAAACAGAGCTACAGAGCATAGGACTCTTCCAATCATGGGAGTATATCTAGGGAAGTCTAAAAATCAACAAGACACAAGCACACCACAGTTTAGGGCTACTCTGTTTACAAGAACCTCAACTTCAGTACACCTTAAATATCCCAGGAAAGAGAACAATGGATAAAGAAGATGTGGTACTTATGTACAATGGAATATCTCTTCACCATGAAATCAATGTAATAAGGCTAGTAGAAGGATAAAGAGTGGATTTAGGTCCGATAATACTACTTGAAATAAGTCAAACAGAAAAAGAAACATATCATAAGATATCACTTATAGAGGGAGGGTAAATATGGCTGCACAAGAAATGAATTACAGAACAGAACAGTGTCTCACATTTAGAAAACACACTTATGTCAGCTTAAGGGGAAAGGAGAGGTGGGGTGATGCATAAAACCAGAGTTTGAAATTAGCACAGATACCGTTCAGTAAACCAAATAGGTATTAGACAAGATCTACACCTTGCTCAATGAACTGGCCTCAACACACCCTATACACCGCAGAGAAATATATCTGAGGAATAAGAATCTTAAAACCCATGTATTGATATATCTCCATAAGGGAATCAAGTGTGTGCAGAGCGGCACAAACACAGCAGTGAAAATGAGCTAAACCCCATTATAGAAATAAATTTTAAAAACAAAACGCTGAAACAATGAAAGAGAGAAAAATTCTTACAAAATTCGCTCAGGGGCTGTGATGCAACCTGGATTGACCACATATAAACCCACAGCTGGATAAGACATAAGGCTGGACACTTGGGGCTGACAGGATTGGTGAGCTTTGGTGAGCAACTGCCGAAAGTTTAATGCAATACTTCATGCTACTCAGTCCAAGGGTCCCAACACTCCAGGTTGAAGGGAATCTTCCTACAGCTAAACCATGCTTGGGAAACCCAGCGACTGGTATACCATATGATCGGGAAAGGTTTCTAAAACGCACCTCATTTTTCCTCTCCTGGGGCTCCGGATCGACATTCCAGCCGCTTTACTAACAACATCCCCACATGGAGTCAATGCCTTTAAGTTCTGGTATCGCACAGTCTGCAGTTAGTGCAGAGGATGAATGGGAATAGGGGGAACCAGTGAGAAACTAGCTGTAGCGGTTTCAATGGGCACATGTCACTCTAATATCACATCAGTAAGAAGAATTAACCAAAGGCACAGCAAGGTGCCCCAGAAGAAAAATAGGGCTTCAAGGAATCCTGTGGTTACGGGGCAAGACCACAAAAATAAGAGCTAAAAAATGGAGCTAAGGGCCACTGCAATTCAAAAACCTGCAGAGTTATAAAGGCCAACTATTTTTAAAAAATATATTTAGGTAAGGCTATGAAGAGGCATTGAAAGCAAGGCAGAACTGCAGGAAACCGATTTCAGGAGGTAGACTGGAATTGCATTGAAAACATATGAAGAGAGTCAGAAACTCGACAATGATGCACTTGGCCAAAAAGGGCGTATGTGTTTTTTCCTGAATATATTCAGGAAAAAACGCATACGCACTTTTTGGCCAACCAAGCAAGCTTGCAAAGGAAATCTGCACTACAATGAAGTCTCACTTCCACCTGGTCAAAAGGGCCATCTGAAAAAAGTGTAAAATCCATAAAGGCACGACAGGCCATGGAGAACTGGGAGCCTTCTTATGCTGATGGGCGGGATGTAAATTGCCAACAGACACTCTGGAGAAGTGTATGGTGTTTCCTGAAACATCTAAAAAACAAAGCAACAGAGCCTAGGGCACTTCCACTTATGGTCCTATAGCTTAGGGAAATTAAAATCAAAAAGACACAGCCACCCCAAAGTTTGGGACGCCTCTGTTTACAAGAACCTTGTTTACCGTTCAAGTTCAATATCGCAGAAAGTGAAAAATGGATAAAGAACTTGTGGTACTTACGTACAATGCAATATCACTAAGCAATGAAATCTATGTCATCAGGCCCGTAGCAGCATAATGAGTGGATTCAGGTATGATGATTCGAACTGAAATAAGTCACACAGAAAAGAAACATCATAAGGTGTCACTAATACACAGAATGTGAACTTGGCTACACATGAACTGAATTACAAAACAGAACAGTGTCTCAAGTTTAGAAAACCAACTTATGATTGCTTAACGGGGAAGGTGAGTTGGGGTGCTGCATAAAACCAGAGATTGAAATGAGCACAGATAAAGTTCCTTAAGCCAAATATGGAATAGACAAGAGCTACTCCTTGCTCAACGAAATGGACTCAACACCCCATATTAAACGCCTAAGAATGTACCTGACTAGTAAGTATCTTAAAACCTATGGATTGCTATGTCTCCAAAAGAAAATCAAGCGTGTGTACAGGGGCATAAACGCAGCAGTGATACGATTGGAGAGGTTCGGTGAGCAAATGAAGACCCTTTGAAGTCATATTGCATGGTACCCATTCCACGGGTCTCAACTCTCCAGGTTTAAGGTATTCATCCTTCAGCTAAAACATGCATGTGGAACCCAGAGTATGATCAACCATGTGAACGGGAGACGTGTTCAAATATGTCTCAGTTTTCCTCCCCTGGTACTCGGGTGCAACATTCCAGATGCTTTACTAACACTCTCCCGACTTGGAGAGTCAGTCCCTTTAACCTCCTGTTTGGCCCAGTTTGCAATTTCAGTGGAAGATGTACAGGAATAGGGAGAACCAATGAGAGGCTAGCTGGATTTGTCTGGACGGGCAAATTTAACTCTAATTTCCCACCAGAAGAGGAATTAACCAAAGGCTCAGCGTACCGTGCCGGAACTAGATTAGGGCCTGAAGCCATCCTGCGGTGTTGCGGCCAGCTCACAAGAAAGCGAGTTGAAGAAAGGAGCTCAGGGGCACTGTAATTCACAAACCTGCAGAGTTATAAATGACAGCTATCGCCCAAAAATAGACTGAAGTAAGGCTGCCAAGAGGACTTGAAAGCAGGGCAGAATTGCAGGAAACCGATTTCAGGAGGTAGACTGGAATTGCATTGAAAGCATAGGAAAAGAGGCAGAACGTCCACAATGATGCACTTGGCCAAAAAGGGCGTATGCGTTTTTTCCTGAATATATTCAGGAAAAAACGCATACGCCCTTTTTGGCCAACCAAGCAAGCTTGCAAAGGAAATCTGCACTACAATGAAGTCTCACTTCCCCCCAGTCAAAAGGGCCATCTGAAAAAAGTGTAAAATCCAGAAAGGCAGGACAGGCCATGGAGAACTGGGAGCCTTGTTATGCTGATGGGTGGGATGTAAATTGCCAACAGACACTCGGGAGAAGTGTATGGTGTTTCCTGAAACATCTAAAAAACAAAGCAACAGAGCCTAGGGCACTTCCACTTATGGTCCTATAGCTTAGGGAAATTAAAATCAAAAAGAGACAGCCACCCCAAAGTTTCGACAGTCTCTGTTTACAAGAACCTCGATTACAGTACAAGTTCAACATCACAGAAAGTGAAAAATGGATAAAAAAGTTGTGGTATTTACTTACAAAGCAATATCACTCAGCAATGAAATCTGTGTCATCAGGCCCTTAGCAGCACAATGAGTGGATTCAGGTATGATGATTCTAACTGAAATAAGTCACAGAGAAAAAGAAACATCATAAGATATCAGTAATACACGGAATGTAAACTTGGCTACACAGGAACTGAATTACAGAACAGAACAGGGTTTCAAATTTAGAAAACCAACTTATGCTTGCTTAAGGGTAAAGGTGAGTTGGGGTGCTGCATAAAACCAGAGATTGAAATGAGCACAGATAAAGTTCCTTAAGCCAAATATGGAATAGACAAGAGCTACTCCTTGCTCAACGAAATGGACTCAACACCGCATATTAAACGCCTAAGAATGTACCTGACTTGTAAGTATCTTAAAACCTATGGATTGCTATGTCTCCGAAAGAGAATCAAGCATGTGTACAGGGGCATAAACGCAGCAGTGATAGGATTGGAGAGGTTCGGTGAGCAAATGAAGACCCTTTGAAGTCATATTATATGGTACCCATTCCACGGGTTTCAACTACCGAGGTTTAAGGTATTCTTCCTTCAGCTAAAACATGCATGTGGAACCTAGAGTACGATCAACCATGTGATCGGGAGACGTGTTCAAATATGTCTCAGTTTTCGTACCCTGGTATTCGGGTGCAACATTCCAGACGCTTTACTAACACTCTCCCGACTTGGAGAGTCAGTCCCTTTAACCTCCTGTTTGGCCCAGTTTGCAATTTCTGCGGAAGATGAACAGGAATAGCGAGAACCAATGAGAGACTAGCTGGAGGTGTCTGGACGGGCAAATTTAACTCTCATTTCCCACCAGGAAGAGGAATTAACCAAAGGCTCAGCTTCCCGTGCCAGAACCAGATTAGGGCCTGAAGACATCCTGCGGTGTTGCGGCCAGGTCACAAGAAAGCGAGTTGAAGAAAGGAGCTCGGGGCACTGTAATTCACAAACCTGCAGAGTTATAAATGACAGCTATCGTCTAAAAATATACTGAAGTAAGGCTGCCAAGAGGACTTGAAAGCAGGGCAGAATTGCAGGAAACCGATTTCAGGAGGTAGACTGGAATTGCATTGAAAGCATAGGAAAAGAGGCAGAACGTCCACAATGATGCACTTGGCAAAAAAGTGCGTATGCGTTTTTTCCTGAATATATTCAGGAAAAAACGCATACGCCCTTTTTGGCCAACCAAGCAAGCTTGCAAAGGAAATCTGCACTACAATGAAGTCTCACTTCCCCCCGGTCAAAAGGGCCATCTGAAAAAAGTGTAAAATCCAGAAAGGCAGGACAGGCCATGGAGAACTGGGAGCCTTGTTATGCTGACGGGCGGGATGTAAATTGCCAACAACCACTCGGGAGAAGTGTATGGTGTTTCCTGAAACATCTAAAAAACAAAGCAACAGAACCTAGGGCACTTCCACTTATGGTCCTATAGCTTAGGGAAATTAAAATCAAAAAGACACAGCCACCCCAAAGTTTGGGACGACTCTGTTTACAAGAACCTCGTTTACAGTACAAGTTCAACATCGCAGAAAGTGAAAAATGGATAAAGAAGTTGTGGTATTTACTTACAAAGCAATATCACTCAGCAATGAAATCTATGTCATCAGGCCCTTAGCATCAAAATGAGTGGATTCAGGTATGATGATTCTAACTGAAATAAGTCACACAGAAAAAGAAACATCATAAGATATCAGTAATACACGGAATGTAAACTTGGCTACACAGGAACTGAATTACAGAGCAGAACAGGGTCTCAAATTTAGAAAACCAACTTATGCTTGCTTAAGGGTAAAGGTGAGTTGGGGTGCTGCATAAAACCAGAGATTGAAATGAGCACAGATAAAGTTCCTTAAGTCAAATATGGAATAGACAAGAGCTACTCCTTGCTCAACGAAATGGACTCAACACCGCATATTAAACGCCTAAGAATGTACCTGACTAGTAAGTATCGTAAAACCTATGGATTGCTATGTCTCCAAAAGAGAATCAGGCATGTGTACAGGGGCATAAACGCAGCAGTGATAGGATTGGAGAGGTTCGGTGAGCAAATGAAGACCCTTTGAAGTGATATTGCATGGTACCCATTACACGGGTCTCAACTCTCCAGGTTTAAGGTATTCTTCCTTCAGCTAAAACATGCATGTGGAACCCAAGTATGATCAACCATGTGAACGGGAGACGTGTTCAAATATGTCTCAGTTTTCCACCCCTGGTACTCGGGTGCAACATTCCAGACGCTTTACTAACACTCTCCCGACTTGGAGAGTCAGTCCCTTTAACCTCCTGTTTGGCCCAGTTTGCAATTTCTGCGGAAGATGAACAGGAATAACGAGAACCAATGAGAGGCTAGCTGGAGGTGTCTGGACGGGCAAATTTAACTCTCATTTCCCACCAGGAAGAGGAATTAACCAAAGGCTCAGCATGCCGGGCCGGAACCAGATAAGGGCCTGAAGCCATCCTGCGGTGTTGCGGCCAGGTCACAAGAAAGCGAGTTGAAGAAAGGAGCTCAGGGGCACTGTAATTCACAAACCTGCAGAGTTATAAATGACAGCTATCGTCCAAAAATAGACTGAAGTAAGGCTGCCAAGAGGACTTGAAAGCGGGGCAGAATTGCAGGAAACCGATTTCAGGAGGTAGACTGGAATTGCATTGAAAGCATAGGAAAAGAGGCAGAACGTCCACAATGATGCACTTGGCCAAAAAGGGCGTATGCGTTTTTTCCTGAATATATTCAGGAAAAAACGCATACGCCCTTTTTGGCCAACCAAGCAAGCTTGCAAAGGAAATCTGCACTACAATGAAGTCTCACTTCCCCCCGGTCAAAAGGGCCATCTGAAAAAAGGGTAAAATCCAGAAAGGCAGGACAGGCCATGGAGAACTGGGAGCCTTGTTATGCTGATGGGCGGGATGTAAATTGCCAACAACCACTCGGGAGAAGTGTATGGTGTTTCCTGAAACATCTAAAAAACAAAGCAACAGAACCTAGGGCACTTCCACTTATGGTCCTATAGCTTAGGGAAATTAAAATCAAAAAGACACAGCCACCCCAAAGTTTCGAACGGCTCTGTTTACAAGAACCTCGTTTACAGTACAAGTTCAACATCGCAGAAAGTGAAAAATGGATAAAGAAGTTGTGGTATTTACTTACAAAGCAATATCACTCAGCAATGAAATCTGTGTCATCAGGCCCTTAGCAGCACAATGAGTGGATTCAGGTATGATGATTCTAACTGAAATAAGTCACACAGAAAAAGAAACATCATAAGATATCAGTAACACACAGAATGGAAACTTGGCTACACAGGAACTGAATTACAGAACAGAACAGGGTCTCAAATTTAGAAAACCAACTTATGCTTGCTTAAGGGTAAAGGTGAGTTGGGGTGCTGCATAAAACCAGAGATTGAAATGAGCACAGATAAAGTTCCTTAAGCCAAATATGGACTAGACAAGAGCTACTCCTTGCTCAACGAAATGGACTCAACACCGCATATTAAACGCCTAAGAATGTACCTGACTAGTAAGTATCTTAAAACCTATGCATTGCTATGTCTCCGAAAGAGAATCAAGCGTGTGTACAGGGGCATAAACGCAGCAGTGATAGGATTGGAGAGGTTTGGTGAACAAATGAAGACCCTTTGAAGTCATATTGCATGGTACCCATTAAACGGGTTTCCACTACCCAGGTTTAAGGTATTCTTCCTTCAGCTAAAACATGCATGTGGAACCTAGAGTATGATGAACCATGTGATCGGGAGACGTGTTCAAATATGTCTCAGTTTTCGTACCGTGGTACTCGGGTGCAACATTCCAGACGCTTTACTAACACTCTCCCCACTTGGAGAGTCAGTCCCTTTAACCTCCTGTTTGGCCCAGTTTGCAATTTCTGCGGAAGATGAACAGGAATAGGGAGAACCAATGAGAGACTAGCTGGAGGTGTCTGGACGGGCAAATTTAACTCTCATTTCCCACCAGGAAGAGGAATTAACCAAAGGCTCAGCGTGCCGTGCCGGAACCAGATTAGGGCCTGAAGCCATCCTGTGGTGTTGCGGCCAGCTCAAAAGAAAGCGAGTTGAAGAAAGGAGCTCAGGGGCACTGTAATTCACAAACCTGCAGAGTTATAAATGACAGCTATCGTCCAAAAATAGACTGAAGTAAGGTTGCCAAGAGGACTTGAAAGCGGGGCAGAATTGCAGGAAACCGATTTCAGGAGGTAGACTGGAATTGCATTGAAAGCATAGGAAAAGAGGCAGAACGTCCACAATGATGCACTTGGCCAAAAAGGGCGTATGCGTTTTTTCCTGAATATATTCAGGAAAAAACGCATACGCCCTTTTTGGCCAACCAAGCAAGCTTGCAAAGGAAATCTGCACTACAATGAAGTCTCACTTCTCCCCGGTCAAAAGGGCCATCTGAAAAAAGTGTAAAATCCAGAAAGCCAGGACAGGCCATGGAGAACTGGGAGCCTTGTTATGCTGATGGGCGGGATGTAAATTGCCAACAACCACTCGGGAGAAGTGTATGGTGTTTCCCGAAACATCTAAAAAACAAAGCAACAGAACCTAGGGCACTTCCACTTATGGTCCTATAGCTTAGGGAAATAAAAATCAAAAAGACACAGCCACCCCAAAGATTGGAACGGCTCTGTTTACAAGAACCTCGTTTACAGTACAAGTTCAACATCGCAGAAAGTGAAAAATGGATAAAGAAGTTGTGGTATTTACTTACAAAGCAATATCACTCAGCAATGAAATCTGTGTCATCAGGCCCTTAGCAGCACAATGAGTGGATTCAGGTACGATGATTCTAACTGAAATAAGTCACACAGAAAAAGAAACATCATAAGATATCAGTAATACACGGAATGGAAACTTGGCTACACAGGAACTGAATTACAGAACAGAACAGGGTCTCAAATTTAGAAAACCAACTTATGCTTGCTTAAGGGTAAAGGTGAGTTGGGGTGCTGCATAAAACTAGAGATTGAAATGAGCACAGATAAAGTTCCTTAAGTCAAATATGGAATAGACAAGAGCTACTCCTTGCTCAATGAAATGGACTCAACACCGCATATTAAACGCCTAAGAATGTACCTGACTATTAAGTATCGTAAAACCTATGGATGGCTATGTCTCCAAAAGAAAATCAAGCATGTGTACAGGGGCATAAAGGCAGCAGTGATAGGATTGGAGAGGTTCGGTGAGCAAATGAAGACCTTTGAAGTCATATTGCATGGTACCCATTACACAGGTCTCAACTCTCCAGGTTTAAGGTATTCTTCCTTCAGCTAAAACATGCATGTGGAACCCAGAGTATGATCAACCATGTGAACGGGAGACGTGTTCAAATATATCTCAGTTTTCCTCCCCTGGTACTCGGGTGCAACATTCCAGACGCTTTACTAACACTCTCCCCACTTGGAGAGTCAGCGCCTTTAACCTCCTGTTTGGCCCAGTTTGCAATTTCTGCGGAAGATGAACAGGAATAGCGAGAACCAATGGAGACTAGCTGGAGGTGTCTGGACGGGCAAATTTAACTCTCATTTCCTACCAGGAAGAGGAATTAACCAAAGGCTCAGCGTGCCATGCCAGAACCAGATTAGGGCCTGAAGCCATCCTGCGGTGTTGCGGCCCGGTCACGAGAAAGCGAGTTGAAGAAAGGAGCTCAGGGGCACTGTAATTCACAAACCTGCAGAGTTATAAATGACAGCTATCGTCCAAAAATAGACTGAAGTAAGGCTGCCAAGAGGACTTGAAAGCGGGGCAGAATTGCAGGAAACCGATTTCAGGAGGTAGACTGGAATTGCATTTCAAGCATAGGAAAAGAGGCAGAACGTCCACAATGATACACTTGGCCAAAAAGGGCGTATGCGTTTTTTCCTGAATATATTCAGGAAAAAACGCATACGCCCTTTTTGGCCAACCAAGCAAGCTTGCAAAGGAAATCTGCACTACAATGAAGTCTCACTTCTCCCCGGTCAAAAGGGCCATCTGAAAAAAGTGTAAAATCCAGAAAGCCAGGACAGGCCATGGAGAACTGGGAGCCTTGTTATGCTGATGGGCGGGATGTAAATTGCCAACAACCACTCGGGAGAAGTGTATGGTGTTTCCCGAAACATCTAAAAAACAAAGCAACAGAACCTAGGGCACTTCCACTTATGGTCCTATAGCTTAGGGAAATAAAAATCAAAAAGACACAGCCACCCCAAAGATTGGAACGGCTCTGTTTACAAGAACCTCGTTTACAGTACAAGTTCAACATCGCAGAAAGTGAAAAATGGATAAAGAAGTTGTGGTATTTACTTACAAAGCAATATCACTCAGCAATGAAATCTGTGTCATCAGGCCCTTAGCAGCACAATGAGTGGATTCAGGTACGATGAATCTAACTGAAATAAGTCACACAGAAAAAGAAACATCATAAGATATCAGTAATACACGGAATGGAAACTTGGCTACACAGGAACTGAATTACAGAACAGAACAGGGTCTCAAATTTAGAAAACCAACTTATGCTTGCTTAAGGGTAAAGGTGAGTTGGGGTGCTGCATAAAACCAGAGATTGAAATGAGCACAGATAAAGTTCCTTAAGTCAAATATGGAATAGACAAGAGCTACTCCTTGCTCAACGAAATGGACTCAACACCGCATATTAAAAGCCTAAGAATGTACCTGACTAGTAAGTATCTTAAAACCTATGGATTGCTATGTCTCCAAAAGAGAATCAAGCATGTGTACAGGGGCATAAACGCAGCAGTGATAGGATTGGAGAGGTTCGGTGAGCAAATGAAGACCCTTTGAAGTCATATTGCATGGTACCCATTCCACGGGTTTCAACTACCCAGGTTTAAGGTATTCTTCCTTCAGCTAAAACATGCATGTGGAACCTAGAGGATGATAAACCATGTGATCGGGAGACGTGTTCAAATATGTCTCAGTTTTCGTACCCTGGTACTCGGGTGCATCATTCCAGACGCTTTACTAACACTCTCCCCACTTGGAGAGTCAGTCCCTTTAACCTCCTGTTTGGCCCAGTTTGCAATTTCTGCGGAAGATGAACAGGAATAGCGAGAACCAATGAGAGGCTAGCTGGAGGTGTCTGGACGGGCAAATTTAACTCTCATTTCCCACCAGGAAGAGGAATTAACCAAAGGCTCAGCGTGCCGGGCCGGAACCAGATTAGGGCCTGAAGCCATCCTGCAGTGTTGCGGCCAGGTCACAAGAAAGCGAGTTGTAGAAAGGAGCTCAGGGGCACTGTAATTCACAAACCTGCAGAGTTATAAATGACAGCTATCGTCCAAAAATAGACTGAAGTAAGGCTGCCAAGAGGACTTGAAAGCGGGGCAGAATTGCAGGAAACCGATTTCAGGAGGTAGACTGGAATTGCATTGAAAGCATAGGAAAAGAGGCAGAACGTCCACAATGATGCACTTGGCCAAAAGGGCGTATGCGTTTTTTCCTGAATATATTCAGGAAAAAACGCATACGCCCTTTTTGGCCAACCAAGCAAGCTTGCAAAGGAAATCTGCACTATAATGAAGTCTCACTTCCCCCCGGTCAAAAGGGCCATCAGAATAAAGTGTAAAATCCAGAAAGGCAGGACAGGCCATGGAGAACTGGGAGCCTTGTTATGCTGATGGGCGGGATGTAAATTGCCAACAGCCACTCGGGAGAAGTGTATGGTGTTTCCTGAAACATCTAAAAAACAAAGCAACAGAGCCTAGGGCACTTCCACTTATGGTCCTATAGCTTAGGGAAATTAATATCAAAAAGACACAGCAACCCCAAAATTTGGGACGGCTCTTTTTACAGGAATCTCTTCTACGGCACAAGTTAAATATCCCAGAGAGCAAATAATGGATAAAGAAGTTGCGGTACTTCTGTACAACAGAATACCACTCAGCAATGAAATCTATGTCACCAGGCCCGTACCAGCATAATGAGTGGATTGAGGCACGATGATTCTAAGTGAAATAAGTCACGCAGAAAAAGAAACATCATAAGGTATCACTAATACACGGAATGTGAACTTGGCTACACATGAACTGAATTACAAAACAGAACAGGGTCTCAAGTTTAGAAAACCAACTTATGCCTGCTTAAGGGGGAAGGTGAGTTGGGGTGCTGCATAAAAGCAGAGTTTGAAATTAGCACAGATACCGTTCCATAAGCCAAATATGTAATAGACAAGAGCTACCCCTTGCTCAACGAAATGGATTCAACAATGAGGTATCACCTCACACCTGGTAGAATAGGCATCATTGAAAATCTACAAACAAAAAATGCTGGAAAGGGTGTGGAGAAAAGGAACCCTCTTCCACTATTGTTGGGAATATAAATTGATACAGTCATTATGGAGAACAATATGGAATTTCTTACGAAACTAACAATAGAATTACCATATGATACAGCAATCCCAGTACTGGACATATACCCAGACAAAACCATAAATCAAAAAGAGTCATTCACCGCAATGTTCATTGCATCACTATTTACAATATCGAGGTAACGGAAGCAACCTAAATGCCCACAGACAGACGAATGCATAAAGCTGTGGTACATATATAAAATGGAATATTACTCAGCCATGAAAAGGAATGAAATTGGGTCATTTGTAGAGACGTCGATGGATCTAGAGACTGTCATACAGAGTGAAGTAAGTCAGAAAGAGAAAAACAAATCTTGTATATTCATGCATATATGTGGAACCTAGAAAAACTGTACAGATTAACCATTTTGCAAGGCATAAATAGAGCAACAGATGTAGACAACAAACGTATGGACAACAAGGGGGGAAAGCTGTTGGGGGGGTGGTGGTGGGAGGAGTTGAGAGACTGGGATTGGCATGTATACATTTATATGTATAAAATAGATAACCAATAAGAACCTGCTGTATAAAAATATAAAATAAAATTCAAAATTAAAAAGAAGTAAAATTTAAAAAATAAAACAGAAAAAACAATTATTCCCTGCACATACATGTATTTATATGAATAAATTATTTCCATGCTTATATCTGTAAATACAAAAAAGAGGAATAAAATCTACCTTGAACCAAAAACGAAAAAGAGAAAAAAAACACAGAACCCACCAGTTACACAGAGGAAAACCGTATCAGGGCACTTGCTCCAGTTGTAAACAATTCTGAAGTTGGTCAGTGGTGGGGAATCGTCTCCCATTCAGCCAGCAGCCCCCACGCAACAAGCGTCCTCATTGCAAAGCTGGGGCACCGTGCCGAGGCATCTGTGAGTAAACGTGAGCTGAGCCCCAGGCCAGTTGCTGCTGAACTATTCCCACCCGTCCCAGGTAAAACACCTGAATATATACAAGGACTTGAAAGCCTAGAGGAAGGGCCATAGAGCCACACGAGTGACAGCATGCCGGCCGACTTGGTGCCTGCAGGCCAGCCAGGATGGTCCTGGCCCTGGGTGCTCTTCTGGAAGATTTCCATTTCCCTGCCTGAGATACCCGTCCTGTCCCTGCCCCCACTGCTTTTTTCCTTCCTCACCTCTGCCCAGGGAGAAATTCCAGCAGCAGGTATGGGTGACACATCCTCTTCTTTAGCAGGTGGCAGCCTGGCAACTGCTGCAGAAAGTCCAGCAGAGCCCCACTCACACTGGGCCACCCACAAAGCCGTGGCCTCTCACTCCCTCCCACCAGCCCAGCCCCGAGACTGCTGACAGGGCAGAGAAAATGGCGTCAGGCACGGCTGCAGGGGCTCTTGCTGCCTGGAGTGGTATTTATATTGATCTCAACCCAGGCACACCTGGGGAGGGCTGGCCGGCACGGTAAGGCTGCCCAGGTCAGCCAATCATCACCCCTCAGGGGCTCACAGTTGCAGAAAATGGAACTTGCTGAACCGGCCAGGTCCAAGGAACAGGTGTGGGCTCCTGAGAGTCAGGATAGACAAGGGGCTGCAGCTTTGGCTTGTTTTCTAATCATTTTATCTGGCCCATGAGTGGGAGACAACTTCAAGAAAACCCTCTCCTAATGAGAGGAACCCAGGAGTCAGGCAGAGGAGGGGTGGGTGGTGGTTGGAGACAGAGGCCTGGTGCCCCGGGTGCAGTGGAAGTCTCTGGAAGACCAGGTGGAGGGAGGCCTCACGGAGTGATGCCCAGGGTCACAGACCTGTCGCAGCTGCTGTTTGTTAGTTCAAGTCCTGCTCTGAGGTGCTCTGTGTCAGCTCTGAGCGACAGGTGAGCTGGGGGTGCTCTGCAATGAGGGCTATGTGCACGGTTCCTGTGTGCCCAGCCCTGCCACGGTACCTGCAAGGGTAGCTCTGTATCCTGGGAGGGGCCTGACCACGGGAGCCCCGTGGGCTGGGGTGGGGGTGGGGTACCTGCCCAGGTGAGCTCCATATTCTGGGATTGGTCTGACCACGAGAGCCCCATGGGCTGCTGGGGACCTGGTAAAGGATGTCAGGACAGTCAGTGAAGCCACCGAGGATATACCTCCAGTTGCTCCTAATTCCTACACCCTGCTGGTCATTCTACCAACCACCAGGACATGGTATTCTGTATTAGTCTTCAATGATGCCTTCTTTTGTATTCCATTAGTCCCAGAGTCACAAGAAATTTTGGCTTGTGAGTGGCAGGACTCAACATACAACTAAAACAATACTTCCGGGCCGTCTGGCCCCAAGGGTGCAAAAATTCCCACACCATCTTTGGGGAAAGCTTAGCTAAAGACCTAAAAGTTCTACCTCTGGAAAAGGAAACCCTCCTTCAATATGCAGACGACATTCTGATCACCAGCCCTACTAAGGAGGCCTCTGAACTACCAAGCCAATAAAGGATAGAAGTTGTCCAAGAAAAAGCTCAAATATCACAGACTGCGGTGACCTGCCTGGGCTTCATTCTCACAGAAGGTCAGAGAAGCCCATCCCAGGAAAGGGAAGAAACCATTTTCAGCCTTACCCCTTTCTAAAACTAGAAGACAGCTTAGGGGTTCCTGGGGAGGCCAGGGTTTGCTGCTTCTGGATCCCTAACTACAGTCTACTAGCTGGGCCTCTATATGAAACACTGAAAGGAAAAGATGATGATCCTTTTGAATAGAATCCAGAAGTGGCCTTTCAAGAATGGAAAGAGCAGTCAATTCAGACCCTTGCCCTGGAACTCCCTAATTTAGCTAAACCCTTTGACCTTTACATTCCCGGTGAAAGGTGAATCGCCATTGGAGAATTAGTGCAAAAACTGGGACCACTTGAAATGGAACAATGCAAGAATGCCATCCAGGTAGGATAAACTACGGTCACTAAGGGGCTTGGCCCACTGCCACATCTGGCCAAGATACTGGCGGTATCTAAAAACCTGGAAATCAGCAGCCCAAAAGGCCACCTCCCTCCTAAGGGAAAAGGACCCCACGTGGTGATCCTAACCACCAACCATGCCCTGAAGTTGCAGGGTTCGCTCCGTGGGCACACCGACCTCGAGTGAGGAGGCCCTCCAACTCCAACATCCAGAGAGATAACCGGGGGCAACAGGGCACCATGACGACTCGTGTGAACATCACTTGACCTGGAGTTTCTCTCATAAAACAACAAGAGTGTGTCCCAAAAGAGTAGACTACTGCTTGCAGGACTTACTGCACCCAGAGGGGAGCTAATAATCTTGGCGGGGGAACAGTATACCACACTGTCACCATAGAAAAGCCGACAGACACCGTGATGATGGTGGCCAATAAGACCGGCTGGACTCCTGTTTACTTCAAAAGGCTGTTGACTCAGTAGCCATCATGGTCCTTGGTCACCACTGACCCTGGACTGTCTGGGAGTTGAGCGGGCAGGGCTCTGACACCTGGTGCTGTTTGTACGTTAATTCAGGGGCCTAACTGAAGAAAGCGCAGACTACTGGTCAGAGCATCTAGGCTGGCAGAGACGGTCAGCCTAAGGTGGCCGAACAAATGTGGGGCGGGGTGAAACCGGCCCCCACAGCGTCTCTGCACATCTCTTTCCTGGACCCTTAAAGGTCATTAGAATCTATAACACTTCCAATGCTGGTGCTCAGGTGGACGAGCAGGGAGGCAGGTGTCCTGGGGACAATCAACGTCACCGGGAGGCTGCTGGGGAGAAGCTCTGACCCTCGCCCCAGGGTATGAGGGCTCCCAACTCAGCACTCAGCAGTTACAGAAGAAGGGTCTGCACCCTCAGCACTCCAAGAATGAGGAACGGGACAAAAGGCAGAGGAGGGGTTTGTCCCCAGCAAAGCCCATTAAAAATCCCTGGGAGATAAAAATAGAATCTGGGCAATAAAGTCAAGTCTAACCTTTTTTATCCTTTGTGCTTTGTCTAATTTCATGTGCTCCTAGGGTCCCGCATGCAGAGGTTCCACACCCGGCACTTCAGACCAGATTTCCTAGTGCAGAATGGCTGGGTCGACACCTCAGCTCCTGGGGCCCAGTGCAGACTCCACGATATAGAGCCTGAGCTACAGCCAACCCGGCCCTCGAGAGCTCCGCCGCCTCCCTCCCTCCCACTGACTCTGACAGGATCTCTACACAGCAGCCCAGCCCACAGCCCACGGGGTAGTGCATGCTCTCACCTCTCCATTCTCTGATCAAAATATAAAGTTTCCTTTGCTTGTGAACCAAACTCAGTCTCGATCTGTTGGCCCCAATGACACTGGGCAGGGGGACACTTGTTGGGGTCCACTCTGGAGGATCAGTAACAGAAATTGAGACTATTGTAACCTCAATGAACAGATGTGTGAGCCAAACTGTAGTTAACATAGAACAGTGTATAAGGCTCGGGTAAAATAAGATGTTTTTAACACTTCCATTTGATATTTCCATCACTTTTTATAAGCAAGTTCAGTGAAAAGGTTTGTCTTATTTGTCAGGTCAATATTAGAGAAACGAAGTGATTTCTTTCCAAGGATGTACAGCTAATAATCTTGGTTAAACCTTCAATCTTGTTTTAAATGCTTTTCCATTGAAAATGATACCTCTCTTTCAGCTCCCCCATTTCTGAGAAGTATAAAATCTTATAATTTATTATTACCAAAGGGGAAAGGTGGGAGGAGGGATAAATTAACAGTTTGGAATGAACACATACACACTGCTATGTATAAAATAGATCATCAACAAGGAACTACTGTATAGCACAGGGAACTACACTCAACATTTTGCAATAACCTATAAGGGGAAATAATCTGAAAAAGAATAGATATTTTTATTGACATCATCTATCAATGACAGTTAAAGTGTAGCCTAAGGGAAGCTGGTGGTGAGTGCTTCTGACCCTGAAGACTTCAATCATCTAAAGTTTGGACTCTGCCTACTTCCCAAGGCCCTTAATGAACATATGTGTAGCCGTAGCTTAAAAACTTCCCCAGTTTGGGTTTCGGGGAGACACTGATTTTGAAAAAGCCCTGGTGTTCTCCTTACATGAATGGGACTCTTCCTACTGCTAAAACATGTCTGTCACACCCAGAGGATGGTATACCGTCTGATCGGGAAGAGTTTGGAAAAGGCATCTCATCTCCTCATCTCCTGGTGCTCGGGTTCACCCCTCCAGCGTCTTTACTAACAGTCTCCCCACTTGGAGATGTCAGCACTGTCAACATCCTGTTGCGTACAGTTTGGAATTTGTCCAGAGGATGAAGCGGAAGGATGAGGAACAATGAGAGACAAGTCCTAGGTGTTCAGACAGGCACATGTCACTCTAATTTCCAATCAGGAAGACGAATTGACCAAAGGCTAGGGTTGCCCATGGAAACAGTATAGGGCTTGAGGAAATCCCGCTGCTTTGTGGCCAGTTCCCATAAACACGAGTTGAACAATGGAACTCAGGGGCAGTAAAATTCACAAAACTGCAGAGTTGAAAATATCCATCACTGAAAAATGTCTTGAGGAAAGTCAGAGAAAAGGACTTGTAAGCAAGGGAGAATGGCAGGAAAGGGATTTGAGGAGGTAGAAAGGACTCGCCATTAAGCACAAGAAAAGGAGCTGAACATTGCCAACATTGCCAACATTGCAGTTGGCCAAAAAGGGTGTATGCGTTCTTTTCTGTATATATTCAAGAAAAGGGCATACACTTTTTTAGCCAACCAAACAGGTGGGCACTGGAAGTCAATACTACAAAAGATATCACTTCGCATCAGTCAGAAGAGCCATCCTCATAAAGCGTAAACAACAGAAATGCAGGACAGGGCAACGAGAAGAGGGAGCCCTGTGAGACTTATAGTGGAAATGTATATTGCCAACGGCCATTCTGGAGAAGTGTATTGTGTTTACTAAAGCATCTAAAAAATGAGCTACAGAGCATAGGGCACTTGCACTCATGGGCGTATATCTTGGGAAAAACAAAAATCGAGAGGACACAGGCACCCCAATGTTTACCCCCTCTCTGTTTAAAAGATCCTCGACTAGGATATAACTTAAATGTCTCTGGAGGGAAAAAATGGATAGAGATGTGGTACTTAGGTAGAGTGGAATATTATTCAGCCTGGAAATCAATGAAATATGGCCAGTTGTAACAACTCCGGAGGAGTTACGTATGATCATTCTAAGTGACAGAATTCAAAAAGAAAAAGACACATATCATAAGATATCACTTAAAGGTGGAATCCAAAATGGCTACACATGAAATAAATTACAAAACAAAAACATAGTCAGATATGTAGAAAACACGCATAAGGCTGCTAAACGGGAAAGGTGGGGAGGGGTGAGGCATCATCCAGGAGGTTGAAATTAGCAAAGATACCATTCCAAATACCAAACTGATAATCAACAAGGCCTACACGGTAGCTAAAAGAACTGCACTCAGCACACTCAAGTCACCAGAAAAGAATATATACGACTGGTAAGAATCTGAAAAAGAATTTATTGATGTCTCTCTGTACGTGAATCAAGTGGATGTACAGCAGCAAGAAACAGAGCTTTGAAAATCAGCTGTAACCAATATAGTAATAAATTGAAAAAAATAAACGACAGAGAGACAGAGAAAACCTCTTACAACTTTTCCTCAGGGACGGTGATGCAACATGGATTGAACACATCTAGACCCACAGCAGGATGAGACATAAGGCTGGAAACTGTTTGCGCTAAGAGAAATGTGAGGTTGGGTGAGGAAATGCACACCCTTTAAAGTAATACTACCTGGTACCCATTCAATGGGTCCCAAATCTGCAGGTTCAAGGGATCTTCCTACAGCTAAAACATGCATGGAAAACCCAGAGGACTGTACACCATGTGATCGGGAGATGTGTCTAAAATGCACCTCATTTATCCTCTCCTGGTGCTCCTGTTCACCATTCCAGCCACGCTACTTAGAATCTCCCCACTTGGAGAATCAGCACATTTAAACTTCTGTTTCACACATTTTGCAAATTGTGAGGAGGATGAACGGGAAGAGGGGGAACCAATGAGAGAAGAGTTGTAGGGGTTTGGACGGGCACATATCACTCTAATTTCCCATTAAGAATAAGAATTAAAGAAAGGCTCAGCCTGCCTCGCCGGAGCCAAAATAGGGCCTGAAGCAATCCTGCGGGTTTGAGGCCAGCTCACAAAAGAGCAACTTAAAAAATGGAGCTCAGGGTCACTGCAATTCACAAACCTGCAGAGTTATAAATGAAAACTAACGTCCAAAAATATGTTGAGGTAAGGCAAAGAAGAGGATCTGAATGCAAGACAGAATTGCAAGAAACAGATTTCAAGAGATAGATTGGACTCGTCTTTAACGCACATGAAAAGCGGCAGAATTTCGACAATGATGCAGTTGGCCCAAAAGGGCGTATGCGTTTTTTCCTGATTATATCCAGGAAAAAACGCATACGCACTTTATGGGCAACGAAGCAAGCAAGCAATGCAAATGTGCACAACAAAGAAGTCTCACTTCCCACCGGTCAAAAGGGCCATCCTAAAAATTTGTAAAAACCAGAAATGCAGGACAGGCCATGGAGAACAGGGAGCCTTTATACGCTGATGGGCAGTGTGTGAACTGCCGAGAGCCACTCTGGAGAAGTGTATGGTGGTTCCTAAATCATCTAAAAAACAGAGCTACAGAGCATAGGACTCTTCCAATCATGGGAGTATATCTAGGGAAGTCTAAAAATCAACAAGACACAAGCACACCACAGTTTAGGGCTACTCTGTTTACAAGAACCTCAACTTCAGTACACCTTAAATATCCCAGGAAAGAGAACAATGGATAAAGAAGATGTGGTACTTATGTACAATGGAATATCTCTTCACCATGAAATCAATGTAATAAGGCTAGTAGAAGGATAAAGAGTGGATTTAGGTCCGATAATACTACTTGAAATAAGTCAAACAGAAAAAGAAACATATCATAAGATATCACTTATAGAGGGAGGGTAAATATGGCTGCACAAGAAATGAATTACAGAACAGAACAGTGTCTCACATTTAGAAAACACACTTATGTCAGCTTAAGGGGAAAGGAGAGGTGGGGTGATGCATAAAACCAGAGTTTGAAATTAGCACAGATACCGTTCAGTAAACCAAATAGGTATTAGACAAGATCTACACCTTGCTCAATGAACTGGCCTCAACACACCCTATACACCGCAGAGAAATATATCTGAGGAATAAGAATCTTAAAACCCATGTATTGATATATCTCCATAAGGGAATCAAGTGTGTGCAGAGCGGCACAAACACAGCAGTGAAAATGAGCTAAACCCCATTATAGAAATAAATTTTAAAAACAAAACGCTGAAACAATGAAAGAGAGAAAAATTCTTACAAAATTCGCTCAGGGGCTGTGATGCAACCTGGATTGACCACATATAAACCCACAGCTGGATAAGACATAAGGCTGGACACTTGGGGCTGACAGGATTGGTGAGCTTTGGTGAGCAACTGCCGAAAGTTTAATGCAATACTTCATGCTACTCAGTCCAAGGGTCCCAACACTCCAGGTTGAAGGGAATCTTCCTACAGCTAAACCATGCTTGGGAAACCCAGCGACTGGTATACCATATGATCGGGAAAGGTTTCTAAAACGCACCTCATTTTTCCTCTCCTGGGGCTCCGGATCGACATTCCAGCCGCTTTACTAACAACATCCCCACATGGAGTCAATGCCTTTAAGTTCTGGTATCGCACAGTCTGCAGTTAGTGCAGAGGATGAATGGGAATAGGGGGAACCAGTGAGAAACTAGCTGTAGCGGTTTCAATGGGCACATGTCACTCTAATATCACATCAGTAAGAAGAATTAACCAAAGGCACAGCAAGGTGCCCCAGAAGAAAAATAGGGCTTCAAGGAATCCTGTGGTTACGGGGCAAGACCACAAAAATAAGAGCTAAAAAATGGAGCTAAGGGCCACTGCAATTCAAAAACCTGCAGAGTTATAAAGGCCAACTATTTTTAAAAAATATATTTAGGTAAGGCTATGAAGAGGCATTGAAAGCAAGGCAGAACTGCAGGAAACCGATTTCAGGAGGTAGACTGGAATTGCATTGAAAACATATGAAGAGAGTCAGAAACTCGACAATGATGCACTTGGCCAAAAAGGGCGTATGTGTTTTTTCCTGAATATATTCAGGAAAAAACGCATACGCACTTTTTGGCCAACCAAGCAAGCTTGCAAAGGAAATCTGCACTACAATGAAGTCTCACTTCCACCTGGTCAAAAGGGCCATCTGAAAAAAGTGTAAAATCCATAAAGGCACGACAGGCCATGGAGAACTGGGAGCCTTCTTATGCTGATGGGCGGGATGTAAATTGCCAACAGACACTCTGGAGAAGTGTATGGTGTTTCCTGAAACATCTAAAAAACAAAGCAACAGAGCCTAGGGCACTTCCACTTATGGTCCTATAGCTTAGGGAAATTAAAATCAAAAAGACACAGCCACCCCAAAGTTTGGGACGCCTCTGTTTACAAGAACCTTGTTTACCGTTCAAGTTCAATATCGCAGAAAGTGAAAAATGGATAAAGAACTTGTGGTACTTACGTACAATGCAATATCACTAAGCAATGAAATCTATGTCATCAGGCCCGTAGCAGCATAATGAGTGGATTCAGGTATGATGATTCGAACTGAAATAAGTCACACAGAAAAGAAACATCATAAGGTGTCACTAATACACAGAATGTGAACTTGGCTACACATGAACTGAATTACAAAACAGAACAGTGTCTCAAGTTTAGAAAACCAACTTATGATTGCTTAACGGGGAAGGTGAGTTGGGGTGCTGCATAAAACCAGAGATTGAAATGAGCACAGATAAAGTTCCTTAAGCCAAATATGGAATAGACAAGAGCTACTCCTTGCTCAACGAAATGGACTCAACACCCCATATTAAACGCCTAAGAATGTACCTGACTAGTAAGTATCTTAAAACCTATGGATTGCTATGTCTCCAAAAGAAAATCAAGCGTGTGTACAGGGGCATAAACGCAGCAGTGATACGATTGGAGAGGTTCGGTGAGCAAATGAAGACCCTTTGAAGTCATATTGCATGGTACCCATTCCACGGGTCTCAACTCTCCAGGTTTAAGGTATTCATCCTTCAGCTAAAACATGCATGTGGAACCCAGAGTATGATCAACCATGTGAACGGGAGACGTGTTCAAATATGTCTCAGTTTTCCTCCCCTGGTACTCGGGTGCAACATTCCAGATGCTTTACTAACACTCTCCCGACTTGGAGAGTCAGTCCCTTTAACCTCCTGTTTGGCCCAGTTTGCAATTTCAGTGGAAGATGTACAGGAATAGGGAGAACCAATGAGAGGCTAGCTGGATTTGTCTGGACGGGCAAATTTAACTCTAATTTCCCACCAGAAGAGGAATTAACCAAAGGCTCAGCGTACCGTGCCGGAACTAGATTAGGGCCTGAAGCCATCCTGCGGTGTTGCGGCCAGCTCACAAGAAAGCGAGTTGAAGAAAGGAGCTCAGGGGCACTGTAATTCACAAACCTGCAGAGTTATAAATGACAGCTATCGCCCAAAAATAGACTGAAGTAAGGCTGCCAAGAGGACTTGAAAGCAGGGCAGAATTGCAGGAAACCGATTTCAGGAGGTAGACTGGAATTGCATTGAAAGCATAGGAAAAGAGGCAGAACGTCCACAATGATGCACTTGGCCAAAAAGGGCGTATGCGTTTTTTCCTGAATATATTCAGGAAAAAACGCATACGCCCTTTTTGGCCAACCAAGCAAGCTTGCAAAGGAAATCTGCACTACAATGAAGTCTCACTTCCCCCCAGTCAAAAGGGCCATCTGAAAAAAGTGTAAAATCCAGAAAGGCAGGACAGGCCATGGAGAACTGGGAGCCTTGTTATGCTGATGGGTGGGATGTAAATTGCCAACAGACACTCGGGAGAAGTGTATGGTGTTTCCTGAAACATCTAAAAAACAAAGCAACAGAGCCTAGGGCACTTCCACTTATGGTCCTATAGCTTAGGGAAATTAAAATCAAAAAGAGACAGCCACCCCAAAGTTTCGACAGTCTCTGTTTACAAGAACCTCGATTACAGTACAAGTTCAACATCACAGAAAGTGAAAAATGGATAAAAAAGTTGTGGTATTTACTTACAAAGCAATATCACTCAGCAATGAAATCTGTGTCATCAGGCCCTTAGCAGCACAATGAGTGGATTCAGGTATGATGATTCTAACTGAAATAAGTCACAGAGAAAAAGAAACATCATAAGATATCAGTAATACACGGAATGTAAACTTGGCTACACAGGAACTGAATTACAGAACAGAACAGGGTTTCAAATTTAGAAAACCAACTTATGCTTGCTTAAGGGTAAAGGTGAGTTGGGGTGCTGCATAAAACCAGAGATTGAAATGAGCACAGATAAAGTTCCTTAAGCCAAATATGGAATAGACAAGAGCTACTCCTTGCTCAACGAAATGGACTCAACACCGCATATTAAACGCCTAAGAATGTACCTGACTTGTAAGTATCTTAAAACCTATGGATTGCTATGTCTCCGAAAGAGAATCAAGCATGTGTACAGGGGCATAAACGCAGCAGTGATAGGATTGGAGAGGTTCGGTGAGCAAATGAAGACCCTTTGAAGTCATATTATATGGTACCCATTCCACGGGTTTCAACTACCGAGGTTTAAGGTATTCTTCCTTCAGCTAAAACATGCATGTGGAACCTAGAGTACGATCAACCATGTGATCGGGAGACGTGTTCAAATATGTCTCAGTTTTCGTACCCTGGTATTCGGGTGCAACATTCCAGACGCTTTACTAACACTCTCCCGACTTGGAGAGTCAGTCCCTTTAACCTCCTGTTTGGCCCAGTTTGCAATTTCTGCGGAAGATGAACAGGAATAGCGAGAACCAATGAGAGACTAGCTGGAGGTGTCTGGACGGGCAAATTTAACTCTCATTTCCCACCAGGAAGAGGAATTAACCAAAGGCTCAGCTTCCCGTGCCAGAACCAGATTAGGGCCTGAAGACATCCTGCGGTGTTGCGGCCAGGTCACAAGAAAGCGAGTTGAAGAAAGGAGCTCGGGGCACTGTAATTCACAAACCTGCAGAGTTATAAATGACAGCTATCGTCTAAAAATATACTGAAGTAAGGCTGCCAAGAGGACTTGAAAGCAGGGCAGAATTGCAGGAAACCGATTTCAGGAGGTAGACTGGAATTGCATTGAAAGCATAGGAAAAGAGGCAGAACGTCCACAATGATGCACTTGGCAAAAAAGTGCGTATGCGTTTTTTCCTGAATATATTCAGGAAAAAACGCATACGCCCTTTTTGGCCAACCAAGCAAGCTTGCAAAGGAAATCTGCACTACAATGAAGTCTCACTTCCCCCCGGTCAAAAGGGCCATCTGAAAAAAGTGTAAAATCCAGAAAGGCAGGACAGGCCATGGAGAACTGGGAGCCTTGTTATGCTGACGGGCGGGATGTAAATTGCCAACAACCACTCGGGAGAAGTGTATGGTGTTTCCTGAAACATCTAAAAAACAAAGCAACAGAACCTAGGGCACTTCCACTTATGGTCCTATAGCTTAGGGAAATTAAAATCAAAAAGACACAGCCACCCCAAAGTTTGGGACGACTCTGTTTACAAGAACCTCGTTTACAGTACAAGTTCAACATCGCAGAAAGTGAAAAATGGATAAAGAAGTTGTGGTATTTACTTACAAAGCAATATCACTCAGCAATGAAATCTATGTCATCAGGCCCTTAGCATCAAAATGAGTGGATTCAGGTATGATGATTCTAACTGAAATAAGTCACACAGAAAAAGAAACATCATAAGATATCAGTAATACACGGAATGTAAACTTGGCTACACAGGAACTGAATTACAGAGCAGAACAGGGTCTCAAATTTAGAAAACCAACTTATGCTTGCTTAAGGGTAAAGGTGAGTTGGGGTGCTGCATAAAACCAGAGATTGAAATGAGCACAGATAAAGTTCCTTAAGTCAAATATGGAATAGACAAGAGCTACTCCTTGCTCAACGAAATGGACTCAACACCGCATATTAAACGCCTAAGAATGTACCTGACTAGTAAGTATCGTAAAACCTATGGATTGCTATGTCTCCAAAAGAGAATCAGGCATGTGTACAGGGGCATAAACGCAGCAGTGATAGGATTGGAGAGGTTCGGTGAGCAAATGAAGACCCTTTGAAGTGATATTGCATGGTACCCATTACACGGGTCTCAACTCTCCAGGTTTAAGGTATTCTTCCTTCAGCTAAAACATGCATGTGGAACCCAAGTATGATCAACCATGTGAACGGGAGACGTGTTCAAATATGTCTCAGTTTTCCACCCCTGGTACTCGGGTGCAACATTCCAGACGCTTTACTAACACTCTCCCGACTTGGAGAGTCAGTCCCTTTAACCTCCTGTTTGGCCCAGTTTGCAATTTCTGCGGAAGATGAACAGGAATAACGAGAACCAATGAGAGGCTAGCTGGAGGTGTCTGGACGGGCAAATTTAACTCTCATTTCCCACCAGGAAGAGGAATTAACCAAAGGCTCAGCATGCCGGGCCGGAACCAGATAAGGGCCTGAAGCCATCCTGCGGTGTTGCGGCCAGGTCACAAGAAAGCGAGTTGAAGAAAGGAGCTCAGGGGCACTGTAATTCACAAACCTGCAGAGTTATAAATGACAGCTATCGTCCAAAAATAGACTGAAGTAAGGCTGCCAAGAGGACTTGAAAGCGGGGCAGAATTGCAGGAAACCGATTTCAGGAGGTAGACTGGAATTGCATTGAAAGCATAGGAAAAGAGGCAGAACGTCCACAATGATGCACTTGGCCAAAAAGGGCGTATGCGTTTTTTCCTGAATATATTCAGGAAAAAACGCATACGCCCTTTTTGGCCAACCAAGCAAGCTTGCAAAGGAAATCTGCACTACAATGAAGTCTCACTTCCCCCCGGTCAAAAGGGCCATCTGAAAAAAGGGTAAAATCCAGAAAGGCAGGACAGGCCATGGAGAACTGGGAGCCTTGTTATGCTGATGGGCGGGATGTAAATTGCCAACAACCACTCGGGAGAAGTGTATGGTGTTTCCTGAAACATCTAAAAAACAAAGCAACAGAACCTAGGGCACTTCCACTTATGGTCCTATAGCTTAGGGAAATTAAAATCAAAAAGACACAGCCACCCCAAAGTTTCGAACGGCTCTGTTTACAAGAACCTCGTTTACAGTACAAGTTCAACATCGCAGAAAGTGAAAAATGGATAAAGAAGTTGTGGTATTTACTTACAAAGCAATATCACTCAGCAATGAAATCTGTGTCATCAGGCCCTTAGCAGCACAATGAGTGGATTCAGGTATGATGATTCTAACTGAAATAAGTCACACAGAAAAAGAAACATCATAAGATATCAGTAACACACAGAATGGAAACTTGGCTACACAGGAACTGAATTACAGAACAGAACAGGGTCTCAAATTTAGAAAACCAACTTATGCTTGCTTAAGGGTAAAGGTGAGTTGGGGTGCTGCATAAAACCAGAGATTGAAATGAGCACAGATAAAGTTCCTTAAGCCAAATATGGACTAGACAAGAGCTACTCCTTGCTCAACGAAATGGACTCAACACCGCATATTAAACGCCTAAGAATGTACCTGACTAGTAAGTATCTTAAAACCTATGCATTGCTATGTCTCCGAAAGAGAATCAAGCGTGTGTACAGGGGCATAAACGCAGCAGTGATAGGATTGGAGAGGTTTGGTGAACAAATGAAGACCCTTTGAAGTCATATTGCATGGTACCCATTAAACGGGTTTCCACTACCCAGGTTTAAGGTATTCTTCCTTCAGCTAAAACATGCATGTGGAACCTAGAGTATGATGAACCATGTGATCGGGAGACGTGTTCAAATATGTCTCAGTTTTCGTACCGTGGTACTCGGGTGCAACATTCCAGACGCTTTACTAACACTCTCCCCACTTGGAGAGTCAGTCCCTTTAACCTCCTGTTTGGCCCAGTTTGCAATTTCTGCGGAAGATGAACAGGAATAGGGAGAACCAATGAGAGACTAGCTGGAGGTGTCTGGACGGGCAAATTTAACTCTCATTTCCCACCAGGAAGAGGAATTAACCAAAGGCTCAGCGTGCCGTGCCGGAACCAGATTAGGGCCTGAAGCCATCCTGTGGTGTTGCGGCCAGCTCAAAAGAAAGCGAGTTGAAGAAAGGAGCTCAGGGGCACTGTAATTCACAAACCTGCAGAGTTATAAATGACAGCTATCGTCCAAAAATAGACTGAAGTAAGGTTGCCAAGAGGACTTGAAAGCGGGGCAGAATTGCAGGAAACCGATTTCAGGAGGTAGACTGGAATTGCATTGAAAGCATAGGAAAAGAGGCAGAACGTCCACAATGATGCACTTGGCCAAAAAGGGCGTATGCGTTTTTTCCTGAATATATTCAGGAAAAAACGCATACGCCCTTTTTGGCCAACCAAGCAAGCTTGCAAAGGAAATCTGCACTACAATGAAGTCTCACTTCTCCCCGGTCAAAAGGGCCATCTGAAAAAAGTGTAAAATCCAGAAAGCCAGGACAGGCCATGGAGAACTGGGAGCCTTGTTATGCTGATGGGCGGGATGTAAATTGCCAACAACCACTCGGGAGAAGTGTATGGTGTTTCCCGAAACATCTAAAAAACAAAGCAACAGAACCTAGGGCACTTCCACTTATGGTCCTATAGCTTAGGGAAATAAAAATCAAAAAGACACAGCCACCCCAAAGATTGGAACGGCTCTGTTTACAAGAACCTCGTTTACAGTACAAGTTCAACATCGCAGAAAGTGAAAAATGGATAAAGAAGTTGTGGTATTTACTTACAAAGCAATATCACTCAGCAATGAAATCTGTGTCATCAGGCCCTTAGCAGCACAATGAGTGGATTCAGGTACGATGATTCTAACTGAAATAAGTCACACAGAAAAAGAAACATCATAAGATATCAGTAATACACGGAATGGAAACTTGGCTACACAGGAACTGAATTACAGAACAGAACAGGGTCTCAAATTTAGAAAACCAACTTATGCTTGCTTAAGGGTAAAGGTGAGTTGGGGTGCTGCATAAAACTAGAGATTGAAATGAGCACAGATAAAGTTCCTTAAGTCAAATATGGAATAGACAAGAGCTACTCCTTGCTCAATGAAATGGACTCAACACCGCATATTAAACGCCTAAGAATGTACCTGACTATTAAGTATCGTAAAACCTATGGATGGCTATGTCTCCAAAAGAAAATCAAGCATGTGTACAGGGGCATAAAGGCAGCAGTGATAGGATTGGAGAGGTTCGGTGAGCAAATGAAGACCTTTGAAGTCATATTGCATGGTACCCATTACACAGGTCTCAACTCTCCAGGTTTAAGGTATTCTTCCTTCAGCTAAAACATGCATGTGGAACCCAGAGTATGATCAACCATGTGAACGGGAGACGTGTTCAAATATATCTCAGTTTTCCTCCCCTGGTACTCGGGTGCAACATTCCAGACGCTTTACTAACACTCTCCCCACTTGGAGAGTCAGCGCCTTTAACCTCCTGTTTGGCCCAGTTTGCAATTTCTGCGGAAGATGAACAGGAATAGCGAGAACCAATGGAGACTAGCTGGAGGTGTCTGGACGGGCAAATTTAACTCTCATTTCCTACCAGGAAGAGGAATTAACCAAAGGCTCAGCGTGCCATGCCAGAACCAGATTAGGGCCTGAAGCCATCCTGCGGTGTTGCGGCCCGGTCACGAGAAAGCGAGTTGAAGAAAGGAGCTCAGGGGCACTGTAATTCACAAACCTGCAGAGTTATAAATGACAGCTATCGTCCAAAAATAGACTGAAGTAAGGCTGCCAAGAGGACTTGAAAGCGGGGCAGAATTGCAGGAAACCGATTTCAGGAGGTAGACTGGAATTGCATTTCAAGCATAGGAAAAGAGGCAGAACGTCCACAATGATACACTTGGCCAAAAAGGGCGTATGCGTTTTTTCCTGAATATATTCAGGAAAAAACGCATACGCCCTTTTTGGCCAACCAAGCAAGCTTGCAAAGGAAATCTGCACTACAATGAAGTCTCACTTCTCCCCGGTCAAAAGGGCCATCTGAAAAAAGTGTAAAATCCAGAAAGCCAGGACAGGCCATGGAGAACTGGGAGCCTTGTTATGCTGATGGGCGGGATGTAAATTGCCAACAACCACTCGGGAGAAGTGTATGGTGTTTCCCGAAACATCTAAAAAACAAAGCAACAGAACCTAGGGCACTTCCACTTATGGTCCTATAGCTTAGGGAAATAAAAATCAAAAAGACACAGCCACCCCAAAGATTGGAACGGCTCTGTTTACAAGAACCTCGTTTACAGTACAAGTTCAACATCGCAGAAAGTGAAAAATGGATAAAGAAGTTGTGGTATTTACTTACAAAGCAATATCACTCAGCAATGAAATCTGTGTCATCAGGCCCTTAGCAGCACAATGAGTGGATTCAGGTACGATGAATCTAACTGAAATAAGTCACACAGAAAAAGAAACATCATAAGATATCAGTAATACACGGAATGGAAACTTGGCTACACAGGAACTGAATTACAGAACAGAACAGGGTCTCAAATTTAGAAAACCAACTTATGCTTGCTTAAGGGTAAAGGTGAGTTGGGGTGCTGCATAAAACCAGAGATTGAAATGAGCACAGATAAAGTTCCTTAAGTCAAATATGGAATAGACAAGAGCTACTCCTTGCTCAACGAAATGGACTCAACACCGCATATTAAAAGCCTAAGAATGTACCTGACTAGTAAGTATCTTAAAACCTATGGATTGCTATGTCTCCAAAAGAGAATCAAGCATGTGTACAGGGGCATAAACGCAGCAGTGATAGGATTGGAGAGGTTCGGTGAGCAAATGAAGACCCTTTGAAGTCATATTGCATGGTACCCATTCCACGGGTTTCAACTACCCAGGTTTAAGGTATTCTTCCTTCAGCTAAAACATGCATGTGGAACCTAGAGGATGATAAACCATGTGATCGGGAGACGTGTTCAAATATGTCTCAGTTTTCGTACCCTGGTACTCGGGTGCATCATTCCAGACGCTTTACTAACACTCTCCCCACTTGGAGAGTCAGTCCCTTTAACCTCCTGTTT
The DNA here is from genome assembly GCF_951394435.1 of Stenella coeruleoalba. Lineage (NCBI taxonomy): Eukaryota > Metazoa > Chordata > Mammalia > Artiodactyla > Delphinidae > Stenella > Stenella coeruleoalba. The sequence continues at coordinate 740,543 of NW_027646461.1, forward strand.
GGCCCAGTTTGCAATTTCTGCGGAAGATGAACAGGAATAGCGAGAACCAATGAGAGGCTAGCTGGAGGTGTCTGGACGGGCAAATTTAACTCTCATTTCCCACCAGGAAGAGGAATTAACCAAAGGCTCAGCGTGCCGGGCCGGAACCAGATTAGGGCCTGAAGCCATCCTGCAGTGTTGCGGCCAGGTCACAAGAAAGCGAGTTGTAGAAAGGAGCTCAGGGGCACTGTAATTCACAAACCTGCAGAGTTATAAATGACAGCTATCGTCCAAAAATAGACTGAAGTAAGGCTGCCAAGAGGACTTGAAAGCGGGGCAGAATTGCAGGAAACCGATTTCAGGAGGTAGACTGGAATTGCATTGAAAGCATAGGAAAAGAGGCAGAACGTCCACAATGATGCACTTGGCCAAAAGGGCGTATGCGTTTTTTCCTGAATATATTCAGGAAAAAACGCATACGCCCTTTTTGGCCAACCAAGCAAGCTTGCAAAGGAAATCTGCACTATAATGAAGTCTCACTTCCCCCCGGTCAAAAGGGCCATCAGAATAAAGTGTAAAATCCAGAAAGGCAGGACAGGCCATGGAGAACTGGGAGCCTTGTTATGCTGATGGGCGGGATGTAAATTGCCAACAGCCACTCGGGAGAAGTGTATGGTGTTTCCTGAAACATCTAAAAAACAAAGCAACAGAGCCTAGGGCACTTCCACTTATGGTCCTATAGCTTAGGGAAATTAATATCAAAAAGACACAGCAACCCCAAAATTTGGGACGGCTCTTTTTACAGGAATCTCTTCTACGGCACAAGTTAAATATCCCAGAGAGCAAATAATGGATAAAGAAGTTGCGGTACTTCTGTACAACAGAATACCACTCAGCAATGAAATCTATGTCACCAGGCCCGTACCAGCATAATGAGTGGATTGAGGCACGATGATTCTAAGTGAAATAAGTCACGCAGAAAAAGAAACATCATAAGGTATCACTAATACACGGAATGTGAACTTGGCTACACATGAACTGAATTACAAAACAGAACAGGGTCTCAAGTTTAGAAAACCAACTTATGCCTGCTTAAGGGGGAAGGTGAGTTGGGGTGCTGCATAAAAGCAGAGTTTGAAATTAGCACAGATACCGTTCCATAAGCCAAATATGTAATAGACAAGAGCTACCCCTTGCTCAACGAAATGGATTCAACAATGAGGTATCACCTCACACCTGGTAGAATAGGCATCATTGAAAATCTACAAACAAAAAATGCTGGAAAGGGTGTGGAGAAAAGGAACCCTCTTCCACTATTGTTGGGAATATAAATTGATACAGTCATTATGGAGAACAATATGGAATTTCTTACGAAACTAACAATAGAATTACCATATGATACAGCAATCCCAGTACTGGACATATACCCAGACAAAACCATAAATCAAAAAGAGTCATTCACCGCAATGTTCATTGCATCACTATTTACAATATCGAGGTAACGGAAGCAACCTAAATGCCCACAGACAGACGAATGCATAAAGCTGTGGTACATATATAAAATGGAATATTACTCAGCCATGAAAAGGAATGAAATTGGGTCATTTGTAGAGACGTCGATGGATCTAGAGACTGTCATACAGAGTGAAGTAAGTCAGAAAGAGAAAAACAAATCTTGTATATTCATGCATATATGTGGAACCTAGAAAAACTGTACAGATTAACCATTTTGCAAGGCATAAATAGAGCAACAGATGTAGACAACAAACGTATGGACAACAAGGGGGGAAAGCTGTTGGGGGGGTGGTGGTGGGAGGAGTTGAGAGACTGGGATTGGCATGTATACATTTATATGTATAAAATAGATAACCAATAAGAACCTGCTGTATAAAAATATAAAATAAAATTCAAAATTAAAAAGAAGTAAAATTTAAAAAATAAAACAGAAAAAACAATTATTCCCTGCACATACATGTATTTATATGAATAAATTATTTCCATGCTTATATCTGTAAATACAAAAAAGAGGAATAAAATCTACCTTGAACCAAAAACGAAAAAGAGAAAAAAAACACAGAACCCACCAGTTACACAGAGGAAAACCGTATCAGGGCACTTGCTCCAGTTGTAAACAATTCTGAAGTTGGTCAGTGGTGGGGAATCGTCTCCCATTCAGCCAGCAGCCCCCACGCAACAAGCGTCCTCATTGCAAAGCTGGGGCACCGTGCCGAGGCATCTGTGAGTAAACGTGAGCTGAGCCCCAGGCCAGTTGCTGCTGAACTATTCCCACCCGTCCCAGGTAAAACACCTGAATATATACAAGGACTTGAAAGCCTAGAGGAAGGGCCATAGAGCCACACGAGTGACAGCATGCCGGCCGACTTGGTGCCTGCAGGCCAGCCAGGATGGTCCTGGCCCTGGGTGCTCTTCTGGAAGATTTCCATTTCCCTGCCTGAGATACCCGTCCTGTCCCTGCCCCCACTGCTTTTTTCCTTCCTCACCTCTGCCCAGGGAGAAATTCCAGCAGCAGGTATGGGTGACACATCCTCTTCTTTAGCAGGTGGCAGCCTGGCAACTGCTGCAGAAAGTCCAGCAGAGCCCCACTCACACTGGGCCACCCACAAAGCCGTGGCCTCTCACTCCCTCCCACCAGCCCAGCCCCGAGACTGCTGACAGGGCAGAGAAAATGGCGTCAGGCACGGCTGCAGGGGCTCTTGCTGCCTGGAGTGGTATTTATATTGATCTCAACCCAGGCACACCTGGGGAGGGCTGGCCGGCACGGTAAGGCTGCCCAGGTCAGCCAATCATCACCCCTCAGGGGCTCACAGTTGCAGAAAATGGAACTTGCTGAACCGGCCAGGTCCAAGGAACAGGTGTGGGCTCCTGAGAGTCAGGATAGACAAGGGGCTGCAGCTTTGGCTTGTTTTCTAATCATTTTATCTGGCCCATGAGTGGGAGACAACTTCAAGAAAACCCTCTCCTAATGAGAGGAACCCAGGAGTCAGGCAGAGGAGGGGTGGGTGGTGGTTGGAGACAGAGGCCTGGTGCCCCGGGTGCAGTGGAAGTCTCTGGAAGACCAGGTGGAGGGAGGCCTCACGGAGTGATGCCCAGGGTCACAGACCTGTCGCAGCTGCTGTTTGTTAGTTCAAGTCCTGCTCTGAGGTGCTCTGTGTCAGCTCTGAGCGACAGGTGAGCTGGGGGTGCTCTGCAATGAGGGCTATGTGCACGGTTCCTGTGTGCCCAGCCCTGCCACGGTACCTGCAAGGGTAGCTCTGTATCCTGGGAGGGGCCTGACCACGGGAGCCCCGTGGGCTGGGGTGGGGGTGGGGTACCTGCCCAGGTGAGCTCCATATTCTGGGATTGGTCTGACCACGAGAGCCCCATGGGCTGCTGGGGACCTGGTAAAGGATGTCAGGACAGTCAGTGAAGCCACCGAGGATATACCTCCAGTTGCTCCTAATTCCTACACCCTGCTGGTCATTCTACCAACCACCAGGACATGGTATTCTGTATTAGTCTTCAATGATGCCTTCTTTTGTATTCCATTAGTCCCAGAGTCACAAGAAATTTTGGCTTGTGAGTGGCAGGACTCAACATACAACTAAAACAATACTTCCGGGCCGTCTGGCCCCAAGGGTGCAAAAATTCCCACACCATCTTTGGGGAAAGCTTAGCTAAAGACCTAAAAGTTCTACCTCTGGAAAAGGAAACCCTCCTTCAATATGCAGACGACATTCTGATCACCAGCCCTACTAAGGAGGCCTCTGAACTACCAAGCCAATAAAGGATAGAAGTTGTCCAAGAAAAAGCTCAAATATCACAGACTGCGGTGACCTGCCTGGGCTTCATTCTCACAGAAGGTCAGAGAAGCCCATCCCAGGAAAGGGAAGAAACCATTTTCAGCCTTACCCCTTTCTAAAACTAGAAGACAGCTTAGGGGTTCCTGGGGAGGCCAGGGTTTGCTGCTTCTGGATCCCTAACTACAGTCTACTAGCTGGGCCTCTATATGAAACACTGAAAGGAAAAGATGATGATCCTTTTGAATAGAATCCAGAAGTGGCCTTTCAAGAATGGAAAGAGCAGTCAATTCAGACCCTTGCCCTGGAACTCCCTAATTTAGCTAAACCCTTTGACCTTTACATTCCCGGTGAAAGGTGAATCGCCATTGGAGAATTAGTGCAAAAACTGGGACCACTTGAAATGGAACAATGCAAGAATGCCATCCAGGTAGGATAAACTACGGTCACTAAGGGGCTTGGCCCACTGCCACATCTGGCCAAGATACTGGCGGTATCTAAAAACCTGGAAATCAGCAGCCCAAAAGGCCACCTCCCTCCTAAGGGAAAAGGACCCCACGTGGTGATCCTAACCACCAACCATGCCCTGAAGTTGCAGGGTTCGCTCCGTGGGCACACCGACCTCGAGTGAGGAGGCCCTCCAACTCCAACATCCAGAGAGATAACCGGGGGCAACAGGGCACCATGACGACTCGTGTGAACATCACTTGACCTGGAGTTTCTCTCATAAAACAACAAGAGTGTGTCCCAAAAGAGTAGACTACTGCTTGCAGGACTTACTGCACCCAGAGGGGAGCTAATAATCTTGGCGGGGGAACAGTATACCACACTGTCACCATAGAAAAGCCGACAGACACCGTGATGATGGTGGCCAATAAGACCGGCTGGACTCCTGTTTACTTCAAAAGGCTGTTGACTCAGTAGCCATCATGGTCCTTGGTCACCACTGACCCTGGACTGTCTGGGAGTTGAGCGGGCAGGGCTCTGACACCTGGTGCTGTTTGTACGTTAATTCAGGGGCCTAACTGAAGAAAGCGCAGACTACTGGTCAGAGCATCTAGGCTGGCAGAGACGGTCAGCCTAAGGTGGCCGAACAAATGTGGGGCGGGGTGAAACCGGCCCCCACAGCGTCTCTGCACATCTCTTTCCTGGACCCTTAAAGGTCATTAGAATCTATAACACTTCCAATGCTGGTGCTCAGGTGGACGAGCAGGGAGGCAGGTGTCCTGGGGACAATCAACGTCACCGGGAGGCTGCTGGGGAGAAGCTCTGACCCTCGCCCCAGGGTATGAGGGCTCCCAACTCAGCACTCAGCAGTTACAGAAGAAGGGTCTGCACCCTCAGCACTCCAAGAATGAGGAACGGGACAAAAGGCAGAGGAGGGGTTTGTCCCCAGCAAAGCCCATTAAAAATCCCTGGGAGATAAAAATAGAATCTGGGCAATAAAGTCAAGTCTAACCTTTTTTATCCTTTGTGCTTTGTCTAATTTCATGTGCTCCTAGGGTCCCGCATGCAGAGGTTCCACACCCGGCACTTCAGACCAGATTTCCTAGTGCAGAATGGCTGGGTCGACACCTCAGCTCCTGGGGCCCAGTGCAGACTCCACGATATAGAGCCTGAGCTACAGCCAACCCGGCCCTCGAGAGCTCCGCCGCCTCCCTCCCTCCCACTGACTCTGACAGGATCTCTACACAGCAGCCCAGCCCACAGCCCACGGGGTAGTGCATGCTCTCACCTCTCCATTCTCTGATCAAAATATAAAGTTTCCTTTGCTTGTGAACCAAACTCAGTCTCGATCTGTTGGCCCCAATGACACTGGGCAGGGGGACACTTGTTGGGGTCCACTCTGGAGGATCAGTAACAGAAATTGAGACTATTGTAACCTCAATGAACAGATGTGTGAGCCAAACTGTAGTTAACATAGAACAGTGTATAAGGCTCGGGTAAAATAAGATGTTTTTAACACTTCCATTTGATATTTCCATCACTTTTTATAAGCAAGTTCAGTGAAAAGGTTTGTCTTATTTGTCAGGTCAATATTAGAGAAACGAAGTGATTTCTTTCCAAGGATGTACAGCTAATAATCTTGGTTAAACCTTCAATCTTGTTTTAAATGCTTTTCCATTGAAAATGATACCTCTCTTTCAGCTCCCCCATTTCTGAGAAGTATAAAATCTTATAATTTATTATTACCAAAGGGGAAAGGTGGGAGGAGGGATAAATTAACAGTTTGGAATGAACACATACACACTGCTATGTATAAAATAGATCATCAACAAGGAACTACTGTATAGCACAGGGAACTACACTCAACATTTTGCAATAACCTATAAGGGGAAATAATCTGAAAAAGAATAGATATTTTTATTGACATCATCTATCAATGACAGTTAAAGTGTAGCCTAAGGGAAGCTGGTGGTGAGTGCTTCTGACCCTGAAGACTTCAATCATCTAAAGTTTGGACTCTGCCTACTTCCCAAGGCCCTTAATGAACATATGTGTAGCCGTAGCTTAAAAACTTCCCCAGTTTGGGTTTCGGGGAGACACTGATTTTGAAAAAGCCCTGGTGTTCTCCTTACATGAATGGGACTCTTCCTACTGCTAAAACATGTCTGTCACACCCAGAGGATGGTATACCGTCTGATCGGGAAGAGTTTGGAAAAGGCATCTCATCTCCTCATCTCCTGGTGCTCGGGTTCACCCCTCCAGCGTCTTTACTAACAGTCTCCCCACTTGGAGATGTCAGCACTGTCAACATCCTGTTGCGTACAGTTTGGAATTTGTCCAGAGGATGAAGCGGAAGGATGAGGAACAATGAGAGACAAGTCCTAGGTGTTCAGACAGGCACATGTCACTCTAATTTCCAATCAGGAAGACGAATTGACCAAAGGCTAGGGTTGCCCATGGAAACAGTATAGGGCTTGAGGAAATCCCGCTGCTTTGTGGCCAGTTCCCATAAACACGAGTTGAACAATGGAACTCAGGGGCAGTAAAATTCACAAAACTGCAGAGTTGAAAATATCCATCACTGAAAAATGTCTTGAGGAAAGTCAGAGAAAAGGACTTGTAAGCAAGGGAGAATGGCAGGAAAGGGATTTGAGGAGGTAGAAAGGACTCGCCATTAAGCACAAGAAAAGGAGCTGAACATTGCCAACATTGCCAACATTGCAGTTGGCCAAAAAGGGTGTATGCGTTCTTTTCTGTATATATTCAAGAAAAGGGCATACACTTTTTTAGCCAACCAAACAGGTGGGCACTGGAAGTCAATACTACAAAAGATATCACTTCGCATCAGTCAGAAGAGCCATCCTCATAAAGCGTAAACAACAGAAATGCAGGACAGGGCAACGAGAAGAGGGAGCCCTGTGAGACTTATAGTGGAAATGTATATTGCCAACGGCCATTCTGGAGAAGTGTATTGTGTTTACTAAAGCATCTAAAAAATGAGCTACAGAGCATAGGGCACTTGCACTCATGGGCGTATATCTTGGGAAAAACAAAAATCGAGAGGACACAGGCACCCCAATGTTTACCCCCTCTCTGTTTAAAAGATCCTCGACTAGGATATAACTTAAATGTCTCTGGAGGGAAAAAATGGATAGAGATGTGGTACTTAGGTAGAGTGGAATATTATTCAGCCTGGAAATCAATGAAATATGGCCAGTTGTAACAACTCCGGAGGAGTTACGTATGATCATTCTAAGTGACAGAATTCAAAAAGAAAAAGACACATATCATAAGATATCACTTAAAGGTGGAATCCAAAATGGCTACACATGAAATAAATTACAAAACAAAAACATAGTCAGATATGTAGAAAACACGCATAAGGCTGCTAAACGGGAAAGGTGGGGAGGGGTGAGGCATCATCCAGGAGGTTGAAATTAGCAAAGATACCATTCCAAATACCAAACTGATAATCAACAAGGCCTACACGGTAGCTAAAAGAACTGCACTCAGCACACTCAAGTCACCGGAAAAGAATATATACGACTGGTAAGAATCTGAAAAAGAATTTATTGATGTCTCTCTGTACGTGAATCAAGTGGATGTACAGCAGCAAGAAACAGAGCTTTGAAAATCAGCTGTAACCAATATAGTAATAAATTGAAAAAAATAAACGACAGAGAGACAGAGAAAACCTCTTACAACTTTTCCTCAGGGACGGTGATGCAACATGGATTGAACACATCTAGACCCACAGCAGGATGAGACATAAGGCTGGAAACTGTTTGCGCTAAGAGAAATGTGAGGTTGGGTGAGGAAATGCACACCCTTTAAAGTAATACTACCTGGTACCCATTCAATGGGTCCCAAATCTGCAGGTTCAAGGGATCTTCCTACAGCTAAAACATGCATGGAAAACCCAGAGGACTGTACACCATGTGATCGGGAGATGTGTCTAAAATGCACCTCATTTATCCTCTCCTGGTGCTCCTGTTCACCATTCCAGCCACGCTACTTAGAATCTCCCCACTTGGAGAATCAGCACATTTAAACTTCTGTTTCACACATTTTGCAAATTGTGAGGAGGATGAACGGGAAGAGGGGGAACCAATGAGAGAAGAGTTGTAGGGGTTTGGACGGGCACATATCACTCTAATTTCCCATTAAGAATAAGAATTAAAGGCTCAGCCTGCCTCGCCGGAGCCAAAATAGGGCCTGAAGCAATCCTGCGGGTTTGAGGCCAGCTCACAAAAGAGCAACTTAAAAAATGGAGCTCAGGGTCACTGCAATTCACAAACCTGCAGAGTTATAAATGAAAACTAACGTCCAAAAATATGTTGAGGTAAGGCAAAGAAGAGGATCTGAATGCAAGACAGAATTGCAAGAAACAGATTTCAAGAGATAGATTGGACTCGTCTTTAACGCACATGAAAAGCGGCAGAATTTCGACAATGATGCAGTTGGCCCAAAAGGGCGTATGCGTTTTTTCCTGATTATATCCAGGAAAAAACGCATACGCACTTTATGGGCAACGAAGCAAGCAAGCAATGCAAATGTGCACAACAAAGAAGTCTCACTTCCCACCGGTCAAAAGGGCCATCCTAAAAAATTGTAAAAACCAGAAATGCAGGACAGGCCATGGAGAACAGGGAGCCTTTATACGCTGATGGGCAGTGTGTGAACTGCCGAGAGCCACTCTGGAGAAGTGTATGGTGGTTCCTAAATCATCTAAAAAACAGAGCTACAGAGCATAGGACACTTCCAATCATGGGAGTATATCTAGGGAAGTCTAAAAATCAACAAGACACAAGCACACCACAGTTTAGGGCTACTCTGTTTACAAGAACCTCAACTTCAGTACACCTTAAATATCCCAGGAAAGAGAACAATGGATAAAGAAGATGTGGTACTTATGTACAATGGAATATCTCTTCACCATGAAATCAATGTAATAAGGCTAGTAGAAGGATAAAGAGTGGATTTAGGTCCGATAATACTACTTGAAATAAGTCAAACAGAAAAAGAAACATATCATAAGATATCACTTATAGAGGGAGGGTAAATATGGCTGCACAAGAAATGAATTACAGAACAGAACAGTGTCTCACATTTAGAAAACACACTTATGTCAGCTTAAGGGGAAAGGAGAGGTGGGGTGATGCATAAAACCAGAGTTTGAAATTAGCACAGATACCGTTCAGTAAACCAAATAGGTATTAGACAAGATCTACACCTTGCTCAATGAACTGGCCTCAACACACCCTATACACCGCAGAGAAATATATCTGAGGAATAAGAATCTTAAAACCCATGTATTGATATATCTCCATAAGGGAATCAAGTGTGTGCAGAGCGGCACAAACACAGCAGTGAAGATGAGCTAAACCCCATTATAGAAATAAATTATAAAAACAAAACGCTGAAACAATGAAAGAGAGAAAAATTCTTACAAAATTCGCTCAGGGGCTGTGATGCAACCTGGATTGACCACATATAAACCCACAGCTGGATAAGACATAAGGCTGGACACTTGGGGCTGACAGGATTGGTGAGCTTTGGTGAGCAACTGCCGAAAGTTTAATGCAATACTTCATGCTACTCATTCCAAGGGTCCCAACACTCCAGGTTGAAGGGAATCTTCCTACAGCTAAACCATGCTTGGGAAACCCAGCGACTGGTATACCATATGATCGGGAAAGGTTTCTAAAACGCACCTCATTTTTCCTCTCCTGGGGCTCCGGATCGACATTCCAGCCGCTTTACTAACAACATCCCCACATGGAGTCAATGCCTTTAAGTTCTGGTATTGCACAGTCTGCAGTTAGTGCAGAGGATGAATGGGAATAGGAGGAACCAGTGAGAAACTAGCTGTAGCGGTTTCAATGGGCACATGTCACTCTAATATCACATCAGTAAGAAGTATTAACCAAAGGCACAGCAAGGTGCCCCAGAAGAAAAATAGGGCTTCAAGGAATCCTGTGGTTACGGGGCAAGACCACAAAAATAAGAGCTAAAAAATGGAGCTAAGGGCCAATGCAATTCAAAAACCTGCAGAGTTATAAAGGCCAACTATTTTCAAAAAATATATTGAGGTAAGGCTATGAAGAGGCATTGAAAGCAAGGCAGAATTGCAGGAAACCGATTTCAGGAGGTAGACTGGAATTGCATTGAAAACATATGAAGAGAGTCAGAACCTCGACAATGATGCACTTGGCCAAAAAGGGCGTATGCGTTTTTTCCTGAATATATTCAGGAAAAAACGCATACGCACTTTTTGGCCAACCAAGCAAGCTTGAAAAGAAAATCTGCACTACAATGAAGTCTCACTTCCACCTGGTCAAAAGGGCCATCTGAAAAATGTGTAGAATCCATAAAGGCACGACAGGCCATGGAGAACTGGGAGCCTTCCTATGCTGATGGGCGGGATGTAAATTGCCAACAGCCACTCTGGAGAAGTGTATGGTGTTTCCTGAAACATCTAAAAAACAAACCAACAGAGCCTAGGGCACTTCCACTTATGGTCCTATAGCTTAGGGAAATTAAAATCAAAAAGACACAGCCACCCCAAAGTTTGGAACAGCTCTGTTTACAGGAAACTCGTTTACAGTACACGTTCAACATCGCAGAAAGTGAAAAATGGATAAAGAAGTTGTGGTATTCAATTACAAAGCAATATCACTCAGCAGTGAAATCTATGTCATCAGGCCCTTAGCAGCACAATGAGTGGATTCAGGTATGATGATTCTAACTGAAATAAGTCACACAGAAAAAGAAACATCATAAGATATCAGTAATATTCGGAATGTAAACTTGGCTACACAGGAACTGAATTACAGAACAGAACAGGGTCTCAAATTGAGAAAACCAACTTATGCTTGCTTAAGGGTAAAGGTGAGTTGGGGTGCTGCATAATACCAGAGATTGAAATGAGCACAGATAAAGTTCCTTAAGCCAAATATGGAATAGACAAGAGCTGCTCCTTGCTCAACGAAATGGACTCAACACCGCATAATAAACGCCTATGAATGTACCTGACTAGTAAGTATCTTTAAACCTATGGATTGCTATGTCTCCGAAAGAGAATCAAGCATGTGTACAGGGGCATAAACGCAGCAGTGATAGGATTGGAGAGGTTCGGTGAGCAAATGAAGACCCTTTGAAGTCATATTGCATGGTACCCATTCCACGGGTTTCAACTACCCAGGTTTAAGGTATTCTTCCTTCAGCTAAAACATGCATGTGGAACCCAGAGTATGATCAACCGTGTGAACGGGAGACGTGTTCAAATATGTCTCAGTTTTTGTACCCTGGTACTCGGGTGCAACATTCCAGACGCTTTACTAACACTCTCCCCACTTGGAGAGTCAGCGCCTTTAACCTCCTGTTTGGCCCAGTTTGCAATTTCTGGGGAAGATGAACAGGAATAGCGAGAACCAATGAGAGACTAGCTGGAGGTGTCTGGACGGGCAAATTTAACTCTCATTTCCCACCAGGAAGAGGAAATAACCAAAGGCTCAGCGTGCCGTGCCGGAACCAGATTAGGGCCTGAAGCCATCCTGCGGTGTTGCGGCCAGCTCAAAAGAAAGCGAGTTGAAGAAAGGAGCTCAGGGGCACTGTAATTCACAAACCTGCAGAGTTATAAATGACAGCTATCGTCCAAAAATAGACTGAAGTAAGGCTGCCAAGAGGACTTGAAAGCGGGGCAGAATTGCAGGAAACCGATTTCAGGAGGTAGACTGGAATTGCATTGAAAGCATAGGAAAAGAGGCAGAACGTCCACAATGATGCACTTGGCCAAAAAGGGCGTATGCATTTTTTCCTGAATATATTCAGGAAAAAACGCATACGCCCTTTTTGGCCAACCAAGCAAGCTTGCAAAGGAAATCTGCACTACAATGAAGTCTCACTTCCCCCCGGTCAAAAGGGCCATCTGAGAAAAGTGTAAAATCCAGAAACGCCGGACAGGCCATGAAGAATAGGGAGCCTTGTTATGCTGATGGGCGGGATGTAAATTGCCAACAGCCACTCGGGAGAAATGTACAGTGTTTCCTGAAACATCTAAAAAACAAAGCAACAGAGCCTAGGGCACTTCCACTTATGGTCCCATAGCTTAGGGAAATTAAAATCAAAAAGACACAGCCACCCCAAAGTTTGGGACGCCTCTGTTTACAAAAACCTCGTTTACCGTACAAGTTCAATATCACAGAAAGTGAAAAATGGATAAAGAACTTGTGGTACTTACTTACAAAGCAATATCACTCAGCAATGAAATCTATGTCATCAGGCCCTTAGCAGCACAATGAGTGGATTCAGGTATGATGATTCTAACTGAAATAAGTCACACAGAAAAAGAAACATCATAAGATATCAGTAATACACGGAATGGAAACTTGGCTACACAGGAACTGAATTCCAAAACAGAACAGGGTCTCAAATTTAGAAAACCAACTTATGCTTGCTTAAGGGGAAAGGTGAGTTGGGGTGCTGCATAAAACCAGAGATTGAAATGAGCACAGATAAAGTTCCTTAAGCCAAATATGGAATAGACAAGAGCTACTCCTTGCTCAATGAAATGGACTCAACACCGCATATTAAACGCCTAAGAATGTACCTGACTAGTAAGTATCTTAAAACCTATGGATTGCTATGTCTCCGAAAGAGAATCAAGCATGTGTACAGGGGCATAAACGCAGCAGTGATAGGATTGGAGAGGTTCGGTGAGCAAATGAAGACCCTTTGAAATCATATTGCATGGTACCCATTCCACGGGTTTCAACTACCCAGATTTAAGGTATTCTTCCTTCAGCTAAAACATGCATGTGGAACCTAGAGTATGTTCAACCATGTGATCGGGAGACGTGTTCAAATATGTCTCAGTTTTCGTACCCTGGTACTCGGGTGCAACATTCCAGACGCTTTACTAACACTCTCCTGACTTGGAGAGTCAGTGCCAATAACCTCCTGTTTGGCCCAGTTTGCAATTTCTGCGGAAGATGAACAGGAATAGTGAGAACCAATGAGAGACTAGCTGGAGGTGTCTGGACGGGCAAATTTAACTCTCATTTTCCACCAGGAAGAGGAATTAACCAAAGGCTCAGTGTGCCGTGCCGGAACCAGATTAGGGCCTGAAGCCATCCTGCGGTGTTGCGGCCAGGTCACAAGAAAGCGAGTTGAAGAAAGGAGCTCAGGGGCACTGTAATTCACAAACCTGCAGAGTTATAAATGACAGCTATCGTCCAAAAATAGACTGAAGTAAGGCTGCCAAGAGGACTTGAAAGCGGGGCAGAATTGCAGGAAACCGATTTCAGGAGGTAGACTGGAATTGCATTGAAAGCATAGGAAAAGAGGCAGAACGTCCACAATGATGCACTTGGCCAAAAAGGGCGTATGCGTTTTTTCCTGAATATATTCAGGAAAAAACGCATACGCCCTTTTTGGCCAACCAAGCAAGCTTGCAAAGGAAATCTGCACTACGATGAAGTCTCACTTCCCCCTGGTCAAAAGGGCCATCTGAAAAAAGTGTAAAATCCAGAAAGGCAGGACAGGCCATGGAGAACTGGGAGCCTTGTTATGCTGATGGGCGGGATGTAAATTGCCAACAGAGACTCGGGAGAAGTGTATGGTGTTTCCTGAAACATCTAAAAAACAAAGCAACAGAACCTAGGGCACTTCCACTTATGGTCCTATAGCTTAGGGAAATTAAAATCAAAAAGACACAGCCACCCCAAAGTTTGGGATGCCTCCGTTTACAAGAACGTTGTTTACCGTACAAGTTCAATATCACAGAAAGTGAAAAATGGATAAAGAACTTGTGGTACTTACGTACAATGCAGTATCACTCAGCAATGAAATCTATGTTATCAGGCCCGTAGCAGCATAATGATTGGATTCAGGTACGATGATTCTAACTAAAATAGGTCACACAGAAAAAGAAACATCATAAGATATCACTAATACACAGAATGTAAACTTGGCTACACAGGAACTGAATTCCAAAACAGAACAGGGTCTCAAATTTAGAAAAGCAACTTATGCTTGCTTAAGGGGAAAGGTGAGTTGGGGTGCTGCATAAAACCAGAGATTGAAATGAGCACAGATAAAGTTCCTTAAGCCAAATATGGAATAGACAAGAGCTACTCCTTGCTCAATGAAATGGACTCAACACCGCATATTAAACGCCTAAGAATGTACCTGACTAGTAAGTATCTTAAAACCTATGGATTGCTATGTCTCCGAAAGAGAATCAAGCATGTGTACAGGGGCATAAACGCAGCAGTGATAGGATTGGAGAGGTTCGGTGAGCAAATGAAGACCCTTTGAAGTCATATTGCATGGTACCCATTAAACGGGTCTTAACTCTCCAGGTTTAAGGTATTCTTCTTCAGCTAAAACATGCATGTGGATCCCAAGTATGATCAACCATGTGAACGGGAGACGTGTTCAAATATGTCTCAGTTTTCCTCCCCTGGTACTCGGGTGCAACATTCCAGACGCTTTACTAACACTCTCCCCACTTGGAGAGTCAGCGCCTTTAACCTCCTGTTTGGCCCAGTTTGCAATTTCTGCGGAAGATGAACAGGAATAGCGAGAACCAATGAGAGACTAGCTGGAGGTGTCTGGACGGGCAAATTTAACTCTCATTTCCCACGAGGAAGAGGAAATAACCAAAGGCTCAGCGTGCCGTGCCGGAACCAGATTAGGGCCTGAAGCCATCCTGCGGTGTTGCGGCCAGGTCACAAGAAAGCAAGTTGAAGAAAGGAGCTCAGGGGCACTGTAATTCACAAACCTGCAGAGTTATAAATGACAGCTATCGTCCAAAAATAGATTGAAGTAAGGCTGCCAAGAGGACTTGAAAGCGGGGCAGAATTGCAGGAAACCGATTTCAGGAGGTAGACTGGAATTACATTGAAAGCATAGGAAAAGAGGCAGAACGTCCACAATGATGCACTTGGCCAAAAAGGGCGTATGCGTTTTTTCCTGAATATATTCAGGAAAAAACGCATACGCCCTTTTTGGCCAACCAAGCAAGCTTGCAAAGGAAATCTGCACTACAATGAAGTCTCACTTCCCCCCGGTCAAAAGGGCCATCTGAAAAAAGTGTAAAATCCAGAAAGGCAGGACAGGCCATGGAGAACTGGGAGCCTTGTTATGCTGATGGACGGGATGTAAATTGCCAACAACCACTCGGGAGAAGTGTATGGTGTTTCCTGAAACATCTAAAAAACAAAGCAACAGAACCTAGGGCACTTCCACTTATGGTCCTATAGCTTAGGGAAATTAAAATCAAAAAGACACAGCCACCCCAAAGTTTGGAACGGCTCTGTTGACAAGAACCTCGTTTACAGTACAAGTTCAACATCGCAGAAAGTGAAAAATGGATAAAGAAGTTGTGGTATTTACTTACAAAGCAATATCACTCAGCAATGAAATCTGTGTCATCAGGCCCTTAGCAGCACAATGAGTGGATTCAGGTATGATGATTCTAACTGAAATAAGTCACACAGAAAAAGAAACATCATAAGATATCAGTAATACACGGAATGTAAACTTGGCTACACAGGAACTGAATTACAGAACAGAACAGGGTCTCAAATTTAGAAAACCAACTTATGCTTGCTTAAGGGGAAAGGTGAGTTGGGGTGCTGCATAAAACCAGAGATTGAAATGAGCACAGATAAAGTTCCTTAAGTCAAATATGGAATAGACAAGAGCTACTCCTTGCTCAACGAAATGGACTCAACACCGCATATTAAACGCCTAAGAATGTACCTGACTAATAAGTATCTTAAAACCTATGGATTGCTATGTCTCCGAAAGAGAATCAAGCATGTGTACAGGGGCATAAACGCAGCAGTGATAGTTAGGAGAGGTTCGGTGAGCAAATGAAGACCCTTTGAAGTCATATTGCATGGTACCCATTACACGGGTCTTAACTCTCCAGGTTTAAGGTATTCTTCCTTCAGCTAAAACATGCATGTGGAACCCAGAGTATGATCAACCATGTGAACGGGAGATGTGTTCAAATATGTCTCAGTTTTCCTCCCCTGGTACTCGGGTGCAACATTCCAGATGCTTTACTAACACTCTCCCCACTTAGAGAGTCAGCGCCTTTAACCTCCGGTTTGGCACAGTTTGCAATTTCTGCGGAAGAT
This sequence comes from Stenella coeruleoalba, assembly GCF_951394435.1. Lineage (NCBI taxonomy): Eukaryota > Metazoa > Chordata > Mammalia > Artiodactyla > Delphinidae > Stenella > Stenella coeruleoalba. The sequence goes on from NW_027646461.1 coordinate 756,918, forward strand.
GAACAGGAATAGCGAGAACCAATGAGAGACTAGCTGGAGGTGTCTGGACGGGCAAATTTAACTCTCATTTCCCACCAGGAAGAGGAAATAACCAAAGGCTCAGCGTGCCGTGCCGGAACCAGATTAGGGCCTGAAGCCATCCTGCGGTGTTGCGGCCAGGTCACAAGAAAGCAAGTTGAAGAAAGGAGCTCAGGGGCACTGTAATTCACAAACCTGCAGAGTTATAAATGACAGCTATCGTCCAAAAATACACTGAAGTAAGGCTGCCAAGAGGACTTGAAAGCGGGGCAGAATTGCAGGAAACCGATTTCAGGAGGTAGACTGGAATTGCATTGAAAGCATAGGAAAAGAGGCAGAACGTCCACAATGATGCACTTGGCCAAAAAGGGCGTATGCGTTTTTTCCTGAATATATTCAGGAAAAAACGCATACGCCCTTTTTGGCCAACCAAGCAAGCTTGCAAAGGAAATCTGCACTACAATGAAGTCTCACTTCCCCCCGGTCAAAAGGGCCATCTGAAAAAAGTGTAAAATCCAGAAAGGCAGGACAGGCCATGGAGAACTGGGAGCCTTGTTATGCTGATGGGCGGGATGTAAATTGCCAACAACCACTCGGGAGAAGTGTATGGTGTTTCCTGAAACATCTAAAAAACAAAGCAACAGAACCTAGGGCACTTCCACTTATGGTCCTATAGCTTAGGGAAATTAAAATCAAAAAGACACAGCCACCCCAAAGATTGGAACGGCTCTGTTTACAAGAACCTCGTTTACAGTACAAGTTCAACATCGCAGAAAGTGAAAAATGGATAAAGAAGTTGTGGTATTTACTTACAAAGCAATATCACTCAGCAATGAAATCTATGGCATCAGGCCCTTAGCATCACAATGAGTGGATTCAGGTATGATGATTCTAACTGAAATAAGTCACACAGAAAAAGAAACATCATAAGATATCAGTAATACACGGAATGTAAACTTGGCTACACAGGAACTGAATTACAGAACAGAACAGGGTCTCAAATTTAGAAAACCAACTTATGCTTGCTTAAGGGTAAAGGTGAGTTGGGGTGCTGCATAAAACCAGAGATTGAAATGAGCACAGATAAAGTTCCTTAAGCCAAATATGGAATAGACAAGAGCTACTCCTTGCTCAACGAAATGGACTCAACACCCCATATTAAACGCCTAAGAATGTACCTGACTAGTAAGTATCTTAAAACCTATGGATTGCTATGTCTCCGAAAGAGAATCAAGCATGTGTACAGGGGCATAAACGCAGCAGTGATAGGATTGGAGAGGTTCGGTGAGCAAATGAAGACGCTTTGAAGTCATATTGCATGGTACCCTTTACACGGGTCTTAACTCTCCAGGTTTAAGGTATTCTTCCTTCAGCTAAAACATGCATGTGGAACCCAAGTATGATCAACCATGTGAACGGGAGACGTGTTCAAATATGTCTCAGTTTTCCTCCCCTGGTACTCGGGTGCAACATTCCAGACGCTTTACTAACACTCTCCCGACTTGGAGAGTCAGTCCCTTTAACCTCCTGTTTGGCCCAGTTTGCAATTTCTGCGGAAGATGAATAGGAATAGCGAGAACCAATGAGAGGCTAGATGGAGGTGTCTGGACGGGCAAATTTAACTCTCATTTCCCACCAGGAAGAGGAATTAACCAAAGGCTCAGCATGCCGTGCCGGAACCAGATTAGGGCCTGAAGCCATCCTGCGGTGTTGCGGCCAGCTCACAAGAAAGCGAGTTGAAGAAAGGAGCTCAGGGGCACTGTAATTCACAAACCTGCAGAGTTATAAATGACAGCTATCGTCCAAAAATAGACTGAAGTAAGGCTGCCAAGAGGACTTGAAAGCGGGGCAGAATTGCAGGAAACCGATTTCAGGAGGTAGACTGGAATTGCATTGAAAGCATAGGAAAAGAGGCAGAACGTCCACAATGATGCACTTGGCCAAAAAGGGCGTATGCGTTTTTTCCTGAATATATTCAGGAAAAAACGCATACGCCCTTTTTGGCCAACCAAGCAAGCTTGCAAAGGAAATCTGCACTACAATGAAGTCTCACTTCCCCCCGGTCAAAAGGGCCATCTGAAAAAAGTGTAAAATCCAGAAAGGCAGGACAGGCCATGGAGAACTGGGAGCCTTGTTATGCTGATGGGCGGGATGTAAATTGCCAACAACCACTCGGGAGAAGTGTATGGTGTTTCCTGAAACATCTAAAAAACAAAGCAACAGAACCTAGGGCACTTCCACTTATGGTCCTATAGCTTAGGGAAATTAAAATCAAAAAGACACAGCCACCCCAAAGTTTGGAACGGCTCTGTTTACAAGAACCTCGTTTACAGTACAAGTTCAACATCGCAGAAAGTGAAAAATGGATAAAGAAGTTGTGGTATTTACTTACAAAGCAATATCACTCAGCAATGAAATCTATGGCATCAGGCCCTTAGCATCACAATGAGTGGATTCAGGTATGATGATTCTAACTGAAATAAGTCACACAGAAAAAGAAACATCATAAGATATCAGTAATACACGGAATGTAAACTTGGCTACACAGGAACTGAATTACAGAACAGAACAGGGTCTCAAATTTAGAAAACCAACTTATGCTTGCTTAAGGGTAAAGGTGAGTTGGGGTGCTGCATAAAACCAGAGATTGAAATGAGCACAGATAAAGTTCCTTAAGCCAAATATGGAATAGACAAGAGCTACTCCTTGCTCAACGAAATGGACTCAACACCCCATATTAAACGCCTAAGAATGTACCTTACTAGTAAGTATCTTAAAACCTATAGATTGCTATGTCTCCGAAAGAGAATCAAGCATGTGTACAGGGGCATAAACGCAGCAGTGATAGGATTGGAGAGGTTCGGTGAGCAAATGAAGACCCTTTGAAGTCATATTGCATGGTACCCATTCCACGGGTTTCAACTACCCAGGTTTAAGGTATTCTTCCTTCAGCTAAAACATGCATGTGGAACCCAGAGTATGATCAACCATGTGATCGGGAGATGTGTTCAAATATGTCTCAGTTTTCCTCCCCTGGTACTCGGGTGCAACATTCCAGACGCTTTACTAACACTCTCCCCACTTGGAGAGTCAGCGCCTTTAACCTCCTGTTTGGCACAGTTTGCAATTTCTGCGGAAGATGAACAGGAATAGCGAGAACTAATGAGAGGCTAGCTGGAGGTGTCTGGATGGGCAAATTAAACTCTCATTTCCCACCAGGAAGAGGAAATAACCAGAGGCTCAGCGTGCCGTGCCGGAACCAGATTAGGGCCTGAAGCCATCCTGCGGTGTTGCGGCCAGGTCACAAGAAAGCGAGTTCAAGAAAGGAGCTCAGGGGCACTGTAATTCACAAACCTGCAGAGTTATAAATGACAGCTATCGTCCAAAAATACACTGAAGTAAGGCTGCCAAGAGGACTTGAAAGCGGGGCAGAATTGCAGGAAACCGATTTCAGGAGGTAGACTGGAATTGCATTGAAAGCATAGGAAAAGAGGCAGAACGTCCACAATGATGCACTTGGCCAAAAAGGGCGTATGCGTTTTTTCCTGAATATATTCAGGAAAAAACGCATACGCCCTTTTTGGCCAACCAAGCAAGCTTGCAAAGGAAATCTGCACTACAATGAAGTCTCACTTCCCCCCGGTCAAAAGGGCCATCTGAAAAAAGTGTAAAATCCAGAAAGGCAGGACAGGCCATGGAGAACTGGGAGCCTTGTTATGCTGATGGGCGGGATGTAAATTGCCAACAACCACTCGGGAGAAGTGTATGGTGTTTCCTGAAACATCTAAAAAACAAAGCAACAGAACCTAGGGCACTTCCACTTATGGTCCTATAGCTTAGGGAAATTAAAATCAAAAAGACACAGCCACCCCAAAGTTTGGAACGGCTCTGTTTACAAGAACCTCGTTTACAGTACAAGTTCAACATCGCAGAAAGTGAAAAATGGATAAAGAAGTTGTGGTATTTACTTACAAAGCAATATCACTCAGCAATGAAATCTATGGCATCAGGCGCTTAGCATCACAATGAGTGGATTCAGGTATGATGATTCTAACTGAAATAAGTCACACAGAAAAAGAAACATCATAAGATATCAGTAATACACGGAATGTAAACTTGGCTACACAGGAACTGAATTACAGAACAGAACAGGGTCTCAAATTTAGAAAACCAACTTATGCTTGCTTAAGGGTAAAGGTGAGTTGGGGTGCTGCATAAAACAAGAGATTGAAATGAGCACAGATAAAGTTCCTTAAGCCAAATATGGAATAGACAAGAGCTACTCCTTGCTCAACGAAATGGACTCAACACCCCATATTAAACGCCTAAGAATGTACCTGACTAGTAAGTATCTTAAAACCTATGGATTGCTATGTCTCCGAAAGAGAATCAAGCATGTGTACAGGGGCATAAACGCAGCAGTGATAGGATTGGAGAGGTTCGGTGAGCAAATGAAGACCCTTCGAAGTCATATTGCATGGTACCCATTCCACGGGTTTCAACTACCCAGGTTTAAGGTATTCTTCCTTCAGCTAAAACATGCATGTGGAACCTAGAGTATGATCAACCATGTGATCGGGAGACGTGTTCAAATATGTCTCAGTTTTCCTCCCCTGGTACTCGGGTGCAACATTCCAGACGCTTTACTAACACTCTCCCCACTTGGAGAGTCAGCGCCTTTAACCTCCGGTTTGGCACAGTTTGCAATTTCTGCGGAAGATGAACAGGAATAGCGAGAACCAATGAGAGGCTAGCTGGAGGTGTCTGGATGGGCAAATTTAACTCTCATTTCCCACCAGGAGGAGGAAATAACCAAAGGCTCAGCGTGCCGTGCCAGAACCAGATTAGGGCCTGAAGCCATCCTGCGGTGTTGCGGCCAGGTCACAAGAAAGCGAGTTGAAGAAAGGAGCTCAGGGGCACTGTAATTCACAAACCTGCAGAGTTATAAATGACAGCTATCGTCCAAAAATAGACTGAAGTAAGGCTGCCAAGAGGACTTGAAAGCGGGGCAGAATTGCAGGAAACCGATTTCAGGAGGTAGACTGGAATTGCATTGAAAGCATAGGAAAAGAGGCAGAACGTCCACAATGATGCACTTGGCCAAAAAGGGCGTATGCGTTTTTTCCTGAATGTATTCAGGAAAAAACGCATACGCCCTTTTTGGCCAACCAAGCAAGCTTGCAAAGGAAATCTGCACTACAATGAAGTCTCACTTCCCCCCGGTCAAAAGGGCCATCTGAAAAAAGTGTAAAATCCAGAAAGGCAACAGGCCATGGAGAACTGGGAGCCTTGTTATGCTGATGGGCGGGATGTAAATTGCCAACAACCACTTGGGAGAAGTGTATGGTGTTTCCTGAAACATCTAAAAAACAAAGCAACAGAGCCTAGGGCACTTCCACTTATGGTCCTATAGCTTAGGGAAATTAAAATCAAAAAGACACAGCCAACCCAAAGTTTGGGACGCCTCTGTTTACAAGAACCTCGTTTACCGTACAAGTTCAATATCACAGAAAGTGAAAAATGGATAAAGAACTTGTGGTACTTACGTACAATGCAGTATCACTCAGCAATGAAATCTATGTTATCAGGCCCGTAGCAGCATAATGAGTGGATTCAGGTACGATGATTCTAACTGAAATAGGTCACACAGAAAAAGAAACATCATAAGATATCACTAATACACGGAATGTAAACTTGGCTACACAGGAACTGCATTCCAAAACAGAACAGGGTCTCAAATTTAGAAAACCAACTTATGCTTGCTTAAGGGGAAAGGTTAGTTGGGGTGCTGCATAAAACCAGAGATTGAAATGAGCACAGATAAAGTTCCTTAAGCCAAATATGGAATAGACAAGAGCTACTCCTTGCTCAACGAAATGGACTCAACACCGCATATTAAACGCCTAAGAATGTACCTGACTGGTAAGTATCTTAAAACCTATGGATTGCTATGTCTCCGAAAGAGAATCAAGCATGTGTACAGGGGCATAAACGCAGCAGTGATAGGATTGGAGAGGTTCGGTGAGCAAATGAAGACCCTTTGAAGTCATATTGCATGGTACCCATTAAACGGGTCTTAACTCTCCAGGTTTAAGGTATTCTTCCTTCAGCTAAAACATGCATGTGGAACCCAAGTATGATCAACCATGTGAACGGGAGACGTGTTCAAATATGTCTCAGTTTTCCTCCCCTGGTACTCGGGTGCAACATTCCAGACGCTTTACTAACACTCTCCCCACTTGGAGAGTCAGCGCCTTTAACCTCCTGTTTGGCCCAGGTTGCAATTTCTGCGGAAGATGAACGGGAATAGCGAGAACCAATGAGAGACTAGCTGGAGGTGTCTGGACGGGCAAATTTAACTCTCATTTCCCACCAGGAAGAGGAAATAACCAAAAGCTCAGCGTGCCATGCCGGAACCAGATTAGGGCCTGAAGCCATCCTGCGGTGTTGCGGCCAGCTCACAAGAAAGCAAGTTGAAGAAAGGAGCTCAGGGGTACTGTAATTCACAAACCTGCAGAGTTATAAATGACAGCTATCGTCCAAAAATAGATTGAAGTAAGGCTGCCAAGAGGACTTGAAAGCGGGGCAGAATTGCAGGAAACCGATTTCAGGAGGTAGACTGGAATTGCATTGAAAGCATAGGAAAAGAGGCAGAACGTGCACAGTGATGCACTTGGCCAAAAAGGGCGTATGCGTTTTTTCCTGAATATATTCAGGAAAAAACGCATACGCCCTTTTTGGCCAACCAAGCAAGCTTGCAAAGGAAATCTGCACTACAATGAAGTCTCACTTCCCCCCGGTCAAAAGGGCCATCTGAAAAAAGTGTAAAATCCAGAAAGGCAGGACAGGCCATGGAGAACTGGGAGCCTTGTTATGCTGATGGACGGGATGTAAATTGTCAACAACCACTCGGGAGAAGTGTATGGTGTTTCCTGAAACATCTAAAAAACAAAGCAACAGAACCTAGGGCACTTCCACTTATGGTCCTATAGCTTAGGGAAATTAAAATCAAAAAGACACAGCCACCCCAAAGTTTGGGACGCCTCTGTTTACAAGAAACTCATTTACAGTACAAGTTCAATATCACAGAAAGTGAAAAATGGATAAAGAACTTGTGGTACTTACGTACAATGCAGTATCACTCAGCAATGAAATCTATGTCATCAGGCCCGTAGCAGCATAATGAGTAGATTCAGGTACGATGATTCTAACTGAAATAAGTCACACAGAAAAAGAAACATCATAAGATATCACTAATACACGGAAGGTAAACTTGGCTACACAGGAACTGAATTCCAAAACAGAACAGGTTCTCAAATTTAGAAAACCAACTTATGCTTGCTTAAGGGGAAAGGTGAGTTGGGGTGCTGCATAAAACCAGAGATTGAAATGAGCACAGATAAAGTTCCTTAAGCCAAATATGGAATAGACAAGAGCTACTCCTTGCTCAACGAAATGGACTCAACACCGCATATTAAACGCCTAAGAATGCACCTGACTAGTAACTATCTAAAAACCTATGGATTGCTATGTCTCCGAAAGAGAATCAAGCATGTGTACAGGGGCATAAACGCAGCAGTGATAGGATTGGAGAGGTTCGGTGAGCAAATGAAGACCCTTTGAAGTCATATTGCATGGTACCCATTCCACGGGTTTCAACTACCCAGGTTTTAGGTATTCTTCCTTCAGCTAAAACATGCATGTGGAACCCAGAGTATGATCAACCATGTGATCGGGAGACGTGTTCAAATATGTCTCAGTTTTCCTCCCCTGGTACTCGGGTGCAACATTCCAGACACTTTACTCACACTCTCCCCACTTGGAGAGTCAGCGCCTTTAACCTCCTGTTTGGCACATTTTGCAATTTCTGCGGAAGATGAACAGGAATAGGGAGAACCAATGAGAGACTAGCTGGAGGTGTCTGGACGGGCAAATTTAACTCTCATTTCCCACCAGGAAGAGGAAATAACCAAAGGCTCAGCGTGCCGTGCCAGAACCAGATTAGGGCCTGAAGCCATCCTGCGGTGTTGCGGCCAGCTGAAAAGAAAGCGAGTTGAAGAAAGGAGCTCAGGGGCACAGTAATTCACAAACATGCAGAGTTATAAATGACAGCTATCGTCCAAAAATAGACTGAAGTAAGGCTGCCAAGAGGACTTGAAAGCGGGTCAGAATTGCAGGAAACCGATTTCAGGAGGTAGACTGGTATTGCATTGAAAGCATAGGAAAAGAGGCAGAACGTCCACAATGATGCACTTGGCCAAAAAGGGCGTATGCGTTTTTTCCTGAATATATTCAGGAAAAAACGCATACGCCCTTTTTGGCCAACCAAGCAAGCTTGCAAAGGAAATCTGCACTACAATGAAGTCTCACTTCCCCCCGGTCAAAAGGGCCATCTGAAAAAAGTGTAAAATCCAGAAAGGCAGGACAGGCCATGGAGAACTGGGAGCCTTGTTATGCTGATGGGTGGGATGTAAATTGCCAACAACCACTCGGGAGAAGTGTATGGTGTTTCCTGAAACATCTAAAAAACAAAGCAACAGAACCTAGGGCACTTCCACTTATGGTCCTATAGCTTAGGGAAATTAAAATCAAAAAGACACAGCCACCCCAAAGTTTGGAACGGCTCTGTTTACAAGAACCTCGTTTACAGTACAAGTTCAACATCGCAGAAAGTGAAAAATGGATAAAGAAGTTGTGGTATTTACTTACAAAGCAATATCACTCAGCAATGAAATCTGTGTCATCAGGCCCTTAGCAGCACAATGGGTGGATTCAGGTATGATGATTCTAACTGAAATAAGTCACACAGAAAAAGAAACATCATAAGATATCACTAATACACGGAATGGAAACTTGGCTACACAGGAACTGAATTACAGAACAGAACAGGGTCTCAAATTTAGAAAACCAACTTATGCTTGCTTAAGGGGAAAGGTGAGTTGGGGTGCTGCATAAAACCAGAGATTGAAATGAGCACAGATAAAGTTCCTTAAGCCAAATATGGAATAGACAAGAGCTACTCCTTGCTCAACAAAATGGACTCAACACCGCATATTAAACGCCTAAGAATGTACCTGACTAGTAAGTATCTTAAAACCTATAGATTGCTATGTCTCCGAAAGAGAATCAAGCATGTGTACAGGGGCATAAACGCAGCAGTGATAGGATTGGAGAGGTTCGGTGAGCAAATGAAGACCCTTCGAAGTCATATTGCATGGTACCCATTCCACGGGTTTCAACTACCCAGGTTTTAGGTATTCTTCCTTCAGCTAAAACATGCATGTGGAACCCAGAGTATGATCAACCATGTGATCGGGAGACGTGTTCAAATATGTCTCAGTTTGCCTCCCCTGGTACTCGGGTGCAACATTCCAGACGCTTTACTAACACTCTCCCCACTTGGAGAGTCAGCGCCTTTAACCTCCTGTTTGGCACAGTTTGCAATTTCTGCGGAAGATGAACAGGAATAGCGAGAACCAATGAGAGACTAGCTGGAGGTGTCTGGACGGGCAAATTGAACTCTCATTTCCCACCAGGAGGAGGAAATAACCAAAGGCTCAGCGTGCCGTGCCGGAACCAGATTAGGGCCTGAAGCCATCCTGCGGTGTTGCGGCCAGCTCACAAGAAAGCGAGTTGAAGAAAGGAGCTCAGGGGCACTGTAATTCACAAACCTGCAGAGTTATAAATGACAGCTATCGTCCAAAAATAGACTGAAGTGAGGCTGCCAAGAGGACTTGAAAGCGGGGCAGAATTGCAGGAAACCGATTTCAGGAGGTAGACTGGAATTGCATTGAAAGCATAGGAAAAGAGGCAGAACGTCCACAATGATGCACTTGGCCAAAAAGGGCATATGCGTTTTTTCCTGAATATATTCAGGAAAAAACGCATACGCCCTTTTTGGCCAACCAAGCAAGCTTGCAAAGGAAATCTGCACTACAATGAAGTCTCACTTCCCCCCGGTCAAAAGGGCCATCTGAAAAAAGTGTAAAATCCAGAAAGGCAACAGGCCATTGAGAACTGGGAGCCTTGTTATGCTGATGGGCGGGATGTAAATTGCCAACAGACACTTGGGAGAAGTGTATGGTGTTTCCTGAAACATCTAAAAAACAAAGCAACAGAGCCTAGGGCACTTCCACTTATGGTCCTATAGCTTAGGGAAATTAAAATCAAAAAGACACAGCTACCCCAAAGTTTGGGACGCCTCTGTTTACAAGAACCTCGTTTACTGTACAAGTTCAATATCAAAGAAAGTGAGAAATGGATAAAGAACTTGTGGTACTTACGTACAATGCAGTATCACTCAGCAATGAAATGTATGTCATCAGGCCCGTAGTAGCATAATGAGTAGATTCAGGTACGATGATTCTAACTGAAATAAGTCACACAGAAAAAGAAACATCATAAGATATCACTAATACACGGAAGGTAAACTTGGCTACACAGGAACTGAATTCCAAAACAGAACAGGTTCTCAAATTTAGAAAACCAACTTATGCTTGCTTAAGGGGAAAGGTGAGTTGGGGTGCTGCATAAAACCAGAGATTGAAATGAGCACAGATAAAGTTCCTTAAGCCAAATATGGAATAGACAAGAGCTACTCCTTGCTCAACGAAATGGACTCAACACCGCATATTAAACGCCTAAGAATGCACCTGACTAGTAACTATCTAAAAACCTATGGATTGCTATGTCTCCGAAAGAGAATCAAGCATGTGTACAGGGGCATAAACACAGCAGTGATAGGATTGGAGAGGTTCGGTGAGCAAATGAAGACCCTTTGAAGTCATATTGCATGGTACCCATTCCACGGGTTTCAACTACCCAGGTTTTAGGTATTCTTCCTTCAGCTAAAACATGCATGTGGAACCCAGAGTATGATCAACCATGTGATCGGGAGACGTGTTCAAATATGTCTCAGTTTTCCTCCCCTGGTACTCGGGTGCAACATTCCAGACGCTTTACTCACACTCTCCCCACTTGGAGAGTCAGCGCCTTTAAACTCCTGTTTGGCACATTTTGCAATTTCTGGGGAAGATGAACAGGAATAGGGAGAACCAATGAGAGACTAGCTGGAGGTGTCTGGACGGGCAAATTTAACTCTCATTTCCCACCAGGAAGAGGAAATAACCAAAGGCTCAGCGTGCCGTGCCAGAACCAGATTAGGGCCTGAAGCCATCCTGCGGTGTTGCGGCCAGCTGAAAAGAAAGCGAGTTGAAGAAAGGAGCTCAGGGGCACTGTAATTCACAAACATGCAGAGTTATAAATGACAGCTATCGTCCAAAAATAGACTGAACTAAGGCTGCCAAGAGGACTTGAAAGCGGGTCAGAATTGCAGGAAACCGATTTCAGGAGGTAGACTGGTATTGCATTGAAAGCATAGGAAAAGAGGCAGAACGTCCACAATGATGCACTTGGCCAAAAAGGGCGTATGCGTTTTTTCCTGAATATATTCAGGAAAAAACGCATACGCCCTTTTTGGCCAACCAAGCAAGCTTGCAAAGGAAATCTGCACTACAATGAAGTCTCACTTCCCCCCGGTCAAAAGGGCCATCTGAAAAAAGTGTAAAATCCAGAAAGGCAGGACAGGCCATGGAGAACTGGGAGCCTTGTTATGCTGATGGGTGGGATGTAAATTGCCAACAACCACTCGGGAGAAGTGAATGGTGTTTCCTGAAACATCTAAAAAACAAAGCAACAGAACCTAGGGCACTTCCACTTATGGTCCTATAGCTTAGGGAAATTAAAATCAAAAAGACACAGCCACCCCAAAGTTTGGAACGGCTCTGTTGACAAGAACCTCGTTTACAGTACAAGTTCAACATCGCAGAAAGTGAAAAATGGATAAAGAAGTTGTGGTATTTACTTACAAAGCAATATCACTCAGCAATGAAATCTGTGTCATCAGGCCCTTAGCAGCACAATGGGTGGATTCAGGTATGATGATTCTAACTGAAATAAGTCACACAGAAAAAGAAACATCATAAGATATCACTAATACACGGAATGGAAACTTGGCTACACAGGAACTGAATTACAGAACAGAACAGGGTCTCAAATTTAGAAAACCAACTTATGCTTGCTTAAGGGGAAAGGTGAGTTGGGGTGCTGCATAAAACCAGAGATTGAAATGAGCACAGATAAAGTTCCTTAAGCCAAATATGGAATAGACAAGAGCTACTCCTTGCTCAACAAAATGGACTCAACACCGCATATTAAACGCCAAAGAATATACCTGACTAGTAAGTATCTTAAAACCTATAGATTGCTATGTCTCCGAAAGAGAATCAAGCATGTGTACAGGGGCATAAACGCAGCAGTGATAGGATTGGAGAGGTTCGGTGAGCAAATGAAGACCCTTCGAAGTCATATTGCATGGTACCCATTCCACGGGTTTCAACTACCCAGGTTTTAGGTATTCTTCCTTCAGCTAAAACATGCATGTGGAACGCAGAGTATGATCAACCATGTGATCGGGAGACGTGTTCAAATATGTCTCAGTTTGCCTCCCCTGGTACTCGGGTGCAACATTCCAGACGCTTTACTAACACTCTCCCCACTTGGAGAGTCATCGCCTTTAACCTCCTGTTTGGCTCAGTTTGCAATTTCTGCGGAAGATGAACAGGAATTGCGAGAACCAATGAGAGACTAGCTGGAGGTGTCTGGACGGGCAAATTTAACTCTCATTTCCCACCAGGAAGAGGAAATAACCAAAGGCTCAGCGTGCCGTGCCGGAACCAGATTAGGGCCTGAAGCCATCCTGCGGTGTTGCGGCCAGGTCACAAGAAAGCAAGTTGAAGAAAGGAGCTCAGGGGCACTGTAATTCACAAACCTGCAGAGTTATAAATGACAGCTATCGTCCAAAAATAGATTGAAGTAAGGCTGCCAAGAGGACTTGAAAGCGGGGCAGAATTGCAGGAAACCGATTTCAGGAGGTAGACTGGAATTGCATTGAAAGCATAGGAAAAGAGGCAGAACGTCCACAATGATGCACTTGGCCAAAAAGGGCGTATGCGTTTTTTCCTGAATATATTCAGGAAAAAACGCATACGCCCTTTTTGGCCAACCAAGCAAGCTTGCAAAGGAAATCTGCACTACAATGAAGTCTCACTTCCCCCCGGTCAAAAGGGCCATCTGAAAAAAGTGTAAAATCCAGAAAGGCAGGACAGGCCATGGAGAACTGGGAGCCTTGTTATGCTGATGGGCGGGATGTAAATTGCCAACAGACACTCGGGAGAAGTGTATGGTGTTTCCTGAAAAATCTAAAAAACAAAGCAACAGAACATAGGACACTTCCACTTATGGTCCTATAGCTTAGGGAAATTAAAATCAAAAAGACACAGCCACCCCAAAGTTTGGGACGCCTCCGTTTACAAGAACCTCGTTTACCGTACAAGTTCAATATCACAGAAAGTGAAAAATGGATAAAGAACTTGTGGTACTTACGTACAATGCAGTATCACTCAGCAATGAAATCTATGTCATCAGGCCCGTAGCAGCATAATGAGTGGATTCAGGTACGATGATTCTAACAGAAATAAGTCACACAGAAAAAGAAACATCATAAGATATCACTAATACACGGAATGTAAACTTGGCTACACAGGAACTGCATTCCAAAACAGAACAGGGTCTCAAATTTAGAAAACCAACTTATGCTTGCTTAAGGGGAAAGGTGAGTTGGGGTGCTGCATAAAACCAGAGATTGAAATGAGCACAGATAAAGTTCCTTAAGCCAAATATGGAATAGACAAGAGCTACTCCTTGCTCAACGAAATGCACTCAAAACCCCATATTAAACGCCTAAGAATGTACCTGACTAGTAAGTATCTTAAAACCTATGGATTGCTATGTCTCCAAAAGAGAATCAAGCGTGTGTACAGGGGCATAAACACAGCAGTGATAGGATTGGAGAGGTTCGGTGAGCAAATGAAGACCCTTTGAAGTCATATTGCATGGTACCCATTACACGGGTCTCAACTCTCCAGGTTTAAGGTATTCTTCCTTCAGCTAAAACATGCATGTGGAACCCAGAGTATGATCAACCATGTGAACGGGAGACGTGTTCAAATATGTCTCAGTTTTCCTCCCCTGGTACTCGGGTGCAACATTCCAGACGCTTTACTAACACTCTCCCGACTTGGAGAGTCAGTCCATTTAACCTCCTGTTTGGCCCAGTTTGCAATTTCTGCGGAAGATGAACAGGAATAGCGAGAACCAATGAGAGGCTAGCTGGAGGTGTCTGGACGGGCAAATTTAACTCTCATTTCCCACCAGGAAGAGGAATTAACCAAAGGCTCAGCATGCCGGGTCGGAACCAGATTAGGGCCTGAAGCCATCCTGCGGTGTTGCGGCCAGGTCACAAGAAAGCGAGTTGAAGAAAGGAGCTCAGGGGCACTGTAATTCACAAACCTGCAGAGTTATAAATGACAGCTATCGTCCAAAAATAGACTGAAGTAAGGCTGCCAAGAGGACTTGAAAGCGGGGCAGAATTGCAGGAAACCGATTTCAGGAGGTAGACTGGAATTGCATTGAAAGCATAGGAAAAGAGGCAGAACGTCCACAATGATGCACTGGGCCAAAAAGGGTGTATGCGTTTTTTCCTGAATATGTTCAGGAAAAAACGCATATGCCCTTTTTGGCCAACCAAGCAAGCTTGCAAAGGAAATCTGCACTACAATGAAGTCTCACTTCCCCCCAGTCAAAAGGGCCATCTGAAAAAAGTGTAAAATCCAGAAAGGCAGGACAGGCCATGGAGAACTGGGAGCCTTGTTATGCTGATGGGCGGGATGTAAATTGCCAACAGACACTCAGGAGAAGTGTATGGTGTTTCCTGAAACATCTAAAAAACAAAGTAACAGAGCCTAGGGCACTGCCACTTATGGTCCTATAGCTTAGGGAAATTAAAATCAAAAAGACACAGCCACCCCAATGTTTGGGACACCTTTGTTTACAAGAACCTCGTTTACAGTACAAGTTCAATATCACAGAAAGTGAAAAATGGATAAAGAACTTGTGGTACTTACGTACAATGCAGTATCACTCAGCAATGAAATCTATGTCATCAGGCCCGTAGCAGCATAATGAGTAGATTCAGGTACGATGATTCTAACTGAAATAAGTCACAAAGAAAAAGAAACATCATAAGATATCACTAATACACGGAAGGTAAACTTGGCTACACAGGAACTGAATTCCAAAACAGAACAGGTTCTCAAATTTAGAAAACCAACTTATGCTTGCTTAAGGGGAAAGGTGAGTTGGGGTGCTGCATAAAACCAGAGATTGAAATGAGCACAGATAAAGTTCCTTAAGCCAAATATGGAATAGACAAGAGCTACTCCTTGCTCAACGAATTGGACTCAACACCGCATATTAAACGTCTAAGAATGCACCTGACTAGTAACTATCTAAAAACCTATGGATTGCTATGTCTCCGAAAGAGAATCAAGCATGTGTACAGGGGCATAAACGCAGCTGTGATAGGATTGGAGAGGTTTGGTGAGCAAATGAAGACCCTTTGAAGTCATATTGCATGGTACCCATTCCACGGGTTTCAACTACCCAGGTTTTAGGTATTCTTCCTTCAGCTAAAACATGCATGTGGAACCCAGAGTATGATCAACCATGTGATCGGGAGACGTGTTCAAATATGTCTCAGTTTTCCTCCCCTGGTACTCGGGTGCAACATTCCAGACGCTTTACTAACACTCTCCCCACTTGGAGAGTCAGCGCCTTTAACCTCCTGTTTGGCACAGTTTGCAATTTCTGCGGAAGATGAACAGGAATAGGGAGAACCAATGAGAGACTAGCTGGAGGTGTCTGGACGGGCAAATTGAACTCTCATTTCCCACCAGGAAGAGGAATTAACCAAAGGCTCAGCGTGCCGGGCCGGAACCAGATTAGGGCCTGAAGCCATCCTGCGGTGTTGCGGCCAGGTCACAAGAAAGCGAGTTGAAGAAAGGAGCTCAGGGGCACTGTAATTCACAAACCTGCAGAGTTATAAATGACAGCTATCGTCCAAAAATATACTGAAGTAAGGCTGCCAAGAGGACTTGAAAGCGGGTCAGAATTGCAGGAAACCGATTTCAGGAGGTAGACTGGTATTGCATTGAAAGCATAGGAAAAGAGGCAGAACGTCCACAATGATGCACTTGGCCAAAAAGGGCGTATGCGTTTTTTCCTGAATATATTCAGGAAAAAACGCATACGCCCTTTTTGGCCAACCAAGCAAGCTTGCAAAGGAAATCTGCACTACAATGAAGTCTCACTTCCCCCCGGTCAAAAGGGCCATCTGAAAAAAGTGTAAAATCCAGAAAGGCAGGACAGGCCATGGAGAACTGGGAGCCTTGTTATGCTGATGGGCGGGATGTAAATTGCCAACAACCACTCGGGAGAAGTGTATGGTGTTTCCTGAAACATCTAAAAAACAAAGCAACAGAACCTAGGGCACTTCCACTTATGGTCCTATAGCTTAGGGAAATTAAAATCAAAAAGACACAGCCACCCCAAAGTTTGGAACGGCTCTGTTTACAAGAACCTCGTTTACAGTACAAGTTCAACATCGCAGAAAGTGAAAAATGGATAAAGAAGTTGTGGTATTTACTTACAAAGCAATATCACTCAGCAATGAAATCTGTGTCATCAGGCCCTTAGCAGCACAATGGGTGGATTCAGGTATGATGATTCTAACTGAAATAAGTCACACAGAAAAAGAAACATCATAAGATATCACTAATACACGGAATGGAAACTTGGCTACACAGGAACTGAATTACAGAACAGAACAGGGTCTCAAATTTAGAAAACCAACTTATGCTTGCTTAAGGGGAAAGGTGAGTTGGGGTGCTGCATAAAACCAGAGATTGAAATGAGCACAGATAAAGTTCCTTAAGCCAAATATGGAATAGACAAGAGCTACTCCTTGCTCAACGAAATGCACTCAAAACCCCATATTAAACGCCTAAGAATGTACCTGACTAGTAAGTATCTTAAAACCTATGGATTGCTATGTCTCCAAAAGAGAATCAAACTTGTGTACAGGGGCATAAACGCAGCAGTGATAGGATTGGAGAGGTTCGGTGAGCAAATGAAGACCCTTTGAAGTCATATTGCATGGTACCCATTACACGGGTCTCAACTCTCCAGGTTTAAGGTATTCTTCCTTCAGCTAAAACATGCATGTGGAACCCAGAGTATGATCAACCATGTGAACGGGAGACGTGTTCAAATATGTCTCAGTTTTCCTCCCCTGGTACTCGGGTGCAACATTCCAGACGCTTTACTAACACTCTCCCGACTTGGAGAGTCAGTCCCTTTAACCTCCTGTTTGGCCCAGTTTGCAATTTCTGCGGAAGATGAACAGGAATAGCGAGAACCAATGAGAGGCTAGCTGGAGGTGTCTGGACGGGCAAATTTAACTCTCATTTCCCAACAGAAAGAGGAATTAACCAAAGGCTCAGCATGCCGGGCCGGAACCAGATTAGGGACTGAAGCCATCCTGCGGTGTTGCGGCCAGCTCACAAGAAAGCGAGTTGAAGAAAGGAGCTCAGGGGCACTGTAATTCACAAACCTGCAGAGTTATAAATGACAGCTATCGTCCAAAAATAGACTGAAGTAAGGCTGCCAAGAGGACTTGAATGCGGGGCAGAATTGCAGGAAACCGATTTCAGGAGGTAGACTGGAATTGCATTGAAAGCATAGGAAAAGAGGCAGAACGTCCACAATGATGCACTTGGCCAAAAAGGGCGTATGCGTTTTTTCCTGAATATATTCAGGAAAAAACGCATACGCCCTTTTTGGCCAACCAAGCAAGCTTGCAAAGGAAATCTGCACTACAATGAAGTCTCACTTCCCCCCGGTCAAAAGGGCCATCTGAAAAAAGTGTAAAATCCAGAAAGGCAACAGGCCATTGAGAACTGGGAGCTTTGTTATGCTGATGGGCGGGATGTAAATTGCCAACAGACACTTGGGAGAAGTGTATGGTGTTTCCTGAAACATCTAAAAAACAAAGCAACAGAGCCTAGGGCACTTCCACTTATGGTCCTATAGCTTAGGGAAATTAAAATCAAAAAGACACAGCTACCCCAAAGTTTGGGACGCCTCTGTTTACAAGAACCTCGTTTACCGTACAAGTTCAATATCAAAGAAAGTGAGAAATGGATAAAGAACTTGTGGTACTTACGTACAATGCAGTATCACTCAGCAATGAAATGTATGTCATCAGGCCCGTAGTAGCATAATGAGTAGATTCAGGTACGATGATTCTAACTGAAATAAATCACACAGAAAAAGGAACATCATAAGATATCACTAATACACGGAATGTAAACTTGGCTACACAGGAACTGAATTCCAAAACAGAACAGGTTCTCAAATTTAGAAAACCAACTTATGCTTGCTTAAGGGGAAAGGTGAGTTGGGTTGCTGCATAAAACCAGAGATTGAAATGAGCACAGATAAAGTTCCTTAAGCCAAATATGGAATAGACAAGAGCTACTCCTTGCTCAACGAAATGGACTCAACACCGCATATTAAACGCCTAAGAATGTACCTGACTAGTAAGTATCTTAAAACCTATGGATTGCTATGTCTCCGAAAGAGAATCAAGCATGTGTACAGGGGCATAAACGCAGCAGTGATAGGATTGGAGAGGTTCGGTGAGCAAATGAAGACCCTTTGAAGTCATATTGCACGGTACCCATTCCACGGGTTTCAACTACCCAGGTTTTAGGTATTCTTCCTTCAGCTAAAACATGCATGTGGAACCCAGAGTATGATCAACCATGTGATCGGGAGACGTGTTCAAATATGTCTCAGTTTTCCTCCCCTGGTACTCGGGTGCAACATTCCAGACGCTTTACTAACACTCTCCCGACTTGGTGAGTCAGTCCCTTTAACCTGCTGTTTGGCCCAGTTTGCAATTTCTGCGGAAGATGAACAGGAATAGCGAGAACCAATGAGGCTAGTTGGAGGTGTCTGGACGGGCAAATTTAACTCTCATTTCCCACCAGGAAGAGGAATTAACCAAAGGCTCAGCGTGCCGTGCCGGAACCAGATTAGGGCCTGAAGCCATCCTGCGGTGTTGTGGCCAGCTCAAAAGAAAGCGAGTTGAAGAAAGGAGCTCAGGGGCACTGTAATTCACAAACCTGCAGAGTTATAAATGACAGCTATCGTCCAAAAATAGACTGAAGTAAGGCTGCCAAGAGGACTTGAAAGCGGGGCAGAATTGCAGGAAACCGATTTCAGGAGGTAGACTGGAATTGCATTGAAAGCATAGGAAAAGAGGCAGAACGTCCACAATGATGCACTTGGCCAAAAAGGGCGTATGCGTTTTTTCCTGAATATATTCAGGAAAAAATGCATACGCCCTTTTTGGCCAACCAAGCAAGCTTGCAAAGGAAATCTGCACTACAATGAAGTCTCACTTCCCCCCGGTCAAAAGGGCCATCTGAAAAAAGTGTAAAATCCAGAAAGGCAGGACAGGCCATGGAGAACTGGGAGCCTTGTTATGCTGATGGGCGGGATGTAAACTGCCAACAGACACTCGGGAGAAGTGTATGGTGTTTCCTGAAACATCTAAAAAACAAAGCAACAGAACCTAGGGCACTTCCACTTATGGTCCTATAGCTTAGGGAAATTAAAATCAAAAAGACACAGCCACCCTAAAGTTTGGAACGGCTCTGTTGACAAGAACCTCGTTTACAGTACAAGTTCAACATCGCAGAAAGTGAAAAATGGATAAAGAAGTTGTGGTATTTACTTACAAAGCAATATCACTCAGCAATGAAATCTGTGTCATCAGGCCCTTAGCAGCACAATGAGTGGATTCAGGTATGATGATTCTAACTGAAATAAGTCACACACAAAAAGAAACATCATAAGATATCAGTAATACACGGAATGGAAACTTGGCTACACAGGAAATGAATTACAGAACAGAACAGGGTCTCAAATTTAGAAAACCAACTTATTCTTGCTTAAGGGTAAAGGTGAGTTGGGGTGCTGCATAATACCAGAGATTGAAATGAGCACAGATAAAGTTCCTTAAGCCAAATATGGAATAGACAAGAGCTACTCCTTGCTCAACGAAATGGACTCAACACCCCATATTAAACGCCTAAGAATGTACCTGACTAGTAAGTATCTTAAAACCTATGGATTGCTATGTCTCCAAAAGAGAACCAAGCATGTGTACAGGGGCATAAACGCAGCAGTGATAGGATTGGAGAGGTTCGGTGAGCAAATGAAGACCCTTTGAAGTCATATTGCATGGTACCCATTCCACGGGTTTCAACTACCCGGTTTTAAGGTATTCTTCCTTCAGCTAAAACATGCATGTGGAACTCAGAGTATGATCAACCATGTGATCGGGAGACGTGTTCAAATATGTCTCAGTTTTCGTACCCTGGTACTCGGGTGCAAGATTCCAGACGCTTTACTAACACTCTCCCGACTTGGAGAGTCAGTCCCTTTAACCTCCTGTTTGGCCCAGTTTGCAATTTCTGCGGAAGATGAACAGGAATAGCGAGAACCAATGAGAGGCCAGCTGGAGGAGTCTGGACGGGCAAATTTAACTCTCATTTCCCACCAGGAAGAGGAATTAACCAAAGGCTCAGCGTGCCGTGCCGGAACCAGATTAGGGCCTGAAGCCATCCTGCGGTGTTGCGGCCAGCACAAAAGAAAACGAGTTGAAGAAAGGAGCTCAGGGGCACTGTAATTCACAAACCTGCAGAGTTATAAATGACAGCTATCGTCCAAAAATAGACTGAAGTAAGGCTGCCAAGAGGACTTGAAAGCGGGGCAGAATTGCAGGAAACCGATTTCAGGAGGTAGACTGGAATTGCATTTAAAGCATAGGAAAAGAGGCAGAACGTCCACAATGATGCACTTGGCCAAAAAGGGCGTATGCGTTTTTTCCTGAATATATTCAGGAAAAAACGCATACGCCCTTTTTGGCCAACCAAGCAAGCTTGCAAAGGAAATCTGCACTACAATGAAGTCTCACTTCCCCCCGGTCAAAAGGGCCATCTGAAAAAAGTGTAAAATCCAGAAAGGCAGGACAGGCCATGTAGAACTGGGAGCCTTGTTATGCTGATGGGCGGGATGTAAATTGCCAACAGAGACTCGGGAGAAGTGTATGGTGTTTCCTGAAAAATCTAAAAAACAAAGCAACAGAACCTAGGACACTTCCACTTATGGTCCTATAGCTTAGGGAAATTAAAATCAAAAAGACACAGCCACCCCAAAGTTTGGGACGCCTCCGTTTACAAGAACCTCGTTTACCGTACAAGTTCAATATCACAGAAAGTGAAAAATGGATAAAGAACTTGTGGTACTTACGTACAATGCAGTATCACTCAGCAATGAAAACTATGTCATAAGGCCCTTAGCAGCACAATGAGTGGATTCAGGTATGATGATTCTAACTGAAATAAGTCACACAGAAAAAGAAACATCATAAGATATCAGTAATACACGGAATGTAAACTTGGCTACACAGGAACTGAATTACAGAACAGAACAGGGTCTCAAATTTAGAAAACCATCTTATGCTTGCTTAAGGGGAAAGGTGAGTTGGGGTGCTGCATAAAACCAGAGATTGAAATGAGCACAGATAAAGTTCCTTAAGTCAAATATGGAATAGACAAGAGCTACTCCTTGCTCAACGAAATGGACTCAACACCGCATATTAAACGCCTAAGAATGTACCTGACTAGTAAGTAACGTAAAACCTATGGATTGCTATGTCTCCAAAAGAGAATCAAGCATGTGTACAGGGGCATAAACGTAGCAGTGATAGGATTGGAGAGGTTCGGTGAGCAAATGAAGACCCTTTGAAGTCATATTGCATGGTACCCTTTACACGGGTTTCAACTACCCAGGTTTTAGGTATTCTTCCTTCAGCTAAAACATGCATGTGGAACCCAGAGTATGATCAACCATGTGATCGGGAGACGTGTTCAAATATGTCTCAGTTTTCCTCCCCTGGTACTCGGGTGCAACATTCCGGACGCTTTACTAACACTCTCCCGACTTGGAGAGTCAGCGCCTTTAACCTCCTGTTTGGCACAGTTTGCAATTTCTGCGGAAGATGAACAGGAATAGCGAGAACCAATGAGAGACTAGCTGGAGGTGTCTGGACGGGCAAATTGAACTCTCATTTCCCACCAGGAGGAGGAAATAACCAAAGGCTCAGCGTGCCGTGCCGGAACCAGATTAGGGCCTGAAGCCATCCTGCGGTGTTGTGGCCAGCTCAAAAGAAAGCGAGTTGAAGAAAGGAGCTCAGGGGCACTGTAATTCACAAACCTGCAGAGTTATAAATGACAGCTATCGTCCAAAAATAGACTGAAGTAAGGCTGCCAAGAGGACTTGAAAGCGGGGCAGAATTGCAGGAAACCGATTTCAGGAGGTAGACTGGAATTGCATTGAAAGCATAGGAAAAGAGGCAGAACGTCCACAATGATGCACTTGGCCAAAAAGGGCGTATGCGTTTTTTCCTGAATATATTCAGGAAAAAACGCATACGCCCTTTTTGGCCAACCAAGCAAGCTTGCAAAGGAAATCTGCACTACAATGAAGTCTCACTTCCCCCCGGTCAAAAGGGCCATCTGAAAAAAGTGTAAAATCCAGAAAGGCAGGACAGGCCATGGAGAACTGGGAGCCTTGTTATGCTGATGGGCGGGATGTAAACTGCCAACAGACACTCGGGAGAAGTGTATGGTGTTTCCTGAAACATCTAAAAAACAAAGCAACAGAACCTAGGGCACTTCCACTTATGGTCCTATAGCTTAGGGAAATTAAAATCAAAAAGACACAGCCACCCTAAAGTTTGGAACGGCTCTGTTGACAAGAACCTCGTTTACAGTACAAGTTCAACATCGCAGAAAGTGAAAAATGGATAAAGAAGTTGTGGTATTTACTTACAAAGCAATATCACTCAGCAATGAAATCTGTGTCATCAGGCCCTTAGCAGCACAATGAGTGGATTCAGGTATGATGATTCTAACTGAAATAAGTCACACACAAAAAGAAACATCAAAAGATATCAGTAATACACGGAATGGAAACTTGGCTACACAGGAACTGAATTACAGAACAGAACAGGGTCTCAAATTTAGAAAACCAACTTATTCTTGCTTAAGGGTAAAGGTGAGTTGGGGTGCTGCATAATACCAGAGATTGAAATGAGCACAGATAAAGTTCCTTAAGCCAAATATGGAATAGACAAGAGCTACTCCCTGCTCAACGAAATGGACTCAACACCCCATATTAAACGCCTAAGAATGTACCTGACTAGTAAGTATCTTAAAACCTATGGATTGCTATGTCTCCAAAAGAGAACCAAGCATGTGTACAGGGGCATAAACGCAGCAGTGATAGGATTGGAGAGGTTCGGTGAGCAAATGAAGACCCTTTGAAGTCATATTGCATGGTACCCATTCCACGGGTTTCAACTACCCGGTTTTAAGGTATTCTTCCTTCAGCTAAAACATGCATGTGGAACTCAGAGTATGATCAACCATGTGATCGGGAGACGTGTTCAAATATGTCTCAGTTTTCGTACCCTGGTACTCGGGTGCAAGATTCCAGACGCTTTACTAACACTCTCCCGACTTGGAGAGTCAGTCCCTTTAACCTCCTGTTTGGCCCAGTTTGCAATTTCTGCGGAAGATGAACAGGAATAGCGAGAACCAATGAGAGGCCAGCTGGAGGAGTCTGGACGGGCAAATTTAACTCTCATTTCCCACCAGGAAGAGGAATTAACCAAAGGCTCAGCGTGCCGTGCCGGAACCAGATTAGGGCCTGAAGCCATCCTGCGGTGTTGCGGCCAGCACAAAAGAAAACGAGTTGAAGAAAGGAGCTCAGGGGCACTGTAATTCACAAACCTGCAGAGTTATAAATGACAGCTATCGTCCAAAAATAGACTGAAGTAAGGCTGCCAAGAGGACTTGAAAGCGGGGCAGAATTGCAGGAAACCGATTTCAGGAGGTAGACTGGAATTGCATTTAAAGCATAGGAAAAGAGGCAGAACGTCCACAATGATGCACTTGGCCAAAAAGGGCGTATGCGTTTTTTCCTGAATATATTCAGGAAAAAACGCATACGCCCTTTTTGGCCAACCAAGCAAGCTTGCAAACGAAATCTGCACTACAATGAAGTCTCACTTCCCCCCGGTCAAAAGGGCCATCTGAAAAAAGTGTAAAATCCAGAAAGGCAGGACAGGCCATGTAGAACTGGGAGCCTTGTTATGCTGATGGGCGGGATGTAAATTGCCAACAGAGACTCGGGAGAAGTGTATGGTGTTTCCTGAAAAATCTAAAAAACAAAGCAACAGAACCTAGGACACTTCCACTTATGGTCCTATAGCTTAGGGAAATTAAAATCAAAAAGACACAGCCACCCCAAAGTTTGGGACGCCTCCGTTTACAAGAACCTCGTTTACCGTACAAGTTCAATATCACAGAAAGTGAAAAATGGATAAAGAACTTGTGGTACTTACGTACAATGCAGTATCACTCAGCAATGAAAACTATGTCATAAGGCCCTTAGCAGCACAATGAGTGGATTCAGGTATGATGATTCTAACTGAAATAAGTCACACAGAAAAAGAAACATCATAAGATATCAGTAATACACGGAATGTAAACTTGGCTACACAGGAACTGAATTACAGAACAGAACAGGGTCTCAAATTTAGAAAACCATCTTATGCTTGCTTAAGGGGAAAGGTGAGTTGGGGTGCTGCATAAAACCAGAGATTGAAATGAGCACAGATAAAGTTCCTTAAGTCAAATATGGAATAGACAAGAGCTACTCCTTGCTCAACGAAATGGACTCAACACCGCATATTAAACGCCTAAGAATGTACCTGACTAGTAAGTAACGTAAAACCTATGGATTGCTATGTCTCCAAAAGAGAATCAAGCATGTGTACAGGGGCATAAACGTAGCAGTGATAGGATTGGAGAGGTTCGGTGAGCAAATGAAGACCCTTTGAAGTCATATTGCATGGTACCCTTTACACGGGTTTCAACTACCCAGGTTTTAGGTATTCTTCCTTCAGCTAAAACATGCATGTGGAACCCAGAGTATGATCAACCATGTGATCGGGAGACGTGTTCAAATATGTCTCAGTTTTCCTCCCCTGGTACTCGGGTGCAACATTCCGGACGCTTTACTAACACTCTCCCGACTTGGAGAGTCAGCGCCTTTAACCTCCTGTTTGGCACAGTTTGCAATTTCTGCGGAAGATGAACAGGAATAGCGAGAACCAATGAGAGACTAGCTGGAGGTGTCTGGACGGGCAAATTGAACTCTCATTTCCCACCAGGAGGAGGAAATAACCAAAGGCTCAGCGTGCCGTGCCGGAACCAGATTAGGGCCTGAAGCCATCCTGCGGTGTTGTGGCCAGCTCAAAAGAAAGCGAGTTGAAGAAAGGAGCTCAGGGGCACTGTAATTCACAAACCTGCAGAGTTATAAATGACAGCTATCGTCCAAAAATAGACTGAAGTAAGGCTGCCAAGAGGACTTGAAAGCGGGGCAGAATTGCAGGAAACCGATTTCAGGAGGTAGACTGGAATTGCATTGAAAGCATAGGAAAAGAGGCCGAACGTCCACAATGATGCACTTGGCCAAAAAGGGCGTATGCGTTTTTTCCTGAATATATTCAGGAAAAAACGCATACGCCCTTTTTGGCCAACCAAGCAAGCTTGCAAAGGAAATCTGCACTACAATGAAGTCTCACTTCCCCCCGGTCAAAAGGGCCATCTGAAAAAAGTGTAAAATCCAGAAAGGCAGGACAGGCCATGGAGAACTGGGAGCCTTGTTATGCTGATGGGCGGGATGTAAACTGCCAACAGACACTCGGGAGAAGTGTATGGTGTTTCCTGAAACATCTAAAAAACAAAGCAACAGAACCTAGGGCACTTCCACTTATGGTCCTATAGCTTAGGGAAATTAAAATCAAAAAGACACAGCCACCCTAAAGTTTGGAACGGCTCTGTTGACAAGAACCTCGTTTACAGTACAAGTTCAACATCGCAGAAAGTGAAAAATGGATAAAGAAGTTGTGGTATTTACTTACAAAGCAATATCACTCAGCAATGAAATCTGTGTCATCAGGCCCTTAGCAGCACAATGAGTGGATTCAGGTATGATGATTCTAACTGAAATAAGTCACACACAAAAAGAAACATCAAAAGATATCAGTAATACACGGAATGGAAACTTGGCTACACAGGAACTGAATTACAGAACAGAACAGGGTCTCAAATTTAGAAAACCAACTTATTCTTGCTTAAGGGTAAAGGTGAGTTGGGGTGCTGCATAATACCAGAGATTGAAATGAGCACAGATAAAGTTCCTTAAGCCAAATATGGAATAGACAAGAGCTACTCCCTGCTCAACGAAATGGACTCAACACCCCATATTAAACGCCTAAGAATGTACCTGACTAGTAAGTATCTTAAAACCTATGGATTGCTATGTCTCCAAAAGAGAACCAAGCATGTGTACAGGGGCATAAACGCAGCAGTGATAGGATTGGAGAGGTTCGGTGAGCAAATGAAGACCCTTTGAAGTCATATTGCATGGTACCCATTCCACGGGTTTCAACTACCCGGTTTTAAGGTATTCTTCCTTCAGCTAAAACATGCATGTGGAACTCAGAGTATGATCAACCATGTGATCGGGAGACGTGTTCAAATATGTCTCAGTTTTCGTACCCTGGTACTCGGGTGCAACATTCCAGACGCTTTACTAACACTCTCCCGACTTGGAGAATCAGTCCCTTTAACCTCCTGTTTGGCCCAGTTTGCAATTTCTGCGGAAGATGAACAGGAATAGCGAGAACCAATGAGAGGCTAGCTGGAGGAGTCTGGACGGGCAAATTTAACTCTCATTTCCCACCAGGAAGAGGAATTAACCAAAGGCTCAGCGTGCCGTGCCGGAACCAGATTAGGGTCTGAAGCCATCCTGCGGTGTTGCGGCCAGCACAAAAGAAAACGAGTTGAAGAAAGGAGCTCAGGGGCACTGTAATTCACAAACCTGCAGAGTTATAAATGACAGCTATCGTCCAAAAATATACTGAAGTAAGGTTGCCAAGAGGACTTGAAAGCGGGGCAGAATTGCAGGAAACCGATTTCAGGAGGTAGACTGGAATTGCATTGAAAGCATAGGAAAAGAGGCAGAACGTCCACAATGATGCACTTGGCCAAAAAGGGCGTATGCGTTTTTTCCTGAATATATTCAGGAAAAAACGCATACGCCCTTTTTGGCCAACCAAGCAAGCTTGCAAAGGAAATCTGCACTACAATGAAGTCTCACTTCCCCCCGGTCAAAAGGGCCATCTGAAAAAAGTGTAAAATCCAGAAAGGCAGGACAGGCCATGGAGAACTGGGAGCCTTGTTATGCTGATGGGCGGGATGTAAATTGCCAACAGACACTCGGGAGAAGTGTATGGTGTTTCCTGAAACATCTAAAAAACAAAGCAACAGAGCCTAGGGCACTGCCACTTATGGTCCTATAGCTTAGGGAAATTAAAATCAACAAGACACAGCCACCCTAAAGTTTGGGACGCCTCTGTTTACAAGAACCTCATTTACAGTACAAGTTCAACATCGCAGAAAGTGAAAAATGGATAAAGAAGTTGTGGTATTTACTTACAAAGCAATATCACTCAGCAATGAAATCTGTGTCATCAGGCCCTTAGCAGCACAATGAGTGGATTCAGGTATGATGATTCTAACTGAAATAAGTCACACAGAAAAAGAAACATCATAAGATATCAGTAATACACGGAATGGAAACTTGGCTACACAGGAACTGAATTACAGAACAGAACAGGGTCTCAAATTTAGAAAACCAACTTATGCTTGCTTAAGGGGAAAGGTGAGTTGGGGTGCTGCATAAAACCAGAGATTGAAATGAGCACAGATAAAGTTCCTTAAGTCAAATATGGAATAGACAAGAGCTACTCCTTGCTCAACGAAATGGACTCAACACCGCATATTAAACGCCTAAGAATGTACCTGACTAGTAAGTATCGTAAAACCTATGGATTGCTATGTCTCCAAAAGAGAATCAAGCATGTGTACAGGGGCATAAACGTAGCAGTGATAGGATTGGAGAGGTTCGGTGAGCAAATGAAGACCCTTTGAAGTCATATTGCATGGAACCCTTTACACGGGTCTCAACTCTCCAGGTTCAAGGTATTCTTCCTTCAGCTAAAACATGCATGTGGAACCCAAGTATGATCAACCATGTGAACGGGAGACGTGTTCAAATATGTCTCAGTTTTCCTCCCCTGGTACTCGGGTGCAACATTCCAGACGCTTTACTAACACTCTCCCCACTTGGAGAGTCAGCGCCTTTAACCTCCTGTTTGGCACAGTTTGCAATTTCTGCGGAAGATGAACAGGAATAGCGAGAACCAATGAGAGACTAGCTGGAGGTGTCTGGACGGGCAAATTGAACTCTCATTTCCCACCAGGAGGAGGAAATAACCAAAGGCTCAGCGTGCCGTGCCGGAACCAGATTAGGGCCTGAAGCCATCCTGCGGTGTTGCGGCCAGGTCACAAGAAAGAGAGTTGAAGAAAGGAGCTCAGGGGCACTGTAATTCACAAACCTGCAGAGTTATAAATGACAGCTATCGTCCAAAAATAGACTGAAGTGAGGCTGCCAAGAGGACTTGAAAGCGGGGCAGAATTGCAGGAAACCGATTTCAGGAGGTAGACTGGAATTGCATTGAAAGCATAGGAAAAGAGGCAGAACGTCCACAATGATGCACTTGGCCAAAAAGGGCGTATGCGTTTTTTCCTGAATATATTCAGGAAAAAACGCATACGCCCTTTTTGGCCAACCAAGCAAGCTTGCAAAGGAAATCTGCACTACAATGAAGTCTCACTTCCCCCCGGTCAAAAGGGCCATCTGAAAAAAGTGTAAAATCCAGAAAGGCAGGACAGGCCATGGAGAACTGGGAGCCTTGTTATGCTGATGGGCGGGATGTAAATTGCCAACAGACACTCGGGAGAAGTGTATGGTGTTTCCTGAAACATCTAAAAAACAAAGCAACAGAGCCTAGGGCACTGCCACTTATGGTCCTATAGCTTAGGGAAATTAAAATCAAAAAGACATAGCCACCCCAAAGTTTCGGACGCCTCCGTTTACAAGAACCTCGTTTACCGTACAAGTTCAATATCACAGAAAGTGAAAAATGGATAAAGAACTTGTGGTACTTACGTACAATGCAGTATCACTCAGCAATGAAATCTATGTCATCAGGACCGTAGCAGCATAATGAGTGGATTCAGGTACGATGATTCTAACTGAAATAAGTCACACAGAAAAAGAAACATCATAAGATATCACTAATACACGGAATGTAAACTTGGCTACACAGGAACTGCATTCCAAAACAGAACAGGGTCTCAAATTTAGAAAACCAACTTATGCTTGCTTAAGGGGAAAGGTGAGTTGGGGTGCTGCATAAAACCAGAGATTGAAATGAGCACAGATAAAGTTCCTTAAGCCAAATATGGAATAGACAAGAGCTACTCCTTGCTCAACGAAATGCACTCAAAACCCCATATTAAACGCCTAAGAATGTACCTGACTAGTAAGTATCTTAAAACCTATGGATTGCTATGTCTCCAAAAGAGAATCAAACTTGTGTACAGGGGCATAAACGCAGCAGTGATAGGATTGGAGATGTTCGGTGAGCAAATGAAGACCCTTTGAAGTCATATTGCATGGTACCCATTACACGGGTCTCAACTCTCCAGGTTTAAGGTATTCTTCCTTCAGCTAAAACATGCATGTGGAACCCAGAGTATGATCAACCATGTGAACGGGAGACGTGTTCAAATATGTCTCAGTTTTCCTCCCCTGGTACTCGGGTGCAACATTCCAGACGCTTTACTAACACTCTCCCGACTTGGAGAGTCAGTCCCTTTAACCTCCTGTTTGGCCCAGTTTGCAATTTCTGCGGAAGATGAACAGGAATAGCGAGAACCAATGAGAGGCTAGCTGGAGGTGTCTGGACGGGCAAATTTAACTCTCATTTCCCACCAGGAAGAGGAAATAACCAAAGGCTCAGCATGCCGGGCCGGAACCAGATTAGGGCCTGAAGCCATCCTGTGGTGTTGCGGCCAGCTCACAAGAAAGCGAGTTGAAGAAAGGAGCTCAGGGGCACTGTAATTCACAAACCTGCAGAGTTATAAATGACAGCTATCGTCCAAAAATAGACTGAAGTAAGGCTGCCAAGAGGACTTGAATGCGGGGCAGAATTGCAGGAAACCGATTTCAGGAGGTAGACTGGAATTGCATTGAAAGCATAGGAAAAGAGGCAGAACGTCCACAATGATGCACTTGGCCAAAAAGGGCATATGCGTTTTTTCCTGAATATATTCAGGAAAAAACGCATACGCCCTTTTTGGCCAACCAAGCAAGCTTGCAAAGGAAATCTGCACTACAATGAAGTCTCACTTCCCCCCGGTCAAAAGGGCCATCTGAAAAAAGTGTAAAATCCAGAAAGGCAACAGGCCATTGAGAACTGGGAGCCTTGTTATGCTGATGGGCGGGATGTAAATTGCCAACAGACACTTGGGAGAAGTGTATGGTGTTTCCTGAAACATCTAAAAAACAAAGCAACAGAGCCTAGGGCACTTCCACTTATGGTCCTATAGCTTAGGGAAATTAAAATCAAAAAGACACAGCTACCCCAAAGTTTGGGACGCCTCTGTTTACAAGAACCTCGTTTACCGTACAAGTTCAATATCAAAGAAAGTGAGAAATGGATAAAGAACTTGTGGTACTTACGTACAATGCAGTATCACTCAGCAATGAAATGTATGTCATCAGGCCCGTAGTAGCATAATGAGTAGATTCAGGTACGATGATTCTAACTGAAATAAGTCACACAGAAAAAGAAACATCATAAGATATCAGTAATACACGGAATGGAAACTTGGCTACACAGGAACTGAATTACAGAACAGAACAGGGTCTCAAATTTAGAAAACCAACTTATTCTTGCTTAAGGGTAAAGGTGAGTTGGGGTGCTGCATAAAACCAGAGATTGAAATGAGCACAGATAAAGTTCCTTAAGCCAAATATGGAATAGACAAGAGCTACTCCTTGCTCAACGAAATGGACTCAACACCCCATATTAAACGCCTAAGAATGTACCTGACTAGTAAGTATCTTAAAACCTATGGATTGCTATGTCTCCGAAAGAGAACCAAGCATGTGTACAGGGGCATAAACGCAGCAGTGATAGGATTGGAGAGGTTCGGTGAGCAAATGAAGACCCTTTGAAGTCATATTGCATGGTACCCATTCCACGGGTTTCAACTACCCAGGTTTAAGGTATTCTTCCTTCAGCTAAAACATGCATGTGGAACCTAGAGTATGATCAACCATGTGATCGGGAGACGTGTTCAAATATGTCTCAGTTTTCGTACCCTGGTACTCGGGTGCAACATTCCAGACGCTTTACTAACACTCTCCCCACTTGGAGAGTCAGCGTCTTTAACCTCCTGTTTGGCCCAGTTTGCAATTTCTGCGGAAGATGAACAGGAATAGCGAGAACCAATGAGAGACTAGCTGGAGGTGTCTCGACGGGCAAATTTAACTCTCATTTCCCACCAGGAAGAGGAAATAACCAAAGGCTCAGCGTGCCGTGCCGGAACCAGATTAGGGCCTGAAGCCATCCTGCGGTGTTGCGGCCAGGTCACAAGAAAGCAAGTTGAAGAAAGGAGCTCAGGGGCACTGTAATTCACAAACCTGCAGAGTTATAAATGACAGCTATCGTCCAAAAATAGACTGAAGTAAGGCTGCCAAGAGGACTTGAAAGCGGGGCAGAATTGCAGGAAACCGATTTCAGGAGGTAGACTGGAATTGCATTGAAAGCATAGGAAAAGAGGCAGAACGTCCACAATGATGCACTTGGCCAAAAAGGGCGTATGCGTTTTTTCCTGAATATATTCAGGAAAAAACGCATACGCCCTTTTTGGCCAACCAAGCAAGCTTGCAAAGGAAATCTGCACTACAATGAAGTCTCACTTCCCCCCGGTCAAAAGGGCCATCTGAAAAAAGTGTAAAATCCAGAAAGGCAGGACAGGCCATGGAGAACTGGGAGCCTTGTTATGCTGATGGGCGGGATGTAAATTGCCAACAACCACTCGGGAGAAGTGTATGGTGTTTCCTGAAACATCTAAAAAACAAAGCAACAGAACCTAGGGCACTTCCACTTATGGTCCTATAGCTTAGGGAAATTAAAATCAAAAAGACACAGCCACCCCAAAGTTTGGAACGGCTCTGTTGACAAGAACCTCGTTTATAGTACAAGTTCAACATCTCAGAAAGTGAAAAATGGATAAAGAAGTTGTGGTATTTACTTACAAAGCAATATCACTCAGCAATGAAATCTGTGTCATCAGGCCCTTAGCAGCACAATGAGTGGATTCAGGTATGATGATTCTAACTGAAATAAGTCACACAGAAAAAGAAACATCATAAGATATCAGTAATACACGGAATGTAAACTTGGCTACACAGGAACTGAATTACAGAACAGAACAGGGTCTCAAATTTAGAAAACCAACTTATTCTTGCTTAAGGGTAAAGGTGAGTTGGGGTGCTGCATAAAACCAGAGATTGAAATGAGCACAGATAAAGTTCCTTAAGCCAAATATGGAATAGACAAGAGCTACTCCTTGCTCAACGAAATGGACTCAACACCCCATATTAAACGCCTAAGAATGTACCTGACTAGTAAGTATCTTAAAACCTATGGATTGCTATGTCTCCGAAAGAGAACCAAGCATGTGTACAGGGGCATAAACGCAGCAGAGATAGGATTGGAGAGGTTCGGTGAGCAAATGAAGACCCTTTGAAGTCATATTGCATGGTAACCTTTCCACGGGTTTCAACTACCCAGGTTTAAGGTATTCTTCCTTCAGCTAAAACATGCATGTGGAACCTAGAGTATGATCAACCATGTGAACGGGAGACGTGTTCAAATATGTCTCAGTTTTCGTATCCTGGTACTCGGGTGCAACATTCCAGACGCTTTACTAACACTCTCCCGACTTGGAGAGTCAGTCCCTTTAAACTCCTGTTTGGCCCAGTTTGCAATTTCTGCGGAAGATGAACAGGAATAGCGAGAACCAATTAGAGGCTAGCTGGAGGTGTCTGGACGGGCAAATTTAACTCTCATTTCCCACCAGGAAGAGGAATTAACCAAAGGCTCAGCGTGCCGTGCCGGAACCAGATTAGGGCCTGAAGCCATCCTGCGGTGTTGCGGCCAGGTCACAAGAAAGCAAGTTGAAGAAAGAAGCTCAGGGGCACTGTAATTCACAAACCTGCAGAGTTATAAATGACAGCTATCGTCCAAAAATATACTGAAGTAAGGCTGCCAAGAGGACTTGAAAGCGGGGCAGAATTGCAGGAAACTGATTTCAGGAGGTAGACTGGAATTGCATTGAAAGCATAGGAAAAGAGGCAGAACGTCCACAATGATGCACTTGGCCAAAAAGGGCGTATGCGTTTTTTCGTGAATATATTCAGGAAAAAACGCATACGCCCTTTTTGGCCAACCAAGCAAGCTTGCAAAGGAAATCTGCACTACAATGAAGTCTCACTTCCCCCCGGTCAAAAGGGCCATCTGAAAAAAGTGTAAAATCCAGAAAGGCAACAGGCCATTGAGAACTGGGAGCCTTGTTATGCTGATGGGCGGGATGTCAATTGCCAACAACCACTCTGGAGAAGTGTATGGTGTTTCCTGAAACATCTAAAAAACAAAGCAACAGAACCTAGGGCACTTCCACTTATGGTCCTATAGCTTAGGGAAATTAAAATCAAAAAGACACAGCCACCCCAAAGTTTGGAATGGCTCTGTTTACAAGAACCTCGTTTACAGTACAAGTTCAACATCGCAGAAAGTGAAAAATGGATAAAGAAGTTGTGGTATTTACTTACAAAGCAATATCACTCAGCAATGAAATCTGTGTCATCAGGCCCTTAGCAGCACAATGAGTGGATTCAGGTATGATGATTCTAACTGAAATAAGTCACACAGAAAAAGAAACATCATAAGATATCTGTAATACACGGAATGTAAACTTGGCTACACAGGAACTGAATTACAGAACAGAACAGGGTCTCACATTTAGAAAACCAACTTATGCTTGCTTAAGGGTAAAGGTGAGTTGTGGTGCTGCATAAAACCAGAGATTGAAATGAGCACAGATAAAGTTCCTTAAGCCAAATATGGAATAGACAAGAGCTACTCCTTGCTCAATGAAATGGACTCAAAACCGCATATTAAACGCCTAAGAATGTACCTGACTAGTAAGTATCGTAAAACCTATGGATTGCTATGTCTCCAAAAGAGAATCAAGCATGTGTACAGGGGCATAAACGTAGCAGTGATAGGATTGGAGAGGTTCGGTGAGCAAATGAAGACCCTTTGAAGTCATATTGCATGGTACCCATTACACGGGTCTCAACGCTTCAGGTTTAAGGTATTCTTCCTTCAGCTAAAACATGCATGTGGAACCCAAGTATGATCAACCATGTGAACGGGAGACGTGTTCAAATATGTCTCAGTTTTCCTCCCC
The DNA here is from genome assembly GCF_951394435.1 of Stenella coeruleoalba. Lineage (NCBI taxonomy): Eukaryota > Metazoa > Chordata > Mammalia > Artiodactyla > Delphinidae > Stenella > Stenella coeruleoalba. The sequence goes on from NW_027646461.1 coordinate 791,555, forward strand.
TGGTACTCGGGTGCAACATTCCAGACGCTTTACTAACACTCTCCCCACTTGGAGAGTCAGCGCCTTTAACCTCCTGTTTGGCCCAGTTTGCAATTTCTGCGGAAGATGAACAGGAATAGCGAGAACCAATGAGAGGCTAGCTGGAGGTGTCTGGACGGGCAAATTTAACTCTCATTTCCCACCAGGAAGAGGAAATAACCAAAGGCTCAGCGTGCCGTGCCGGAACCAGATTAGGGCCTGAAGCCATCCTGCGGTGTTGCGGCCAGGTCACAAGAAAGCAAGTTGAAGAAAGGAGCTCAGGGGCACTGTAATTCACAAACCTGCAGAGTTATAAATGACAGCTATCATCCAAAAATAGACTGAAGTAAGGCTGCCAAGAGGACTTGAAAGCGGGGCAGAATTGCAGGAAACCGATTTCAGGAGGTAGACTGGAATTGCATTGAAAGCATAGGAAAAGAGGCAGAACGTCCACAATGATGCACTTGGCCAAAAAGGGCGTATGCGTTTTTTCCTGAATATATTCAGGAAAAAACGCATACGCCCTTTTTGGCCAACCAAGCAAGCTTGCAAAGGAAATCTGCACTACAAGGAAGTCTCACTTCCCCCCAGTCAAAAGGGCCATCTGAAAAAAGTGTAAAATCCAGAAAGGCAGGACAGGCCATGGAGAACTGGGAGCCTTGTTATGCTGATGGGCGGGATGTAAATTGCCAACAACCACTCGGGAGAAGTGTATGGTGTTTCCTGAAACATCTAAAAAACAAAGCAACAGAACCTAGGGCACTTCCACTTATGGTCCTATAGCTTAGGGAAATTAAAATCAAAAAGACACAGCCACCCCAATGTTTGGAACGGCTCTGTTGACAAGAACCTCGTTTATAGTACAAGTTCAACATCGCAGAAAGTGAAAAATGGATAAAGAAGTTGTGGTATTTACTTACAAAGCAATATCACTCAGCAATGAAATCTGTGTCATCAGGCCCTTAGCAGCACAATGAGTGGATTCAGGTATGATGATTCTAACTGAAATAAGTCACACAGAAAAAGAAACATCATAAGATATCAGTAATACATGGAATGTAAACTTGGCTACACAGGAACTGAATTACAGAACAGAACAGGGTCTCAAATTTAGAAAACCAACTTATTCTTGCTTAAGGGTAAAGGTGAGTTGGGGTACTGCATAAAACCAGAGATTGAAATGAGCACAGATAAAGTTCCTTAAGCCAAATATGGAATAGACAAGAGCTACTCCTTGCTCAACGAAATGGACTCAACACCCCATATTAAACGCCTAAGAATGTACCTGACTAGTAAGTATCTTAAAACCTATGGATTGCTATGTCTCCGAAAGAGAACCAAGCATGTGTACAGGGGCATAAACGCAGCAGTGATAGGATTGGAGAGGTTCGGTGAGCAAATGAAGACCCTTTGAAGTCATATTGCATGGTACCCATTCCACGGGTTTCAACTACCCAGGTTTAAGGTATTCTTCCTTCAGCTAAAACATGCATGTGGAACCTAGAGTATGATCAACCATGTGATCGGGAGACGTGTTCAAATATGTCTCAGTTTTCGTACCCTGGTACTCGGGTGCAACATTCCAGACGCTTTACTAACACTCTCCCGACTTGGAGAGTCAGTCCCTTTAAACTCCTGTTTGGCCCAGTTTGCAATTTCTGCGGAAGATGAACAGGAATAGCGAGAACCAATTAGAGGCTAGCTGGAGGTGTCTGGACGGGCAAATTTAACTCTCATTTCCCACCAGGAAGAGGAAATAACCAAAGGCTCAGCGTGCCGTGCCGGAACCAGATTAGGGCCTGAAGCCATCCTGCGGTGTTGCGGCTAGGTCACAAGAAAGCAAGTTGAAGAAAGGAGCTCAGGGGCACTGTAATTCACAAACCTGCAGAGTTATAAATGACAGCTATCGTCCAAAAATAGACTGAAGTAAGGCTGCCAAGAGGACTTGAAAGCGGGGCAGAATTGCAGGAAACCGATTTCAGGAGGTAGACTGGAATTGCATTGAAAGCATAGGAAAAGAGGCAGAACGTCCACAATGATGCACTTGGCCAAAAAGGGCGTATGCGTTTTTTCCTGAATATATTCAGGAAAAAACGCATACGCCCTTTTTGGCCAACCAAGCAAGCTTGCAAAGGAAATCTGCACTACAAGGAAGTCTCACTTCCCCCCAGTCAAAAGGGCCATCTGAAAAAAGTGTAAAATCCAGAAAGGCAGGACAGGCCATGGAGAACTGGGAGCCTTGTTATGCTGATGGGCAGGATGTAAATTGCCAACAACCACTCGGGAGAAGTGTATGGTGTTTCCTGAAACATCTAAAAAACAAAGCAACAGAACCTAGGGCACTTCCACTTATGGTCCTATAGCTTAGGGAAATTAAAATCAAAAAGACACAGCCACCCCAATGTTTGGAACGGCTCTGTTGACAAGAACCTCGTTTACAGTACAAGTTCAACATCGCAGAAAGTGAAAAATGGATAAAGAAGTTGTGGTATTTACTTACAAAGCACTATCACTCAGCAATGAAATCTGTGTCATCAGGCCCTTAGCAGCACAATGGGTGGATTCAGGTATGATGATTCTAACTGAAATAAGTCACACAGAAAAAGAAACATCATAAGATATCAGTAATACACGGAATGGAAACTTGGCTACACAGGAACTGAATTACAGAACAGAACAGGGTCTCAAATTTAGAAAACCAACTTATGCTTGCTTAAGGGTAAAGGTGAGTTGGGGTGCTGCATAAAACCAGAGATTGAAATGAGCACAGATAAAGTTCCTTAAGCCAAATATGGAATAGACAAGAGCTACTCCTTGCTCAACGAAATGGACTCAACACCCCATATTAAACGCCTAAGAATGTACCTGACTAGTAAGTATCTTAAAACCTATGGATTGCTATGTCTCCGAAAGAGAACCAAGCATGTGTACAGGGGCATAAACGCAGCAGTGATAGGATTGGAGAGGTTCAGTGAGCAAATGAAGACCCTTTGAAGTCATATTGCATGGTACCCATTCCACTGGTTTCAACTACCCAGGTTTAAGGTATTCTTCCTTCAGCTAAAACATGCATGTGGAACCTAGAGTATGATCAACCATGTGATCGGGAGACGTGTTCAAATATGTCTCAGTTCTCGTACCCTGGTACTCGGGTGCAACATTCCAGACGCTTTACTAACACTCTCCAGACTTGGAGAGTCAGTCCCTTTAACCTCCTGTTTGGCCCAGTTTGCAATTTCTGCGGAAGATGAACAGGAATAGCGAGAACCAATTAGAGGCTAGCTGGAGGTGTCTGGACGGGCAAATTTAACTCTCATTTCCCACCAGGAAGAGGAATTAACCAAAGGCTCAGTGTGCCGTGCCGAAACCAGATTAGGGCCTGAAGCCATCCTGCGGTGTTGCAGCCAGCTCAAAAGAAAGCGAGTTGAAGAAAGGAGCTCAGGGGCACTGTAATTCACAAACCTGCAGAGTTATAAATGACAGCTATCGTCCAAAAATATACTGAAGTAAGGCTGCCAAGAGGACTTGAAAGCGGGGCAGAATTGCAGGAAACCGATTTCAGGAGGTAGACTGGAATTGCATTGAAAGCATAGGAAAAGAGGCAGAACGTCCACAATGATGCACTTGGCCAAAAAGGGCGTATGCGTTTTTTCCTGAATATATTCAGGAAAAAACGCATACGCCCTTTTTGGCCAACCAAGCAAGCTTGCAAAGGAAATCTGCACTACAATGAAGTCTCACTTCCCCACGGTCAAAAGGGCCATCTGAAAAAAGTGTAAAATCCAGAAAGGCAACAGGCCATTGAGAACTGGGAGCCTTGTTATGCTGATGGGCGGGATGTAAATTGCCAACAACCACTCGGGAGAAGTGTATGGTGTTTCCTGAAACATCTAAAAAACAAAGCAACAGAACCTAGGGCACTTCCACTTATGGTCCTATAGCTTAGGGAAATTAAAATCAAAAAGACACAGCCACCCCAAAGTTTGGAACGGCTCTGTTTACAAGAACCTCGTTTACAGTACAAGTTCAACATCGCAGAAAGTGAAAAATGGATAAAGAAGTTGTGGTATTTACTTACAAAGCAATATCACTCAGCAATGAAATCTGTGTCATCAGGCCCTTAGCAGCACAATGAGTGGATTCAGGTATGATGATTCTAACTGAAATAAGTCACACAGAAAAAGAAACATCATAAGATATCAGTAATACACGGAATGTAAACTTGGCTACACAGGAACTGAATTACAGAACAGAACAGGGTCTCAAATTTAGAAAAACAACTTATGCTTGCTTAAGGGTAAAGGTGAGTTGTGGTGCTGCATAAAACCAGAGATTGAAATGAGCACAGATAAAGTTCCTTAAGTCAAATATGGAATAGACAAGAGCTACTCCTTGCTCAACGAAATGGACTCAACACCGCATATTAAACGCCTAAGAATGTACCTGACTAGTAAGTATCGTAAAACCTATGGATTGCTATGTCTCCAAAAGAGAATCAAGCATGTGTACAGGGGCATAAACGTAGCAGTGATAGGATTGGAGAGGTTCGGTGAGCAAATGAAGACCCTTTGAAGTCATATTGCATGGTACCCATTACAAGGGTCTCAACGCTCCAGGTTTAAGGTATTCTTCCTTCAGCTAAAACATGCATGTGGAACCCAAGTATGATCAACCATGTGAACGGGAGACGTGTTCAAATATGTCTCAGTTTTCCTCCCCTGGTACTCGGGTGCAACATTCCAGACGCTTTACTAACACTCTCCCCACTTGGAGAGTCAGCGCCTTTAACCTCCCGTTTGGCCCAGTTTGCAATTTCTGCGGAAGATGAACAGGAATAGCGAGAACCAATGGAGACTAGCTGGAGGTCTCTGGACGGGCAAATTTAACTCTCATTTCCTACCAGGAAGAGGAATTAACCAAAGGCTCAGCGTGCCATGCCAGAACCAGATTAGGGCCTGAAGCCATCCTGCGGTGTTGCGGCCAGGTCACAATAAAGCGAGTTGAAGAAAGGAGCTCAGGGGCACTGTAATTCACAAACCTGCAGAGTTATAAATGACAGCTATCGTCCAAAAATAGACTGAAGTGAGGCTGCCAAGAGGACTTGAAAGCGGGGCAGAATTGCAGGAAACCGATTTCAGGAGGTAGACTGGAATTGCATTGAAAGCATAGGAAAAGAGGAAGAACGCCCACAATGATGCACTTGGCCAAAAAGGGCGTATGCGTTTTTTCCTGAATATATTCAGGAAAAAACGCATACGCCCTTTTTGGCCAACCAAGCAAGCTTGCAAAGGAAATCTGCACTACAAGGAAGTCTCACTTCCCCCCAGTCAAAAGGGCCATCTGAAAAAAGTGTAAAATCCAGAAAGGCAGGACAGGCCATGGAGAACTGGGAGCCTTGTTATGCTGATGGGCGGGATGTAAACTGCCAACAGATACTCGGGAGAAGTGTATGGTGTTTCCTGAAACATCGAAAAAACAAAGCAACAGAACCTAGGGCACTTCCACTTATGGTCCTATAGCTTAGGGAAATTAAAATCAAAAAGACACAGCCACCCCAAAGTTTGGAACGGCTCTGTTTACAAGAACCTCGTTTACAGTACAAGTTCAACATCGCAGAAAGTGAAAAATGGATAAAGAAGTTGTGGTATTTACTTACAAAGCAATATCACTCAGCAATGAAATCTGTGTCATCAGGCCCTTAGCAGCACAATGAGTGGATTCAGGTATGATGATTCTAACTGAAATAAGTCACACAGAAAAAGAAACATCATAAGATATCAGTAATACATGGAATGTAAACTTGGCTACACAGGAACTGAATTACAGAACAGAACAGGGTCTCAAATTTAGAAAACCAACTTATTCTTGCTTAAGGGGAAAGGTGAGTTGTGGTGCTGCATAAAACCAGAGATTGAAATGAGCACAGATAAAGTTCCTTAAGCCAAATATGGAATAGACAAGAGCTACTCCTTGCTCAACGAAAAGGACTCAACACCGCATATTAAACGCCTAAAAATGTACCTGACTAGTAAGTATCTTAAAACCTATAGATTGCTATGTCTCCGAAAGAGAATCAAGCATGTGTACAGGGGCAAAAACGCAGCAGTGATAGGATTGGAGAGGTTCGGTGAGCAAATGAAGACCCTTTGAAGTCATATTGCATGGTACCCATTCCACGGGTTTCAACTACCCAGGTTTTAGGTATTCTTCCTTCAGCTAAAACATGCATGTGGAACCCAGAGTATGATCAACCATGTGAACGGGAGACGTGTTCAAATATTTCTCAGTTTTCCTCCCCTGGTACTCGGGTGCAACATTCCAGACGCTTTACTAACACTCTCCCCACTTGGAGAGTCAGTGCCTTTAACCTCCTGTTTTGCACAGTTTGCAATTTCTGCGGAAGTTGATCAGGAATAGCGAGAACCAATGAGAGGCTAGCTGGAGGTGTCTGAACGGGCAAATTTAACTCTCATTTCCCACCAGGAAGAGGAAATAACCAAAGGCTCAGCGTGCCGTACCGGAACCAGATTAGGGCCTGAAGCCATCCTTCGGTGTTGCGGCCAGCTCAAAAGAAAGCGAGTTGAAGAAAGGAGCTCAGGGGCACTGTAATTCACAAACCTGCAGAGTTATAAATGACAGCTATCGTCCAAAAATATACTGAAGTAAGGCTGCCAAGAGGACTTGAAAGCGGGGCAGAATTGCAGGAAACCGATTTCAGGAGGTAGACTGGAATTGCATTGAAAGCATAGGAAAAGAGGCAGAACGTCCACAATGATGCACTTGGCCAAAAAGGGCGTATGCGTTTTTTCCTGAATATATTCAGGAAAAAACGCATACGCCCTTTTTGGCCAACCAAGCAAGCTTGCAAAGGAAATCTGCACTACAATGAAGTCTCACTTCCCCCCGGTCAAAAGGGCCATCTGAAAAAAGTGTGAAATCCAGAAAGGCAGGACAGGCCATGGAGAACTGGGAGCCTTGTTATGCTGATGGGCGGGATGTAAATTGCCAACAACCACTCCGGAGAAGTGTATGGTGTTTCCTGAAACATCTAAAAAACAAAGCAACAGAACCTAGGGCACTTCCACTTATGGTCCTATAGCTTAGGGAAATTAAAATCAAAAAGACACAGCCACCCCAAAGTTTGGAACGGCTCTGTTTACAAGAAACTCGTTTATAGTACAAGTTCAACATCGCAGAAAGTGAAAAATGGATAAAGAAGTTGTGGTATTTACTTACAAAGCAACATCACTCAACAATGAAATCTGTGTCACAAGGCCCTTAGCAGCACAATGAGTGGATTCAGGTATGATGATTCTAACTGAAATAAGTCACACAGAAAAAGAAACATCATAAGATATCAGTAATAAACGGAATGGAAACTTGGCTACACAGGAACTGAATTACAGAACAGAACAGGGTCTCAAATTTAGAAAACCAACTTATGCTTGCTTAAGGGGAAAGGTGAGTTGGGTTGCTGCATAAAACCAGAGATTGAAATGAGCACAGATAAAGTTCCTTAAGCCAAATATGGAATAGACAACAGCTACTCCTTACTCAACGAAATGGACTCAACACCGCATATTAAATGCCTAAGAATGTACCTGACTAGTAAGTATCTTAAAACCTATGGATTGCCATGTCTCTGAAAGAGAATCAAGCATGTGTACAGGGGCATAAACGCAGCAGTGATAGGATTGGAGAGGTTCGGTGAGCAAATGAAGACCCTTTGAAGTCATATTGCATGGTACCCATTACACGGGTCTCAACTCTCCAGGTTTAAGGTATTCTTCCTTCAGCTAAAACATGCATGTGGAACCCAGAGTATGATCAACCGTGTGAACGGGAGACGTGTTCAAATATGTCTCAGTTTTCCTCCCCTGGTACTCGGGTGCAACATTCCAGATGCTTTACTAACACTCTCCCTACTTGGAGAGTCAGCGCCTTTAACCTCCTGTTTGCCCCAGTTTGCAATTTCTGCGGAAGATGAACAGGAATAGTGAGAACCAATGAGAGACTACCTGGAGGTGTCTGAACGGGCAAATTTAACTCTCATTTCCCACCAGGAAGAGGAATTAAGCAAAGGCTCAGCGTGCCATGCTGGAACCACATTAGGGCCTGAAGACATCCTGCGGTGTTGCGGCCAGGTCACAAGAAAGCGAGTTGAAGAAAGGAGCTCAGGGGCACTGTAATTCACAAACCTGCAGAGTTATAAATGACAGCTATCGTCCAAAAATAGACTGAAGTAAGGCTGCCAAGAGGACTTGAAAGCGGGGCAGAATTGCAGGAAACCGATTTCAGGAGGTAGACTGGAATTGCATTGAAAGCATAGGGAAAGAGGCAGAACGTCCACAATGATGCACTTGGCCAAAAAGGGCGTATGCGTTTTTTCCTGAATATATTCAGGAAAAAACGCATACGCCCTTTTTGGCCAACCAAGCAAACTTGCAAAGGAAATCTGCACTACAATGAAGTCTCACTTCCCACCGGTCAAAAGGGCCATCTGAAAAAAGTGTAAAATCCAGAAAGGCAGGACAGGCCATGGAGAACTAGGAGCCTTGTTATGCTGATGGGCGGGATGTAAATTGCCAACAGACACTCAGGAGAAGTGTATGGTGTTTCCTGAAACATCTAAAAAACAAAGCAACAGAGCCTAGGGCACTTCCACTTATGGTCCTATAGCTTAGGGAAATTAAAATCAAAAAGGCACAGCCACCCCAAAGTTTGGGACGCCTCAGTTTACAAGAACCTCATTTACCGTACAAGTTCAATATCACAGAAAGTGAAAAATGGATAAAGAACTTGTGGTACTTACGTACAATGCAGTATCACTCAGCAATGAAATCTATGTCATCAGGCCCATAACAGCATCATGAGTGGATTCAGGTACGATGATTCTAACTGAAATAAGTCACACAGAAAAAGAAACATCATAAGATATCACTAATACACGGAATGTAAACTTGGCTACACAGGAACTGAATTACAGAACGGAACAGGGTCTCAAATTTAGAAAACCAACTTATGCTTGCTTAAGGGGAAAGGTGAGTTGGGGTGCTGCATAAAACCAGAGATTGAAATGAGCACAGATAAAGTTCCTTAAGCCAAATATGGAATAGACAAGAGCTACTCCTTGCTCAACGAAATGGACTCAACACCGCATATTAAATGCCTAAGAATGTACCTGACTAGTAAGTATCTTAAAACCTATGGATTGCTATGTCTCCGAAAGAGAATCAAGCATGTGTACAGGGGCATAAACGCAGCAGTGATAGGATTGGAGATGTTCGGTGAGCAAATGAAGACCCTTTGAAGTCATATTGCATGGTACCCATTCCACGGGTTTCAACTACCCAGGTTTTAGGTATTCTTCCTTCAGCTAAAACATGCATGTGGAACCCAGAGTATGATCAACCATGTGATCGGGAGACGTGTTCAAATATGTCTCAGTTTTCGTACCCTGGTACTCGGGTGCAACATTCCAGACGCTTTACTAACACTCTCCTGACTTGGAGAGTCAGTCCCTTTAACCTCCTGTTTGGCCCAGTTTGCAATTTCTGTGGAAGATGAACAGGAATAGCGAGAACCAATGAGAGACTAGCTGGAGGTGTCTGGATGGGCAAATTTAACTCTCATTTCCCACCAGGAAGAGGAATTAACCAAAGGCTCAGCGTGCCGTGCCGGAACCAGATTAGGGCCTGAAGCCATCCTGCGGTGTTGCGGCCAGGTCACAAGAAAGCGAGTTGAAGAAAGGAGCTCAGGGGCACTGTAATTCACAAACCTGCAGAGTTATAAATGACAGCTATCGTCCAAAAATAGACTGAAGTAAGGCTGCCAAGAGGACTTGAAAGCGGGGCAGAATTGCAGGAAACCGATTTCAGGAGGTAGACTGGAATTGCATTGAAAGCATAGGAAAAGAGGCAGAACGTCCACAATGATGCACTTGGCCAAAAAGGGCGTATGCGTTTTTTCCTGAATATATTCAGGAAAAAACGCATACGCCCTTTTTGGCCAACCAAGCAAGCTTGCAAAGGAAATCTGCACTACAATGAAGTCTCACTTCCCCCCGGTCAAAAGGGCCATCTGAAAAAAGTGTAAAATCCAGAAAGGCAGGACAGGCCATGGAGAACTGGGAGCCTTGTTATGCTGATGGGCGGGATGTAAATTACCAACAGACACTCAGGAGAAGTGTATGGTGTTTCCTGAAACATCTAAAAAACAAAGCAACAGAACCTAGGGCACTGCCACTTATGGTCCTATAGCTTAGGGAAATTAAAATCAAAAAGACACAGCCACCCTAAAGTTTGGAACGGCTCTGTTTACAAGAACCTCGTTTACAGTACAAGTTCAACATCGCAGAAAGTGAAAAATGGATAAAGAAGTTGTGGTATTCACTTACAAAGCAATATCACGCAGCAATGAAATCTGTGTCATCAGGCCCTTAGCAGCACAATGAGTGGATTCAGGTATGATGATTCTAACTGAAATAAGTCACACAGAAAAAGAAACATCATAAGATATCAGTAATACACGGAATGGAAACTTGGCTACACAGGAACTGAATTACAGAACAGAACAGGGTCTCAAATTTAGAAAACCAACTTATGCTTGCTTAAGGGGAAAGGTGAGTTGGGGTGCTGCATAAAACCAGAGATTGAAATGAGCACAGATAAAGTTCCTTAAGCCAAATATGGAATACACAAGAGCTACTCCTTGCTCAACGAAATGGACTCAACACCGCATATTAAACGCCTAAGAATGTACCTGACTAGTAAGTATCTTAAGACCTATGGATTGCTATGTCTCTGAAAGAGAATCAAGCATGTGTACAGGGGCATAAACGCAGCAGTGATAGGATTGGAGAGGTTCGGTGAGCAAATGAAGACCCTTTGAAGTCATATTGCATGGTACCCATTCCACGGGTTTCAACTACCCAGGTTTTAGGTATTCTTCCTTCAGCTAAAACATGCATGTGGAACCCAGAGTATGATCAACCATGTGATCGGGAGACGTGTTCAAATATGTCTCAGTTTTCGTACCCTGGTACTCGGGTGCAACATTCCAGACGCTTTACTAACACTCTCCCGACTTGGAGAGTCAGTCCCTTTAACCTCCTGTTTGGCCCAGTTTGCAATTTCTGTGGAAGATGAACAGGAATAGCGAGAACCAATGAGAGACTAGCTGGAGGTGTCTGGATGGGCAAATTTAACTCATTTCCCACCAGGAAGAGGAATTAAGCAAAGGCTCAGCGTGCCATGCCAGAACCAGATTAGGGCCTGAAGACATCCTGCGGTGTTGCGGCCAGGTCACAAGAAAGCGAGTTGAAGAAAGGAGCTCAGGGGCACTGTAATTCACAAACCTGCAGAGTTATAAATGACAGCTATCGTCCAAAAATAGACTGAAGTAAGGCTGCCAAGAGGACTTGAAAGCGGGGCAGAATTACAGGAAACCGATTTCAGGAGGTAGACTGGAATTGCATTGAAAGCATAGGAAAAGAGGCAGAACGTCCACAATGATGCACTTGGCCAAAAAGGTCGTATGCGTTTTTTCCTGAATATATTCAGGAAAAAACGCATACGCCCTTTTTGGCCAACCAAGCAAACTTGCAAAGGAAATCTGCACTACAATGAAGTCTCACTTCCCCCCGGTCAAAAGGGCCATCTGAAAAAAGTGTAAAATCCAGAAAGGCAGGACAGGCCATGGAGAACTGGGAGCCTTGTTATGCTGATGGGCGGGATGTAAATTGCCAACAGACACTCAGGAGAAGTGTATGGTGTTTCCTGAAACATCTAAAAAACAAAGCAACAGAGCCTAGGGCACTTCCACTTATGGTCCTATAGCTTAGGGAAATTAAAATCAAAAAGACACAGCCACCCCAAAGTTTGGGACGCCTCCGTTTACAAGAACCTCTTTTACCGTACAAGTTCAATATCACAGAAAGTGAAAAATGGATAAAGAACTTGTGGTACTTACGTACAATGCAGTATCACTCAGCAATGAAATCTATGTCATCAGGCCCGTAGCAGCATAATGAGTGGATTCAGGTACGATGATTCTAACTGAAATAAGTCACACAGAAAAAGAAACATCATAAGATATCACTAATACACGGAATGTATACTTGGCTACACAGGAACTGCATTCCAAAACAGAACAGGGTCTCAAATTTAGAAAACCAACTTATGCTTGCTTAAGGGGAAAAGTGAGTTGGGGTGCTGCATAAAACCAGAGATTGAAATGAGCACAGATAAAGTTCCTTAAGCCAAATATGGAATAGACAAGAGCTACTCCTTGCTCAACGAAATGGACTCAACACCGCATATTAAACGCCTAAGAATGTACCTGACTAGTAAGTATCTTAAAACCTATGGATTGCTATGTCTCTGAAAGAGAATCAAGCGTGTGTACAGGGGCATAAACGCAGCAGTGATAGGATTGGAGAGGTTCGGTGAGCAAATGAAGACCCTTTGAAGTCATATTGCATGGTACCCATTACACGGGTCTCAACTCTCCAGGTTTAAGGTATTCTTCCTTCAGCTAAAACATGCATGTGGAACCCAGAGTATGATCAACCATGTGAACGGGAGACGTGTTCAAATATGTCTCAGTTTTCCTCCCCTGGTACTCGGGTGCAACATTCCAGACGCTTTACTAACACTCTCCCGACTTGGAGAGTCAGTCCCTTTAACCTCCTGTTTGGCCCAGTTTGCAATTTCTGCGGAAGATGAACAGGAATAGTGAGAACCAATGAGAGACTAGCTGGAGGTGTCTGGACGGGCAAATTTAACTCTCATTTCCCACCAGGAAGAGGAATTAACCAAAGGCTCAGCGTGCCGTGCCGGAACCAGATTAGGGCCTGAAGCCATCCTGCGGTGTTGCGGCCAGCTCAAAAGAAAGCGAGTTGAAGAAAGGAGCTCAGGGGCACTGTAATTCACAAACCTGCAGAGTTATAAATGACAGCTATCGTCCAAAAATAGACTGAAGTAAGGCTGCCAAGAGGACTTGAAAACGGGGCAGAATTGCAGGAAACCGATTTCAGGAGGTAGACTGGAATTGCATTGAAAGCATAGGAAAAGAGGCAGAACGTCCACAATGATGCACTTGGCCAAAAAGGGCGTATGCGTTTTTTCCTGAATATATTCAGGAAAAAACGCATACGCCCTTTTTGGCCAACCAAGCAAGCTTGCAAAGGAAATCTGCACTACAATGAAGTCTCACTTCCCCCCGGTCAAAAGGGCCATCTGAAAAAAGTGTAAAATCCAGAAAGGCAGGACAGGCCATGGAGAACTGGGAGCCTTGTTATGCTGATGGGCGGGATGTAAATTGCCAACAACCACTCGGGAGAAGTGTATGGTGTTTCCTGAAACATCTAAAAAACAAAGCAACAGAGCCTAGGGCACTTCCACTTATGGTCCTATAGCTTAGGGAATTTAAAATCAAAAAGACACAGCCACCCCAAAGTTTGGAATGGCTCTGTTTACAAGAACCTCGTTTATAGTATAAGTTCAACATCGCAGAAAGTGAAAAATGGATAAAGAAGTTGTGGTATTTACTTAAAAAGCAATATCACTCAGCAATGAAATCTGTGTCATCAGGCCGTTAGCAGCACAATGAGTGGATTCAGGTATGATGATTCTAACTGAAATAAGTCACACAGAAAAAGAAACATCATAAGATATCAGTAATACACGGAATGGAAACTTGGCTACACAGGAACTGAATTACAGAACAGAACAGGGTCTCAAATTTAGAAAACCAACTTATGCTTGCTTAAGGGGAAAGGTGAGTTGGGGTGCTGCATAAAACCAGAGATTGAAATGAGCACAGATAAAGTTCCTTAAGCCAAATGTGGAATAGACAAGAGCTACTCCTTGCTCAACGAAATGGACTCAACACCGCATATTAAACGCCTAAGAATGTACCTGACTAGTAAGTATCTTAAAACCTATGGATTGCTATGTCTCCGAAAGAGAATCAAGCATGTGTACAGGGGCATAAACGCAGCAGTGATAGGATTGCAGAGGTTCGGTGAGCAAATGAAGACCCTTTGAAGTCATATTGCATGGTACCCATTCCCCGGGTTTCAACTACCCAGGTTTTAGGTATTCTTCCTTCAGCTAAAACATGCATGTGGAACCCAAGTATTATCAACCATGTGAATGGGAGACGTGTTCAAATATGTCTCAGTTTTCCTCCCCTGGTACTCGGGTGCAACATTCCAGACGCTTTACTAACACTCTCCCCACTTGGAGAGTCAGCGCCTTTAACCTCCTGTTTGGCCCAGTTTGCAATTTCTGCGGAAGATGAACAGGAATTGCGAGAACCAATGAGAGGCTAGCTGGAGGTGTCTGGATGGGCAAATTTAACTCTCATTTCCCACCAGGAAGAGGAAATAACCAAAGGCTCAGCGTGCCGTGCCGGAACCAGATTAGGGCCTGAAGCCATCCTGCGGTGTTGCGGTCAGCTCACAAGAAAACGAGTTGAAGAAAGGAGCTCAGGGGCACTGTAATTCACAAACCTGCAGAGTTATAAAAGACAGCTATCGTCCAAAAATAGACTGAAGTAAGGCTGCCAAGAGGACTTGAAAGCGGGGCAGAATTGCAGGAAACCGATTTCAGGAGGTAGACTGGAATTGCATTGAAAGCATAGGAAAAGAGGCCGAACGTCCACAATGATGCACTTGGCCAAAAAGGGCGTATGCGTTTTTTCCTGAATATATTCAGGAAAAAACGCATACGCCCTTTTTGGCCAACCAAGCAAGCTTGCAAAGGAAATCTGCACTACAATGAAGTCTCACTTCCCCCCGGTCAAAAGGGCCATCTGAAAAAAGTGTAAAATCCAGAAAGGCAGGACAGGCCATGGAGAACTGGGAGCCTTGTTATGCTGATGGGCGGGATGTAAATTGCCAACAACCACTCGGGAGAAGTGTATGGTGTTTCCTGAAACATCTAAAATACAAAGCAACAGAACCTAGGGCACTTCCACTTATGGTCCTATAGCTTAGGGAAATTAAAATCAAAAAGACACAGCCACCCCAAAGTTTGGAACGGCTCTGTTTACAAGAACCTCGTTTACAGTACAAGTTCAACATCGCAGATAGTGAAAAATGGATAAAGAATTTGTGGTATTCACTTACAAAGCAATATCACGCAGCAATGAAATCTGTGTCATCAGGCCCTTAGCAGCACAATGAGTGGATTCAGGTATGATGATTGTAACTGAAATAAGTCACACAGAAAAAGAAACATCATAAGATATCAGTAATACACGGAATGTAAACTTGGCTACACAGGAACTGAATTACAGAACAGAACAGGGTCTCAAATTTCGAAAACCAACTTATGCTTGCTTAAGGGGAAAGGTGAGTTGGGGTGCTGCATAAAACCAGAGATTGAAATGAGCACAGATAAAGTTCCTTAAGCCAAATATGGAATAGACAAGAGCTACTCCTTGCTCAACGAAATGGACTCAACACCGCATATTAAACGCCTAAGAATGTACCTGACTAGTAAGTATCTTAAAACCTATGGATTGCTATGTCTCCGAAAGAGAATCAAGCATGTGTACAGGGGCATAAACGCAGCAGTGATAGGATTGGAGAGGTTCGGTGAGCAAATGAAGACCCTTTGAAGTCATATTGCATGGTACCCATTCCACGGGTTTCAACTACCCAGGTTTAAGGTATTCTTCCTTCAGCTAAAACATGCATGTGGAACCTAGATTATGATCAACCATGTGATCGGGAGACGTGTTCAAATATGTCTCAGTTTTCGTACCCTGGTACTCGGGTGCAACATTCCAGATGCTTTACTAACACTCTCCCGACTTGGAGAGTCAGTCCCTTTAACCTCCTGTTTGGCCCAGTTTGCAATTTCTGCGGAAGATGAACAGGAATAGCGAGAACCAATGAGAGACTAGCTGGAGGTGTCTGGACGGGCAAATTTAACTCTCATTTCCCACCAGGAAGAGGAATTAACCAAAGGCTCAGCGTGCCGTGCCGGAACCAGATTAGGGCCTGAAGCCATCCTGCGGTGTTGCGGCCAGCTCACAAGAAAGCGAGTTGAAGAAAGGAGCTCAGGGGCACTGTAATTCACAAACCTGCAGAGTTATAAATGACAGCTATCGTCCAAAAATAGACTGAAGTAAGGCTGCCAAGAGGACTTGAAAACGGGGCAGAATTGCAGGAAACCGATTTCAGGAGGTAGACTGGAATTGCATTGAAAGCATAGGAAAAGAGGCAGAACGTCCACAATGATGCACTTGGCCAAAAAGGGCGTATGCGTTTTTTCCTGAATATATTCAGGAAAAAACGCATACGCCCTTTTTGGCCAACCAAGCAAGCTTGCAAAGGAAATCTGCACTACAATGAAGTCTCACTTCCCCCCGGTCAAAAGGGCCATCTGAAAAAAGTGTAAAATCCAGAAAGGCAGGACAGGCCATGGAGAACTGGGAGCCTTGTTATGCTGATGGGCGGGATGTAAATTGCCAACAACCACTCGGGAGAAGTGTATGGTGTTTCCTGAAACATCTAAAAAACAAAGCAACAGAGCCTAGGGCACTTCCACTTATGGTCCTATAGCTTAGGGAATTTAAAATCAAAAAGACACAGCCACCCCAAAGTTTGGAATGGCTCTGTTTACAAGAACCTCGTTTATAGTATAAGTTCAACATCGCAGAAAGTGAAAAATGGATAAAGAAGTTGTGGTATTTACTTAAAAAGCAATATCACTCAGCAATGAAATCTGTGTCATCAGGCCGTTAGCAGCACAATGAGTGGATTCAGGTATGATGATTCTAACTGAAATAAGTCACACAGAAAAAGAAACATCATAAGATATCAGTAATACACGGAATGTAAACTTGGCTACACAGGAACTGAATTACAGAACAGAACAGGGTCTCAAATTTAGAAAACCAACTTATGCTTGCTTAAGGGGAAAGGTGAGTTGGGGTGCTGCATAAAACCAGAGATTGAAATGAGCACAGATAAAGTTCCTTAAGCCAAATGTGGAATAGACAAGAGCTACTCCTTGCTCAACGAAATGGACTCAACACCGCATATTAAACGCCTAAGAATGTACCTGACTAGTAAGTATCTTAAAACCTATGGATTGCTATGTCTCCGAAAGAGAATCAAGCATGTGTACAGGGGCATAAACGCAGCAGTGATAGGATTGCAGAGGTTCGGTGAGCAAATGAAGACCCTTTGAAGTCATATTGCATGGTACCCATTCCCCGGGTTTCAACTACCCAGGTTTTAGGTATTCTTCCTTCAGCTAAAACATGCATGTGGAACCCAAGTATTATCAACCATGTGAATGGGAGACGTGTTCAAATATGTCTCAGTTTTCCTCCCCTGGTACTCGGGTGCAACATTCCAGACGCTTTACTAACACTCTCCCCACTTGGAGAGTCAGCGCCTTTAACCTCCTGTTTGGCCCAGTTTGCAATTTCTGCGGAAGATGAACAGGAATTGCGAGAACCAATGAGAGGCTAGCTGGAGGTGTCTGGATGGGCAAATTTAACTCTCATTTCCCACCAGGAAGAGGAAATAACCAAAGGCTCAGCGTGCCGTGCCGGAACCAGATTAGGGCCTGAAGCCATCCTGCGGTGTTGCGGTCAGCTCACAAGAAAACGAGTTGAAGAAAGGAGCTCAGGGGCACTGTAATTCACAAACCTGCAGAGTTATAAAAGACAGCTATCGTCCAAAAATAGACTGAAGTAAGGCTGCCAAGAGGACTTGAAAGCGGGGCAGAATTGCAGGAAACCGATTTCAGGAGGTAGACTGGAATTGCATTGAAAGCATAGGAAAAGAGGCCGAACGTCCACAATGATGCACTTGGCCAAAAAGGGCGTATGCGTTTTTTCCTGAATATATTCAGGAAAAAACGCATACGCCCTTTTTGGCCAACCAAGCAAGCTTGCAAAGGAAATCTGCACTACAATGAAGTCTCACTTCCCCCCGGTCAAAAGGGCCATCTGAAAAAAGTGTAAAATCCAGAAAGGCAGGACAGGCCATGGAGAACTGGGAGCCTTGTTATGCTGATGGGCGGGATGTAAATTGCCAACAACCACTCGGGAGAAGTGTATGGTGTTTCCTGAAACATCTAAAATACAAAGCAACAGAACCTAGGGCACTTCCACTTATGGTCCTATAGCTTAGGGAAATTAAAATCAAAAAGACACAGCCACCCCAAAGTTTGGAACGGCTCTGTTTACAAGAACCTCGTTTACAGTACAAGTTCAACATCGCAGATAGTGAAAAATGGATAAAGAATTTGTGGTATTCACTTACAAAGCAATATCACGCAGCAATGAAATCTGTGTCATCAGGCCCTTAGCAGCACAATGAGTGGATTCAGGTATGATGATTGTAACTGAAATAAGTCACACAGAAAAAGAAACATCATAAGATATCAGTAATACACGGAATGTAAACTTGGCTACACAGGAACTGAATTACAGAACAGAACAGGGTCTCAAATTTCGAAAACCAACTTATGCTTGCTTAAGGGGAAAGGTGAGTTGGGGTGCTGCATAAAACCAGAGATTGAAATGAGCACAGATAAAGTTCCTTAAGCCAAATATGGAATAGACAAGAGCTACTCCTTGCTCAACGAAATGGACTCAACACCGCATATTAAACGCCTAAGAATGTACCTGACCAGTAAGTATCTTAAAACCTATGGATTGCTATGTCTCCGAAAGAGAATCAAGCATGTGTACAGGGGCATAAACGCAGCAGTGATAGGATTGGAGAGGTTCAGTGAGAAAATGAAGACCCTTTGAAGTCATATTGCATGGTACCCATTCCACGGGTTTCAACTACCCAGATTTTAGGTATTCTTCCTTCAGCTAAAACATGCATGTGGAACCCAGAGTATGATCAACCATGTGATCGGGAGACGTGTTCAAATATGTCTCAGTTTTCCTCCCCTGGTACTCGGGTGCAACATTCCAGACGCTTTACTAACACTCTCCCCACTTGGAGAGTCAGTCCCTTTAACCTCCTGTTTGGCCCAGTTTGCAATTTCTGTGGAAGATGAACAGGAATAGCGAGAACCAATGAGAGACTAGCTGGAGGTGTCTGGATGGGCAAATTTAACTCTCATTTCCCACCAGGAAGAGGAATTAACCAAAGGCTCAGCGTGCCGTGCCGGAACCAGATTAGGGCCTGTAGACATCCTGCGGTGTTGCGGCCAGGTCACAAGAAAGCGAGTTGAAGAAAGGAGCTCAGGGGCACTGTAATTCACAAACCTGCAGAGTTATAAATGACAGCTATCGTCCAAAAATAGACTGAAGTAAGGCTGCCAAGAGGACTTGAAAGCGGGGCAGAATTGCAGGAAACCGATTTCAGGAGGTAGACTGGAATTGCATTGAAGGCATAGGAAAAGAGGCAGAACGTCCACAATGATGCACTTGGCCAAAAAGGGCGTATGCGTTTTTTCCTGAATATATTCAGGAAAAAACGCATACGCCCTTTTTGGCCAACCAAGCAAGCTTGCAAAGGAAATCTGCACTACAATGAAGTCTCACTTCCCCCCGGTCAAAAGGGCCATCTGAAAAAAGTGTAAAATCCAGAAAGGCAGGACAGGCCATGGAGAACTGGGAGCCTTGTTATGCTGATGGGCGGGATGTAAATTGCCAACAACCACTCGGGAGAAGTGTATGGTGTTTCCTGAAACATCTAAAAAACAAAGCAACAGAGCCTAGGGCACTTCCACTTATGGTCCTATAGCTTAGGGAATTTAAAATCAAAAAGACACAGCCACCCCAAAGTTTGGAACGGCTCTGTTTACAAGAACCTCGTTTATAGTATAAGTTCAACATCGCAGAAAGTGAAAAATGGATAAAGAAGTTGTGGTATTTACTTAAAAAGCAATATCACTCAGCAATGAAATCTGTGTCATCAGGCCCTTAGCAGCACAATGAGTGGATTCAGGTATGATGATTCTAACTGAAATAAGTCACACAGAAAAAGAAACATCATAAGATATCAGTAATACACGGAATGTAAACTTGGCTACACAGGAACTGAATTACAGAACAGAACAGGGTCTCAAATTACGAAAACCAACTTATGCTTGCTTAAGGGTAAAGGTGAGTTGGGGTGCTGCATAAAACCAGAGATTGAAATGAGCACAGATAAAGTTCCTTAAGCCAAATATGGAATAGACAAGAGCTACTCCTTGCTCAACGAAATGGACTCAACACCGCATATTAAACGCCTAAGAATGTACCTGACTAGTAAGTATCTTAAAACCTATGGATTGCTATGTCTCCGAAAGAGAATCAAGCATGTGTACAGGGGCATAAACGCAGCAGTGATAGGATTGCAGAGGTTCGGTGAGCAAATGAAGACCCTTTGAAGTCATATTGCATGGTACCCATTCCACGGGTTTCAACTACCCAGGTTTTAGGTATTCTTCCTTCAGCTAAAACATGCATGTGGAACCCAAGTATTATCAACCATGTGAACGGGAGACATGTTCAAATATGTCTCAGTTTTCCTCCCCTGGTACTCGGGTGCAACATTCCAGATGCTTTACTAACACTCTCCGCACTTGGAGAGTCAGCGCCTTTAACCTCCTGTTTGGCCCAGTTTGCAATTTCTGCGGAAGATGAACAGGAATAGGGAGAACCAATGAGAGGCTAGCTGGAGGTGTCTGGACGGGCAAATTTAACTCTCATTTCCCACCAGGAAGAGGAATTAACCAAAGGCTCAGCGTGCCATGCCGGAACCAGATTAGGGCCTGAAGCCATCCTGCGGTGTTGCGGCCAGGTCACAAGAAAGCGAGTTGAAGAAAGGAGCTCAGGGGCACTGTAATTCACAAACCTGCAGAGTTATAAATGACAGCTATCGTCCAAAAATAGACTGAAGTAAGGCTGCCAAGAGGACTTGAAAGCGGGGCAGAATTGCAGGAAACCAATTTCAGGAGGTAGACTGGAATTGCATTGAAAGCATACGAAAAGAGGCAGAACGTCCAAAATGATGCACTTGGCCAAAAAGGGCGTATGCGTTTTTTCCTGAATATATTCAGGAAAAAACGCATACGCCCTTTTTGGCCAACCAAGCAAGCTTGCAAAGGAAATCTGCACTACAATGAAGTCTCACTTCCCCCAGGTCAAAAGGGCCATCTGAAAAAAGTGTAAAATCCAGAAAGGCAGGACAGGCCATGGAGAACTGGGAGCCTTGTTATGCTGATGGGCGGGATGTAAATTGCCAACAACCACTCAGGAGAAGTGTATGGTGTTTCCTGAAACATCTAAAAAACAAAGCAACAGAGCTTAGGGCACTTCCACTTATGGTCCTATAGTTTAGGGAATTTAAAATCAAAAAGACACAGCCACCCCAAAGTTTGGAACGGCTCTGTTTACAAGAACCTCATTTACAGTACAAGTTCAACATCGCAGAAAGTGAAAAATGGATAAAGAAGTTGTGGTATTTACTTAAAAAGCAATATCACTCAGCAATGAAATCTGTGTCATCAGGCCGTTAGCAGCACAATGAGTGGATTCAGGTATGATGATTCTAACTGAAATAAGTCACACAGAAAAAGAAACATCATAAGATATCAGTAATACACGGAATGGAAACTTGGCTACACAGGAACTGAATTACAGAACAGAACAGGGTCTCAAATTTCGAAAACCAACTTATGCTTGCTTAAGGGGAAAGGTGAGTTGGGGTGCTGCATAAAACCAGAGATTGAAATGAGCATAGATAAAGTTCCTTAAGCCAAATGTGGAATAGACAAGAGCTACTCCTTGCTCAACGAAATGGACTCAACACCGCATATTAAACGCCTAAGAATGTACCTGACTAGTAAGTATCTTAAAACCTATGGATTGCTATGTCTCCGAAAGAGAATCAAGCATGTGTACAGGGGCATAAACGCAGCAGTGATAGGATTGGAGAGGTTCGGTGAGCAAATGAAGACCGTTTGAATTCATATTGCATGGTACCCATTCCCCGGGTTTCAACTACCCAGGTTTTAGGTATTCTTCCTTCAGCTAAAACATGCATGTGGAACCCAAGTATTATCAACCATGTGAATGGGAGACGTGTTCAAATATGTCTCAGTTTTCCTCCCCTGGTACTCGGGTGCAACATTCCAGACGCTTTACTAACACTCTCCCCACTTGGAGAGTCAGCGCCTTTAACCTCCTGTTTGGCCCAGTTTGCAATTTCTGCGGAAGATGAACAGGAATAGTGAGAACCAATGAGAGGCTAGCTGGAGGTGTCTGGATGGGCAAATTTAACTCTCATTTCCCACCAGGAAGAGGAAATAACCAAAGGCTCAGCGTGCCGTGCCGGAACCAGATTAGGGCCTGAAGCCATCCTGCGGTGTTGCGGTCAGCTCACAAGAAAACGAGTTGAAGAAAGGAGCTCAGGGGCACTGTAATTCACAAACCTGCAGAGTTATAAAAGACAGCTATCGTCCAAAAATAGACTGAAGTAAGGCTGCCAAGAGGACTTGAAAGCGGGGCAGAATTGCAGGAAACCGATTTCAGGAGGTAGACTGGAATTGCATTGAAAGCATAGGAAAAGAGGCCGAACGTCCACAATGATGCACTTGGCCAAAAAGGGCGTATGCGTTTTTTCCTGAATATATTCAGGAAAAAACGCATACGCCCTTTTTGGCCAACCAAGCAAGCTTGCAAAGGAAATCTGCACTACAATGAAGTCTCACTTCCCCCCGGTCAAAAGGGCCATCTGAAAAAAGTGTAAAATCCAGAAAGGCAGGACTGGCCATGGAGAACTGGGAGCCTTGTTATGCTGATGGGCGGGATGTAAATTGCCAAGAACCACTCGGGAGAAGTGTATGGTGTTTCCTGAAACATCTAAAATACAAAGCAACAGAACCTAGGGCACTTCCACTTATGGTCCTATAGCTTAGGGAAATTAAAATCAAAAAGACACAGCCACCCCAAAGTTTGGAACGGCTCTGTTTACAAGAACCTCGTTTACAGTACAAGTTCAACATCGCAGAAAGTGAAAAATGGATAAAGAATTTGTGGTATTCACTTACAAAGCAATATCACACAGCAATGAAATCTGTGTCATCAGGCCCTTAGCAGCACAATGAGTGGATTCAGGTATGATGATTGTAACTGAAATAAGTCACACAGAAAAAGAAACATCATAAGATATCAGTAATACACGGAATGTAAACTTGGCTACACAGGAACTGAATTACAGAACAGAACAGGGTCTCAAATTTCGAAAACCAACTTATGCTTGCTTAAGGGGAAAGGTGAGTTGGGGTGCTGCATAAAACCAGAGATTGAAATGAGCACAGATAAAGTTCCTTAAGCCAAATATGGAATAGACAAGAGCTACTCCTTGCTCAACGAAATGGACTCAACACCGCATATTAAACGCCTAAGAATGTACCTGACCAGTAAGTATCTTAAAACCTATGGATTGCTATGTCTCCGAAAGAGAATCAAGCATGTGTACAGGGGCATAAACGCAGCAGTGATAGGATTGGAGAGGTTCAGTGAGAAAATGAAGACCCTTTGAAGTCATATTGCATGGTACCCATTCCACGGGTTTCAACTACCCAGATTTTAGGTATTCTTCCTTCAGCTAAAACATGCATGTGGAACCCAGAGTATGATCAACCATGTGATCGGGAGACGTGTTCAAATATGTCTCAGTTTTCCTCCCCTGGTACTCGGGTGCAACATTCCAGACGCTTTACTAACACTCTCCCCACTTGGAGAGTCAGTCCCTTTAACCTCCTGTTTGGCCCAGTTTGCAATTTCTGTGGAAGATGAACAGGAATAGCGAGAACCAATGAGAGACTAGCTGGAGGTGTCTGGATGGGCAAATTTAACTCTCATTTCCCACCAGGAAGAGGAATTAACCAAAGGCTCAGCGTGCCGTGCCGGAACCAGATTAGGGCCTGTAGACATCCTGCGGTGTTGCGGCCAGGTCACAAGAAAGCGAGTTGAAGAAAGGAGCTCAGGGGCACTGTAATTCACAAACCTGCAGAGTTATAAATGACAGCTATCGTCCAAAAATAGACTGAAGTAAGGCTGCCAAGAGGACTTGAAAGCGGGGCAGAATTGCAGGAAACCGATTTCAGAAGGTAGACTGGAATTGCATTGAAGGCATAGGAAAAGAGGCAGAACGTCCACAATGATGCACTTGGCCAAAAAGGGCGTATGCGTTTTTTCCTGAATATATTCAGGAAAAAACGCATACGCCCTTTTTGGCCAACCAAGCAAGCTTGCAAAGGAAATCTGCACTACAATGAAGTCTCACTTTCCCCCGGTCAAAAGGGCCATCTGAAAAAAGGGTAAAATCCAGAAAGGCAGGACAGGCCATGGAGAACTGGGAGCCTTGTTATGCTGATGGGCGGGATGTAAATTGCCAAGAACCACTTGGGAGAAGTGTATGGTGTTTCCTGAAACAACTAAAAAACAAAGCAACAGAACCTAGGGCCCTTCCACTTATGGTCCTATAGCTTAGGGAAATTAAAATCAAAAAGACACAGCCACCCCAAAGTTTGGAACGGCCCTGTTTACAAGAACCTCGTTTACAGTACAAGTTCAACATCGCAGAAAGTGAAAAATGGATAAAGAAGTTGTGGTATTTACTTACAAAGCAATATCACGCAACAATGAAATCTGTGTCATCAGGCCCTTAGCAGCACAATGAGTGGATTCAGGTATGATGATTGTAACTGAAATAAGTCACACAGAAAAAGAAACATCATAAGATATCAGTAATACACGGAATGTAAACTTGGCTACACAGGAACTGAATTACAGAACAGAACAGGGTCTCAAATTCAGAAAACCAACTTATGCTTGCTTAAGGGGAAAGGTGAGTTGGGGTGCTGCATAAAACCAGAGATTGAAATGAGCACAGATAAAGTTCCTTAAGCCAAATATGGAATAGACAAGAGCTACTCCTTGCTCAACGAAATGGACTCAACACCGCATATTAAACGCCTAAGAATGTACCTGACTAGTAAGTATCTTAAAACCTATGGATTGCTATGTCTCCGAAAGAGAATCAAGCATGTGTACAGGGGCATAAACGCAGCAGTGATAGGATTGGAGAGGTTCAGTGAGAAAATGAAGACCCTTTGAAGTCATATTGCATGGTACCCATTCCACGGGTTTCAACTACCCAGATTTTAGGTATTCTTCCTTCAGCTAAAACATGCATGTGGAACCCAGAGTATGATCAACCATGTGATCAGGAGACGTGTTCAAATATGTCTCAGTTTTCCTCCCCTGGTACTCGGGTGCAACATTCCAGACGCTTTACTAACACTCTCCCCACTTGGAGAGTCAGTCCCTTTAACCTCCTGTTTGGCCCAGTTTGCAATTTCTGTGGAAGATGAACAGGAATAGCGAGAACCAATGAGAGACTAGCTGGAGGTGTCTGGATGGGCAAATTTAACTCTCATTTCCCACCAGGAAGAGGAATTAACCAAAGGCTCAGCGTGCCGTGCCGGAACCAGATTAGGGCCTGTAGACATCCTGCGGTGTTGCGGCCAGGTCACAAGAAAGCGAGTTGAAGAAAGGAGCTCAGGGGCACTGTAATTCACAAACCTGCAGAGTTATAAATGACAGCTATCGTCCAAAAATAGACTGAAGTAAGGCTGCCAAGAGGACTTGAAAGCGGGGCAGAATTGCAGGAAACCGATTTCAGGAGGTAGACTGGAATTGCATTGAAGGCATAGGAAAAGAGGCAGAACGTCCACAATGATGCACTTGGCCAAAAAGGGCGTATGCGTTTTTTCCTGAATATATTCAGGAAAAAACGCATACGCCCTTTTTGGCCAACCAAGCAAACTTGCAAAGGAAATCTGCACTACAATGAAGTCTCACTTCTCCCCGGTCAAAAGGGCCATCTGAAAAAAGTGTAAACTCCAGAAAGGCAGGACAGGCCATGGAGAACTGGGAGCCTTGTTATGCTGATGGGCGGGATGTAATTTGCCAACAACCACTCGGGAGAAGTGTATGGTGTTTCCTGAAACATCTAAAAAACAAAGCAACAGAACCTAGGGCACTTCCACTTATGGTCCTATAGCTTAGGGAAATTAAAATGAAAAAGACACAGCCACCCCAAAGTTTGGAACAGCTCTGTTTACAAGAACCTCGTTTACAGTACAAGTTCAACATCGCAGAAAGTGAAAAATGGATAAAGAAGTTGTGGTATTTACTTACAAAGCAATATCACTCAGCAATGAAATCTGTGTCATCAGGCCCTTAGCAGCACAATGAGTGGATTCAGGTATGATGATTCTAACTGAAATAAGTCACACAGAAAAAGAAACATCATAAGATATCAGTAATACACGGAATGTAAACTTGGCTACACAGGAACTGCATTCCAAAACAGAACAGGGTCTCAAATTTAGAAAACCAACTTATGCTTGCTTAAGGGTAAAGGTGAGTTGGGGTGCTGCATAAAACCAGAGATTGAAATGAGCACAGATAAAGTTCCTTAAGCCAAATATGGAATAGACAAGAGCTACTCCTTGCTCAACGAAATGGACTCAAAACCCCATATTAAACGCCTAAGAATGTACCTGACTAGTAAGTATCTTAAAACCTATGGATTGCTATGTCTCCAAAAGAGAATCAAGCGTGTGTACAGGGGCATAAACACAGCAGTGATAGGATTGGAGAGGTTCGGTGAGCAAATGAAGACCCTTTGAAGTCATATTGCATGGTACCCATTACACGGGTCTCAACTCTCCAGGTTTAAGGTATTCTTCCTTCAGCTAAAACATGCATGTGGAACACAGAGTATGATCAACCATGTGAACGGGAGACGTGTTCAAATATGTCTCAGTTTTCCTCCCCTGGTACTCGGGTGCAACATTCCAGACGCTTTACTAACACTCTCCCGACTTGGAGAGTCAGCGCCTTTAACCTCCTGTTTGGCCCAGTTTGCAATTTCTGCGGAAGATGAACAGGAATAGCGAGAACCAATGAGAGGCTAGCTGGAGGTCTCTGGACGGGCAAATTCAACTCTCATTTCCCACCAGGAAGAGGAATTAACCAAAGGCTCAGCATGCCGGGCCGGAACCAGATTAGGGCCTGAAGCCATCCTGCGGTGTTGCGGCCAGGTCACAAGAAAGCGAGTTGAAGAAAGGAGCTCAGGGGCACTGTAATTCACAAACCTGCAGAGTTATAAATGACAGCTATCGTCCAAAAATAGACTGAAGTAAGGCTGCCAAGAGGACTTGAAAGCGGGGCAGAATTGCAGGAAACCGATTTCAGGAGGTAGACTGGAATTGCATTGAAAGCATAGGAAAAGAGGCAGAACGTCCACAATGATGCACTTGGCCAAAAAGGGCGTATGCGTTTTTTCCTGAATATATTCAGGAAAAAACGCATACGCCCTTTTTGGCCAACCAAGCAAGCTTGCAAAGGAAATCTGCACTACAATGAAGTCTCACTTCCCCCCGGTCAAAAGGGCCATCTGAGAAAAGGGTAAAATCCAGAAAGGCAGGACAGGCCATGGAGAACTGGGAGCCTTGTTATGCTGATGGGCGGGATGTAAATTGCCAAGAACCACTTGGGAGAAGTGTATGGTGTTTCCTGAAACAACTAAAAAACAAAGCAACAGAACCTAGGGCACTTCCACTTATGGTCCTATAGCTTAGGGAAATTAAAATGAAAAAGACACAGCCACCCCAAAGTTTGGAACGGCTCTGTTTACAAGAACCTCGTTTACAGTACAAGTTCAACATCGCAGAAAGTGAAAAATGGATAAAAAAGTTGTGGTCATTACTTACAAAGCAATATCACTCAGCAATGAAATCTGTGTCATCAGGCCCTTAGCATCACAATGAGTGGATTCAGGTATGATGATTCTAACTGAAATAAGTCACACGGAAAAAGAAACATCATAAGATATCAGTAATACACGGAATGGAACCTTGGCTACACAGGAACTGAATTACGGAACAGAACAGGGTCTCAAATTTAGAAAACCAACTTATGCTTGCTTAAGGGGAAAGGTGAGTTGGGGTGCTGCATAAAACCAGAGATTGAAATGAGCACAAAGTTCCTTAAGCCAAATATGGAATAGACAAGAGCTACTCCTTGCTCAACGAAATGGACTCAACACCGCATATTAAACGCCTAAGAATGTACCTGACTAGTAAGTATCTTAAAACCTATAGATTGCTATGTCTCCGAAAGAGAATCAAGCATGTGTACAGGGGCATAAACGCAGCAGTGATAGGATTGGAGCGGTTCAGTGAGCAAATGAAGACCCTTTGAAGTCATATTGCATGGTACCCATTCCACGGGTTTCAACTACGCAGATTTTAGGTATTCTTCCTTCAGCTAAAACATGCATGTGAAACCCAGAGTATGATCAACCATGTGATCGGGAGACGTGTTCAAATATGTCTCAGATTTCCTCCCCTGGTACTTGGGTGCAACATTCCAGACGCTTTACTAACACTCTCCCCACTTGGAGAGTCAGTCCCTTTAACCTCCTGTTTGGCCCAGTTTGCAATTTCTGCGGAAGATGAACAGGAATAGTGAGAACCAATGAGAGGCTAGCTGGAGGTGTCTGGACGGGCAAATTTAACTCTCATTTCCCACCAGGAAGAGGAAATAACCAAAGGCTCAGTGTGCCGTACCGGAACCAGATTAGGGCCTGAAGCCATCCTGCGGTGTTGCGGCCAGCTCAAAAGAAAGCGAGTTGAAGAAAGGAGCTCAGGGGCACTGTAATTCACAAACCTGCAGAGTTATAAATGACAGCTATCGTCCAAAAATAGACTGAAGTAAGGCTGCCAAGAGGACTTGAAAGCGGGGCAGAATTGCAGGAAACCGATTTCAGGAGGTAGACTGGAATTGCATTGAAAGCATAGGAAAAGAGGCAGAACGTCCACAATGATGCACTTGGCCAAAAAGGGCGTATGCGTTTTTTCCTGAATATATTCAGGAAAAAACGCATACGCCCTTTTTGGCCAACCAAGCAAGCTTGCAAAGGAAATCTGCACTACAATGAAGTCTCACTTCCCCCTGGTCAAAAGGGCCATCTGAAAAAAGTGTAAAATCCAGAAAGGCAGGACAGGCCATGGAGAACTGGGAGCCTTGTTATGCTGAAGGGCGGGATGTAAATTGCCAACAAACACTCGGGAGAAGTGTATGGTGTTTCCTGAAACATCTAAAAAACAAAGCAACAGAGCCTAGGGCACTTCCACTTATGGTCCTATAGCTTAGGGAATTTAAAATCAAAAAGACACAGCCACCCCAAAGTTTGGAACGGCTCTGTTTACAAGAACCTCGTATACAGTACAAGTTCAACATCGCAGAAAGTGAAAAATGGATAAAGAAGTTGTCGTATTTACTTACAAAGCAATATCACTCAGCAATGAAATCTGTGTCATCAGGCCCTTAGCAGCACAATGAGTGGATTCAGGTATGATGATTCTAACTGAAATAAGTCACACAGAAAAAGAAACATCATAAGATATCAGTAATACACGGAATGTAAACTTGGCTACACAGGAACTGAATTACAGAACAGAACAGGGTCTCAAATTTCGAAAACCAACTTATGCTTGCTTAAGGGGAAAGGTGAGTTGGGGTGCTGCATAAAACCAGAGATTGAAATGAGCACAGATAAAGTTCCTTAAGCCAAATGTGGAATAGACAAGAGCTACTCCTTGCTCAACGAAATGGACTCAACACCGCATATTAAACGCCTAAGAATGTACCTGACTAGTAAGTATCTTAAAACCTATGGATTGCTATGTCTCCGAAAGAGAATCAAGCATGTGTACAGGGGCATAAACGCAGCAGTGATAGGATTGGAGAGGTTCGGTGAGCAAATGAAGACCGTTTGAAGTCATATTGCATGGTACCCATTCCCCGGGTTTCAACTACCCAGGTTTTAGGTATTCTTCCTTCAGCTAAAACATGCATGTGGAACCCAAGTATTATCAACCATGTGAATGGGAGACGTGTTCAAATATGTCTCAGTTTTCCTCCCCTGGTACTCGGGTGCAACATTCCAGACGCTTTACTAACACTCTCCCCACTTGGAGAGTCAGCGCCTTTAACCTCCTGTTTGGCCCAGTTTGCAATTTCTGCGGAAGATGAACAGGAATAGCGAGAACCAATGAGAGGCTAGCTGGAGGTGTCTGGATGGGCAAATTTAACTCTCATTTCCCACCAGGAAGAGGAAATAACCAAAGGCTCAGTGTGCCGTGCCGGAACCAGATTAGGGCCTGAAGCCATCCTGCGGTGTTGCGGCCAGCTCACAAGAAAACGAGTTGAAGAAAGGAGCTCAGGGGCACTGTAATTCACAAACCTGCAGAGTTATAAAAGACAGCTATCGTCCAAAAATAGACTGAAGTAAGGCTGCCAAGAGGACTTGAAAGCGGGGCAGAATTGCAGGAAACCGATTTCAGGAGGTAGACTGGAATTGCATTGAAAGCATAGGAAAAGAGGCAGAACGTCCACAATGATGCACTTGGCCAAAAAGGGCGTATGCGTTTTTTCCTGAATATATTCAGGAAAAAACGCATACGCCCTTTTTGGCCAACCAAGCAAGCTTGCAAAGGAAATCTGCACTACAATGAAGTCTCACTTCCCCCCGGTCAAAAGGGCCATCTGAAAAAAGTGTAAAATCCAGAAAGGCAGGACTGGCCATGGAGAACTGGGAGCCTTGTTATGCTGATGGGCGGGATGTAAATTGCCAACAACCACTCGGGAGAAGTGTATGGTGTTTCCTGAAACATCTAAAAAACAAAGCAACAGAACCTAGGGCACTTCCACTTATGGTCCTATAGCTTAGGGAAATTAAAATCAAAAAGACACAGCCACCCCAAAGTTTGGAACGGCTCTGTTTACAAGAACCTCGTTTACAGTACAAGTTCAACATCGCAGAAAGTGAAAAATGGATAAAGAATTTGTGGTATTCACTTACAAAGCAATATCACGCAGCAATGAAATCTGTGTCATCAGGCCCTTAGCAGCACAATGAGTGGATTCAGGTATGATGATTGTAACTGAAATAAGTCACACAGAAAAAGAAACATCATAAGATATCAGTAATACACGGAATGTAAACTTGGCTACACAGGAACTGAATTACAGAACAGAACAGGGTCTCAAATTTCGAAAACCAACTTATGCTTGCTTAAGGGGAAAGGTGAGTTGGGGTGCTGCATAAAACCAGAGATTGAAATGAGCACAGATAAAGTTCCTTAAGCCAAATATGGAATAGACAAGAGCTACTCCTTGCTCAACGAAATGGACTCAACACCGCATATTAAACGCCTAAGAATGTACCTGACCAGTAAGTATCTTAAAACCTATGGATTGCTATGTCTCCGAAAGAGAATCAAGCATGTGTACAGGGGCATAAACGCAGCAGTGATAGGATTGGAGAGGTTCAGTGAGAAAATGAAGACCCTTTGAAGTCATATTGCATGGTACCCATTCCACGGGTTTCAACTACCCAGATTTTAGGTATTCTTCCTTCAGCTAAAACATGCATGTGGATCCCAGAGTATGATCAACCATGTGATCAGGAGACGTGTTCAAATATGTCTCAGTTTTCCTCCCCTGGTACTCGGGTGCAACATTCCAGACGCTTTACTAACACTCTCCCCACTTGGAGAGTCAGTCCCTTTAACCTCCTGTTTGGCCCAGTTTGCAATTTCTGTGGAAGATGAACAGGAATAGCGAGAACCAATGAGAGACTAGCTGGAGGTGTCTGGATGGGCAAATTTAACTCTCATTTCCCACCAGGAAGAGGAATTAACCAAAGGCTCAGCGTGCCGTGCCGGAACCAGATTAGGGCCTGTAGACATCCTGCGGTGTTGCGGCCAGGTCACAAGAAAGCGAGTTGAAGAAAGGAGCTCAGGGGCACTGTAATTCACAAACCTGCAGAGTTATAAATGACAGCTATCGTCCAAAAATAGACTGAAGTAAGGCTGCCAAGAGGACTTGAAAGCGGGGCAGAATTGCAGGAAACCGATTTCAGGAGGTAGACTGGAATTGCATTGAAGGCATAGGAAAAGAGGCAGAACGTCCACAATGATGCACTTGGCCAAAAAGGGCGTATGCGTTTTTTCTTGAATATATTCAGGAAAAAACGCATACGCCCTTTTTGGCCAACCAAGCAAACTTGCAAAGGAAATCTGCACTACAATGAAGTCTCACTTCTCCCCGGTCAAAAGGGCCATCTGAAAAAAGTGTAAACTCCAGAAAGGCAGGACAGGCCATGGAGAACTGGGAGCCTTGTTATGCTGATGGGCGGGATGTAATTTGCCAACAACCACTCGGGAGAAGTGTATGGTGTTTCCTGAAACATCTAAAAAACAAAGCAACAGAACCTAGGGCACTTCCACTTATGGTCCTATAGCTTAGGGAAATTAAAATCAAAAAGACACAGCCACCCCAAAGTTTGGAACAGCTCTGTTTACAAGAACCTCGTTTACAGTACAAGTTCAACATCGCAGAAAGTGAAAAATGGATAAAGAAGTTGTGGTATTTACTTACAAAGCAATATCACTCAGCAATGAAATCTGTGTCATCAGGCCCTTAGCAGCACAATGAGTGGATTCAGGTATGATGATTCTAACTGAAATAAGTCACACAGAAAAAGAAACATCATAAGATATCAGTAATACACGGAATGTAAACTTGGCTACACAGGAACTGCATTCCAAAACAGAACAGGGTCTCAAATTTAGAAAACCAACTTATGCTTGCTTAAGGGGAAAGGTGAGTTGGGGTGCTGCATAAAACCAGAGATTGAAATGAGCACAGATAAAGTTCCTTAAGTCAAATATGGAATAGACAAGAGCTACTCCTTGCTCAACGAAATGGACTCAAAACCCCATATTAAACGCCTAAGAATGTACCTGACTAGTAAGTATCTTAAAACCTATGGATTGCTATGTCTCCAAAAGAGAATCAAGCGTGTGTACAGGGGCATAAACGCAGCAGTGATAGGATTGGAGAGGTTCGGTGAGCAAATGAAGACCCTTTGAAGTCATATTGCATGGTACCCATTACACGGGTCTCAACTCTCCAGGTTTAAGGTATTCTTCCTTCAGCTAAAACATGCATGTGGAACACAGAGTATGATCAACCATGTGAACGGGAGACGTGTTCAAATATGTCTCAGTTTTCCTCCCCTGGTACTCGGGTGCAACATTCCAGACGCTTTACTAACACTCTCCCGACTTGGAGAGTCAGTCC
The DNA here is from genome assembly GCF_951394435.1 of Stenella coeruleoalba. Taxonomy (NCBI): domain Eukaryota; kingdom Metazoa; phylum Chordata; class Mammalia; order Artiodactyla; family Delphinidae; genus Stenella; species Stenella coeruleoalba. The sequence goes on from NW_027646461.1 coordinate 824,783, forward strand.
CTTTAACCTCCTGTTTGGCCCAGTTTGCAATTTCTGCGGAAGATGAACAGGAATAGCGAGAACCAATGAGAGGCTAGCTGGAGGTCTCTGGACGGGCAAATTCAACTCTCATTTCCCACCAGGAAGAGGAATTAACCAAAGGCTCAGCATGCCGGGCCGGAACCAGATTAGGGCCTGAAACCATCCTGCGGTGTTGCGGCCAGGTCACAAGAAAGCGAGTTGAAGAAAGGAGCTCAGGGGCACTGTAATTCACAAACCTGCAGAGTTATAAAAGACAGCTATCGTCCAAAAATAGACTGAAGTAAGGCTGCCAAGAGGACTTGAAAGCGGGGCAGAATTGCAGGAAACCGATTTCAGGAGGTAGACTGGAATTGCATTGAAAGCATAGGAAAAGAGGCAGAACGTCCACAATGATGCACTTGGCCAAAAAGGGCGTATGCGTTTTTTCCTGAATATATTCAGGAAAAAACGCATACGCACTTTTTGGCCAACCAAGCAAGCTTGCAAAGGAAATCTGCACTACAATGAAGTCTCACTTCCCCCCGGTCAAAAGGGCCATCTGAAAAAAGTGTAAAATCCAGAAACACAGGACAGGGCATGGAGAACTGGGAGCCTTGTTATGCTGATGGGCGGGATGTAAATTGCCAAGAACCACTTGGGAGAAGTGTATGGTGTTTCCTGAAACATCTAAAAAACAAAGCAACAGAACCTAGGGCACTTCCACTTATGGTCCTATAGATTAGGGAAATTAAAATCAAAAAGACACAGCCACCCCAAAGTTTGGAACGGCTCTGTTTACAAGAACCTCGTTTACAGTACAAGTTCAACATTGCAGAAAGTGAAAAATGGATAAAGAAGTTGTGGTATTTACTTACAAAGCAACATCACTCAGCAATGAAATATGTGTCACAAGGCCCTTAGCAGCACAATGAGTGGATTCAGGTATGATGATTCTAACTGAAATAAGTCACACAGAAAAAGAAACATCATAAGATATCAGTAATACACGGAATGTAAACTTGGCTACACAGGAACTGAATTACAGAACAGAACAGGTTCTCAAATTTAGAAAACCAACTTATGCTTGCTTAAGGGTAAAGGTGAGTTGAAGTGCTGCATAAAACCAGAGATTGAAATGAGCACAGATAAAGTTCCTTAAGTCAAATATGGAATAGACAAGAGCTACTCCTTGCTCAACGAAATGGACTCAACACCGCATATTAAACACCTAAGAATGTACCTGACTAGTAAGTGTCTTAAAACCTATGGATTGCTATGTCTCCGAAAGAGAATCAAGCATGTGTACAGGGGCATAAATGCAGCAGTGATAGGATTGGAGAGGTTCGGTGAGCAAATGAAGACCCTTTGAAGTCATATTGCATGGTACCCATTACACGGGTCTTAACTCTCCAGGTTTAAGGTATTCTTCCTTCAGGTAAAACATGCATGTGGAACCCAAGTATGATCAACCATGTGAACGGGAGACGTGTTCAAATATGTCTCAGTTTTCCTCCCCTGGTACTCGGGTGCAACATTCCAGACGCATTACTAACACTCTCCCCACTTGGAGAGTCAGTCCCTTTAACCTCATGTTTGGCCCAGTTTGCAATTTCTCTGGAAGATGAACAGGAATAGCGAGAACCAATGAGAGACTAGCTGGAGGTGTCTGGATGGGCAAATTTAACTCTCATTTCCCACCAGGAAGAGGAATTAACCAAAGGCTCAGCGTGCCGTGCCAGAACCAGATTAGGGCCTGAAGACATCCTGCGGTGTTGCGGCCAGGTCACAAGAAAGCGAGTTGAAGAAAGGAGCTCAGGGGCACTGTAATTCACAAACCTGCAGAGTTATAAATGACAGCTATCGTCCAAAAATATACTGAAGTAAGGCTGCCAAGAGGACTTGAAAGCGGGGCAGAATTGCAGGAAACCGATTTCAGGAGGTAGACTGGAATTGCATTGAAAGCATAGGAAAAGAGGCAGAACGTCCACAATGATGCACTTGGCCAAAAAGGGTGTATGCGTTTTTTCCTGAATATATTCAGGAAAAAACGCATACGCCCTTTTTGGCCAACCAAGCAAACTTGCAAAGGAAATCTGCACTACAATGAAGTCTCACTTCTCCCCGGTCAAAAGGGCCATCTGATAAAAGTCTAAAATCCAGAAAGTCAGGACAGGCCATGGAGAACTGGGAGCCTTGTTATGCTGATGGGCGGGATGTAAATTGCCAACAACCACTCGGGAGAAGTGTATGGTGTTTCCTGAAACATCTAAAAAACAAAGAAACAGAACCTAGGGCACTTCCACTTATGGTCCTATAGCTTAGGGAATTTAAAATCAAAAAGACACAGCCACCCCAAAGTTTGGAACGGCTCTGTTTACAAGAACCTCGTTTACAGTACAAGTTCAACATCGCAGAAAGTGAAAAATGGATAAAAAAGTTGTGGTCATTACTTACAAAGCAATATCACTCAGCAATGAAATCTGTGTCATCAGGCCCTTAGCATCACAATGAGTGGATTCAGGTATGATGATTCTAACTGAAATAAGTCACACAGAAAAAGAAACATCATAAGATATCAGTAATACACGGAATGGAACCTTGGCTACACAGGAACTGAATTACAGAACAGAACAGGGTCTCAAATTTAGAAAACCAACTTATGCTTGCTTAAGGGGAAAGGTGAGTTGGGGTGCTGCATAAAACCAGAGATTGAAATGAGCACAAAGTTCCTTAAGCCAAATATGGAATAGACAAGAGCTACTCCTTGCTCAACGAAATGGACTCAACACCGCATATTAAACGCCTAAGAATGTACCTGACTAGTAAGTATCTTAAAACCTATAGATTGCTATGTCTCCGAAAGAGAATCAAGCATGTGTACAGGGGCATAAACGCAGCAGTGATAGGATTGGAGCGGTTCAGTGAGCAAATGAAGACCCTTTGAAGTCATATTGCATGGTACCCATTCCACGGGTTTCAACTACGCAGATTTTAGGTATGCTTCCTTCAGCTAAAACATGCATGTGAAACCCAGAGTATGATCAACCATGTGATCGGGAGACGTGTTCAAATATGTCTCAGATTTCCTCCCCTGGTACTTGGGTGCAACATTCCAGACGCTTTACTAACACTCTCCCCACTTGGAGAGTCAGTCCCTTTAACCTCCTGTTTGGCCCAGTTTGCAATTTCTGCGGAAGATGAACAGGAATAGTGAGAACCAATGAGAGGCTAGCTGGAGGTGTCTGGACGGGCAAATTTAACTCTCATTTCCCACCAGGAAGAGGAAATAACCAAAGGCTCAGCGTGTCGTACCGGAACCAGATTAGGGCCTGAAGCCATCCTGCGGTGTTGCGGCCAGCTCAAAAGAAAGCGAGTTGAAGAAAGGAGCTCAGGGGCACTGTAATTCACAAACCTGCAGAGTTATAAATGACAGCTATCGTCCAAAAATAGACTGAAGTAAGGCTGCCAAGAGGACTTGAAAGCGGGGCAGAATTGCAGGAAACCGATTTCAGGAGGTAGACTGGAATTGCATTGAAAGCATAGGAAAAGAGGCAGAACGTCCACAGTGATGCACTTGGCCAAAAAGGGCGTATGCGTTTTTTCCTGAATATATTCAGGAAAAAACGCATACGCCCTTTTCGGCCAACCAAGCAAGCTTGCAAAGGAAATCTGCACTACAATGAAGTCTCACTTCCCCCCGGTCAAAAGGGCCATCTGAAAAAAGTGTAAAATCCAGAAAGGCAGGACAGGCCATGGAGAACTGGGAGCCTTGTTATGCTGAAGGGCGGGATGTAAATTGCCAACAACCACTAAGGAGAAGTGTATGGTGTTTCCTGAAACATCTAAAAAACAAAGCAACAGAACCTAGGGCACTTCCACTTATGGTCCTATAGCTTAGGGAAATTAAAATCAAAAAGACACAGCCACCCCAAAGTTTGGAACGGTTCTGTTTACAAGAACCTCGTTTACAGTACAAGTTCAACATCGCAGAAAGTGAAAAATGGATAAAGAACTTGTGGTACTTACGTACAATGCAGTATCACTCAGCAATGAAATCTATGTCATCAGGCCCGTAGCAGCATAATGAGTGGATTAAGGTACCATGATTCTAACTGAAATAAGTCACACAGAAAAAGAAACATCATAAGATATCACTAATACACGGAATGTAAACTTGGCTACACAAGAACTGCATTCCAAAACAGAACAGGGTCTCAAATTTAGAAAACCAACTTATGCTTGCTTAAGGGGAAAGGTGAGTTGGGGTGCTGCATAAAACCAGAGATTGAAATGAGCACAGATAAAGTTCCTTAAGCCAAATATGGAATAGACAAGAGCTACTCCTTGCTCAACGAAATGGACTCAACACCCCATATTAAACGCCTAAGAATGTACCTGACTAGTAAGTATCTTAAAACCTATGGATTGCTATGTCTCCAAAAGAGAATCAAGCGTGTGTACAGGGGCATAAACGCAGCAGTGATAGGATTGGAGAGGTTCGGTGAGCAAATGAAGACCCTTTGAAGTCATATTGCATGGTACCCATTCCACGGGTTTCGAATACCCAGGTTTAAGGTATTCTTCCTTCAGCTAAATCATGCATGTGGAACCTAGAGTATGATCAACCATGTGATCGGGAGACGTGTTCAAATATGTCTCAGTTTTCGTAGGCTGGTACTCGGGTGCAACATTCCAGACGCTTTACTAACACTCTCCCGACTTGGAGAGTTAGTCCCTTTAACCTCCTGTTTGGTACAGTTTGCAATTTCTGCGGAAGATGAACAGGAATAGCGAGAACCAATGAGAGGCTAGCTGAAGGTGTCTGGACGGGCAAATTTAACTCTCATTTCCCACCAGGAAGAGGAAATAACCAAAGGCTCAGCGTGCCGTACCGGAACCAGATTAGGGCCTGAAGCCATCCTGCGGTGTTGCGGCCAGGTCACAAGAAAGCGAGTTGAAGAAAGGAGCTCAGGGGCACTGTAATTCACAAACCTGCAGAGTTATAAATGACAGCTATCGTCCAAAAATAGACTGAAGTAAGGCTGCCAAGAGGACTTGAAAGCGGGGCAGAATTGCAGGAAACCGATTTCAGGAGGTAGACTGGAATTGCATTGAAAGCATAGGAAAAGAGGCAGAACGTCCACAATGATGCACTTGGCCAAAAGGGCGTATGCGTTTTTTCCTGAATATATTCAGGAAAAAACGCATACGCCCTTTTTGGCCAACCAAGCAAGCTTGCAAAGGAAATCTGCACTATAATGAAGTCTCACTTCCCCCCGGTCAAAAGGGCCATCAGAATAAAGTGTAAAATCCAGAAAGGCAGGACAGGCCATGGAGAACTGGGAGCCTTGTTATGCTGATGGGCGGGATGTAAATTGCCAACAGCCACTCGGGAGAAGTGTATGGTGTTTCCTGAAACATCTAAAAAACAAAGCAACAGAGCCTAGGGCACTTCCACTTATGGTCCTATAGCTTAGGGAAATTAATATCAAAAAGACACAGCAACCCCAAAATTTGGGACGGCTCTTTTTACAGGAATCTCTTCTACGGCACAAGTTAAATATCCCAGAGAGCAAATAATGGATAAAGAAGTTGCGGTACTTCTGTACAACAGAATACCACTCAGCAATGAAATCTATGTCACCAGGCCCGTACCAGCATAATGAGTGGATTGAGGCACGATGATTCTAAGTGAAATAAGTCACGCAGAAAAAGAAACATCATAAGGTATCACTAATACACGGAATGTGAACTTGGCTACACATGAACTGAATTACAAAACAGAACAGGGTCTCAAGTTTAGAAAACCAACTTATGCCTGCTTAAGGGGGAAGGTGAGTTGGGGTGCTGCATAAAAGCAGAGTTTGAAATTAGCACAGATACCGTTCCATAAGCCAAATATGTAATAGACAAGAGCTACCCCTTGCTCAACGAAATGGATTCAACAATGAGGTATCACCTCACACCTGGTAGAATAGGCATCATTGAAAATCTACAAACAAAAAATGCTGGAAAGGGTGTGGAGAAAAGGAACCCTCTTCCACTATTGTTGGGAATATAAATTGATACAGTCATTATGGAGAACAATATGGAATTTCTTACGAAACTAACAATAGAATTACCATATGATACAGCAATCCCAGTACTGGACATATACCCAGACAAAACCATAAATCAAAAAGAGTCATTCACCGCAATGTTCATTGCATCACTATTTACAATATCGAGGTAACGGAAGCAACCTAAATGCCCACAGACAGACGAATGCATAAAGCTGTGGTACATATATAAAATGGAATATTACTCAGCCATGAAAAGGAATGAAATTGGGTCATTTGTAGAGACGTCGATGGATCTAGAGACTGTCATACAGAGTGAAGTAAGTCAGAAAGAGAAAAACAAATCTTGTATATTCATGCATATATGTGGAACCTAGAAAAACTGTACAGATTAACCATTTTGCAAGGCATAAATAGAGCAACAGATGTAGACAACAAACGTATGGACAACAAGGGGGGAAAGCTGTTGGGGGGGTGGTGGTGGGAGGAGTTGAGAGACTGGGATTGGCATGTATACATTTATATGTATAAAATAGATAACCAATAAGAACCTGCTGTATAAAAATATAAAATAAAATTCAAAATTAAAAAGAAATAAAATTTAAAAAATAAAACAGAAAAAACAATTATTCCCTGCACATACATGTATTTATATGAATAAATTATTTCCATGCTTATATCTGTAAATACAAAAAAGAGGAATAAAATCTACCTTGAACCAAAAACGAAAAAGAGAAAAAAAACACAGAACCCACCAGTTCCACAGAGGAAAACCGTATCAGGGCACTTGCTCCAGTTGTAAACAATTCTGAAGTTGGTCAGTGGTGGGGAATCGTCTCCCATTCAGCCAGCAGCCCCCACGCAACAAGCGTCCTCATTGCAAAGCTGGGGCACCGTGCCGAGGCATCTGTGAGTAAACGTGAGCTGAGCCCCAGGCCAGTTGCTGCTGAACTATTCCCACCCGTCCCAGGTAAAACACCTGAATATATACAAGGACTTGAAAGCCTAGAGGAAGGGCCATAGAGCCACACGAGTGACAGCATGCCGGCCGACTTGGTGCCTGCAGGCCAGCCAGGATGGTCCTGGCCCTGGGTGCTCTTCTGGAAGATTTCCATTTCCCTGCCTGAGATACCCGTCCTGTCCCTGCCCCCACTGCTTTTTTCCTTCCTCACCTCTGCCCAGGGAGAAATTCCAGCAGCAGGTATGGGTGACACATCCTCTTCTTTAGCAGGTGGCAGCCTGGCAACTGCTGCAGAAAGTCCAGCAGAGCCCCACTCACACTGGGCCACCCACAAAGCCGTGGCCTCTCACTCCCTCCCACCAGCCCAGCCCCGAGACTGCTGACAGGGCAGAGAAAATGGCGTCAGGCACGGCTGCAGGGGCTCTTGCTGCCTGGAGTGGTATTTATATTGATCTCAACCCAGGCACACCTGGGGAGGGCTGGCCGGCACGGTAAGGCTGCCCAAGTCAGCCAATCATCACCCCTCAGGGGCTCACAGTTGCAGAAAATGGAACTTGCTGAACCGGCCAGGTCCAAGGAACAGGTGTGGGCTCCTGAGAGTCAGGATAGACAAGGGGCTGCAGCTTTGGCTTGTTTTCTAATCATTTTATCTGGCCCATGAGTGGGAGACAACTTCAAGAAAACCCTCTCCTAATGAGAGGAACCCAGGAGTCAGGCAGAGGAGGGGTGGGTGGTGGTTGGAGACAGAGGCCTGGTGCCCCGGGTGCAGTGGAAGTCTCTGGAAGACCAGGTGGAGGGAGGCCTCACGGAGTGATGCCCAGGGTCACAGACCTGTCGCAGCTGCTGTTTGCTAGTTCAAGTCCTGCTCTGAGGTGCTCTGTGTCAGCTCTGAGCGACAGGTGAGCTGGGGGTGCTCTGCAATGAGGGCTATGTGCACGGTTCCTGTGTGCCCAGCCCTGCCACGGTACCTGCAAGGGTAGCTCTGTATCCTGGGAGGGGCCTGACCACGAGAGCCCCGTGGGCTGGGGTGGGGGTGGGGTACCTGCCCAGGTGAGCTCCATATTCTGGGATTGGTCTGACCACGAGAGCCCCATGGGCTGCTGGGGAACTGGTAAAGGATGTCAGGACAGTCAGTGAAGCCACCGAGGATATACCTCCAGTTGCTCCTAATTCCTACACCCTGCTGGTCATTCTACCAACCACCAGGACATGGTATTCTGTATTAGTCTTCAATGATGCCTTCTTTTGTATTCCATTAGTCCCAGAGTCACAAGAAATTTTGGCTTGTGAGTGGCAGGACTCAACATACAACTAAAACAATACTTCCGGGCCGTCTGGCCCCAAGGGTGCAAAAATTCCCACACCATCTTTGGGGAAAGCTTAGCTAAAGACCTAAAAGTTCTACCTCTGGAAAAGGAAACCCTCCTTCAATATGCAGACGACATTCTGATCACCAGCCCTACTAAGGAGGCCTCTGAACTACCAAGCCAATAAAGGATAGAAGTTGTCCAAGAAAAAGCTCAAATATCACAGACTGCGGTGACCTGCCTGGGCTTCATTCTCACAGAAGGTCAGAGAAGCCCATCCCAGGAAAGGGAAGAAACCATTTTCAGCCTTACCCCTTTCTAAAACTAGAAGACAGCTTAGGGGTTCCTGGGGAGGCCAGGGTTTGCTGCTTCTGGATCCCTAACTACAGTCTACTAGCTGGGCCTCTATATGAAACACTGAAAGGAAAAGATGATGATCCTTTTGAATAGAATCCAGAAGTGGCCTTTCAAGAATGGAAAGAGCAGTCAATTCAGACCCTTGCCCTGGAACTCCCTAATTTAGCTAAACCCTTTGACCTTTACATTCCCGGTGAAAGGTGAATCGCCATTGGAGAATTAGTGCAAAAACTGGGACCACTTGAAATGGAACAATGCAAGAATGCCATCCAGGTAGGATAAACTACGGTCACTAAGGGGCTTGGCCCACTGCCACATCTGGCCAAGATACTGGCGGTATCTAAAAACCTGGAAATCAGCAGCCCAAAAGGCCACCTCCCTCCTAAGGGAAAAGGACCCCACGTGGTGATCCTAACCACCAACCATGCCCTGAAGTTGCAGGGTTCGCTCCGTGGGCACACCGACCTCGAGTGAGGAGGCCCTCCAACTCCAACATCCAGAGAGATAACCGGGGGCAACAGGGCACCATGACGACTCGTGTGAACATCACTTGACCTGGAGTTTCTCTCATAAAACAACAAGAGTGTGTCCCAAAAGAGTAGACTACTGCTTGCAGGACTTACTGCACCCAGAGGGGAGCTAATAATCTTGGCGGGGGAACAGTATACCACACTGTCACCATAGAAAAGCCGACAGACACCGTGATGATGGTGGCCAATAAGACCGGCTGGACTCCTGTTTACTTCAAAAGGCTGTTGACTCAGTAGCCATCATGGTCCTTGGTCACCACTGACCCTGGACTGTCTGGGAGTTGAGCGGGCAGGGCTCTGACACCTGGTGCTGTTTGTACGTTAATTCAGGGGCCTAACTGAAGAAAGCGCAGACTACTGGTCAGAGCATCTAGGCTGGCAGAGACGGTCAGCCTAAGGTGGCCGAACAAATGTGGGGCGGGGTGAAACCGGCCCCCACAGCGTCTCTGCACATCTCTTTCCTGGACCCTTAAAGGTCATTAGAATCTATAACACTTCCAATGCTGGTGCTCAGGTGGACGAGCAGGGAGGCAGGTGTCCTGGGGACAATCAACGTCACCGGGAGGCTGCTGGGGAGAAGCTCTGACCCTCGCCCCAGGGTATGAGGGCTCCCAACTCAGCACTCAGCAGTTACAGAAGAAGGGTCTGCACCCTCAGCACTCCAAGAATGAGGAACGGGACAAAAGGCAGAGGAGGGGTTTGTCCCCAGCAAAGCCCATTAAAAATCCCTGGGAGATAAAAATAGAATCTGGGCAATAAAGTCAAGTCTAACCTTTTTTATCCTTTGTGCTTTGTCTAATTTCACGTGCTCCTAGGGTCCCGCATGCAGAGGTTCCACACCCGGCACTTCAGACCAGATTTCCTAGTGCAGAATGGCTGGGTCGACACCTCAGCTCCTGGGGCCCAGTGCAGACTCCACGATATAGAGCCTGAGCTACAGCCAACCCGGCCCTCGAGAGCTCCGCCGCCTCCCTCCCTCCCACTGACTCTGACAGGATCTCTACACAGCAGCCCAGCCCACAGCCCACGGGGTAGTGCATGCTCTCACCTCTCCATTCTCTGATCAAAATATAAAGTTTCCTTTGCTTGTGAACCAAACTCAGTCTCGATCTGTTGGCCCCAATGACACTGGGCAGGGGGACACTTGTTGGGGTCCACTCTGGAGGATCAGTAACAGAAATTGAGACTATTGTAACCTCAATGAACAGATGTGTGAGCCAAACTGTAGTTAACATAGAACAGTGTATAAGGCTCGGGTAAAATAAGATGTTTTTAACACTTCCATTTGATATTTCCATCACTTTTTATAAGCAAGTTCAGTGAAAAGGTTTGTCTTATTTGTCAGGTCAATATTAGAGAAACGAAGTGATTTCTTTCCAAGGATGTACAGCTAATAATCTTGGTTAAACCTTCAATCTTGTTTTAAATGCTTTTCCATTGAAAATGATACCTCTCTTTCAGCTCCCCCATTTCTGAGAAGTATAAAATCTTATAATTTATTATTACCAAAGGGGAAAGGTGGGAGGAGGGATAAATTAACAGTTTGGAATGAACACATACACACTGCTATGTATAAAATAGATCATCAACAAGGAACTACTGTATAGCACAGGGAACTACACTCAACATTTTGCAATAACCTATAAGGGGAAATAATCTGAAAAAGAATAGATATTTTTATTGACATCATCTATCAATGACAGTTAAAGTGTAGCCTAAGGGAAGCTGGTGGTGAGTGCTTCTGACCCTGAAGACTTCAATCATCTAAAGTTTGGACTCTGCCTACTTCCCAAGGCCCTTAATGAACATATGTGTAGCCGTAGCTTAAAAACTTCCCCAGTTTGGGTTTCGGGGAGACACTGATTTTGAAAAAGCCCTGGTGTTCTCCTTACATGAATGGGACTCTTCCTACTGCTAAAACATGTCTGTCACACCCAGAGGATGGTATACCGTCTGATCAGGAAGAGTTTGGAAAAGGCATCTCATCTCCTCATCTCCTGGTGCTCGGGTTCACCCCTCCAGCGTCTTTACTAACAGTCTCCCCACTTGGAGATGTCAGCACTGTCAACATCCTGTTGCGTACAGTTTGGAATTTGTCCAGAGGATGAAGCGGAAGGATGAGGAACAATGAGAGACAAGTCCTAGGTGTTCAGACAGGCACATGTCACTCTAATTTCCAATCAGGAAGACGAATTGACCAAAGGCTAGGGTTGCCCATGGAAACAGTATAGGGCTTGAGGAAATCCCGCTGCTTTGTGGCCAGTTCCCATAAACACGAGTTGAACAATGGAACTCAGGGGCAGTAAAATTCACAAAACTGCAGAGTTGAAAATATCCATCACTGAAAAATGTCTTGAGGAAAGTCAGAGAAAAGGACTTGTAAGCACGGGAGAATGGCAGGAAAGGGATTTGAGGAGGTAGAAAGGACTCGCCATTAAGCACAAGAAAAGGAGCTGAACATTGCCAACATTGCCAACATTGCAGTTGGCCAAAAAGGGTGTATGCGTTCTTTTCTGTATATATTCAAGAAAAGGGCATACACTTTTTTAGCCAACCAAACAGGTGGGCACTGGAAGTCAATACTACAAAAGATATCACTTCGCATCAGTCAGAAGAGCCATCCTCATAAAGCGTAAACAACAGAAATGCAGGACAGGGCAACGAGAAGAGGGAGCCCTGTGAGACTTATAGTGGAAATGTATATTGCCAACGGCCATTCTGGAGAAGTGTATTGTGTTTACTAAAGCATCTAAAAAATGAGCTACAGAGCATAGGGCACTTGCACTCATGGGCGTATATCTTGGGAAAAACAAAAATCGAGAGGACACAGGCACCCCAATGTTTACCCCCTCTCTGTTTAAAAGATCCTCGACTAGGATATAACTTAAATGTCTCTGGAGGGAAAAAATGGATAGAGATGTGGTACTTAGGTAGAGTGGAATATTATTCAGCCTGGAAATCAATGAAATATGGCCAGTTGTAACAACTCCGGAGGAGTTACGTATGATCATTCTAAGTGACAGAATTCAAAAAGAAAAAGACACATATCATAAGATATCACTTAAAGGTGGAATCCAAAATGGCTACACATGAAATAAATTACAAAACAAAAACATAGTCAGATATGTAGAAAACACGCATAAGGCTGCTAAACGGGAAAGGTGGGGAGGGGTGAGGCATCATCCAGGAGGTTGAAATTAGCAAAGATACCATTCCAAATACCAAACTGATAATCAACAAGGCCTACACCGTAGCTAAAAGAACTGCACTCAGCACACTCAAGTCACCGGAAAAGAATATATACGACTGGTAAGAATCTGAAAAAGAATTTACTGATGTCTCTCTGTACGTGAATCAAGTGGATGTACAGCAGCAAGAAACAGAGCTTTGAAAATCAGCTGTAACCAATATAGTAATAAATTGAAAAAAATAAACGACAGAGAGACAGAGAAAACCTCTTACAACTTTTCCTCAGGGACGGTGATGCAACATGGATTGAACACATCTAGACCCACAGCAGGATGAGACATAAGGCTGGAAACTGTTTGCACTAAGAGAAATGTGAGGTTGGGTGAGGAAATGCACACCCTTTAAAGTAATACTACCTGGTACCCATTCAATGGGTCCCAAATCTGCAGGTTCAAGGGATCTTCCTACAGCTAAAACATGCATGGAAAACCCAGAGGACTGTACACCATGTGATCGGGAGATGTGTCTAAAATGCAGCTCATTTATCCTCTCCTGGTGCTCCTGTTCACCATTCCAGCCACGTTACTTAGAATCTCCCCACTTGGAGAATCAGCACATTTCAACTTCTGTTTCACACATTTTGCAAATTGTGAGGAGGATGAACGGGCAGAGGGGGAACCAATGAGAGAATAGTTATAGGGGTTTGGACGGGCACATATAACTCTAATTTCCCATTAAGAATAAGAATTGAAAAAAGACTCAGCCCGCCTCGCCGGAGCCAAAATAGGGCCTGAAGCAATCCTGCGGGTTTGAGGCCAGCTCACAAAAGAGCAACTTAAAAAATGGAGCTCAGGGTCACTGCAATTCACAAACCTGCAGAGTTATAAATGAAAACTAAAGTCCAAAAATATGTTGAGGTAAGGCAAAGAAGAGGATCTGAATGCAAGACAGAATTGCAAGAAACAGATTTCAAGAGATAGATTGGACTCGTCTTTAAAGCACATGAAAAGTGGCAGAATTTCGACAATGATGCAGTTGGCCCAAAAGGGCATATGCGTTTTTTCCTGATTATATCCAGGAAAAAACGCATACGCACTTTATGGGCAACGAAGCAAGCAAGCAATGCAAATGTGCACAACAAAGAAGTCTCATTTCCCACCGGTCAAAAGGGCCATCCTAAAAAATTGTAAAAACCAGAAATGCAGGACAGGCCATGAAGAACAAGGAGCCTTTATACGCTGATGGGCAGTGTGTGAACTGCCGAGAGCCACTCTGGAGAAGTGTATGGTGGTTCCTAAATCATCTAAAAAGCAGAGCTACAGAGCATAGGACACTTCCAATCATGGGAGTATATCTAGGGAAGTCTAAAAATCAACAAGACACAAGCACACCACAGTTTAGGGCTACTCTGTTTACAAGAACCTCAACTTCAGTACACCTTAAATATCCCAGGAAAGAGAACAATGGATAAAGAAGATGTGGTACTTATGTACAATGGAATATCTCTTCACCATGAAATCAATGTAATAAGGCTAGTAGAAGGATAAAGAGTGGATTTAGGTCCGATAATACTACTTGAAATAAGTCAAACAGAAAAAGAAACATATCATAAGATATCACCTATAGAGGGAGGGTAAATATGGCTGCACAAGAAATGAATTACAGAACAGAACAGTGTCTCACATTTAGAAAACACACTTATGTCAGCTTAAGGGGAAAGGAGAGGTGGGGTGATGCATAAAACCAGAGTTTGAAATTAGCACAGATACCGTTCAATAAACCAAATAGGTATTAGACAAGATCTACACCTTGCTCAATGAACTGGCCTCAACACACCCTATACACCGCAGAGAAATATATCTGAGTAATAAGAATCTTAAAACCCATGTATTGATATATCTCCATAAGGGAATCAAGTGTGTGCAGAGCGGCACAAACACAGCAGTGAAAATGAGCTAAACCCCATTATAGAAATAAATTTTAAAAACAAAACGCAGAAACAATGAAAGAGAGAAAAATTCTTACAAAATTCGCTCAGGGGCTGTGATGCAACCTGGATTGACCACATATAAACCCACAGCTGGATAAGACATAAGGCTGGACACTTGGGGCTGAGAGGATTGGTGAGCTTTGGTGAGCAACTGCCAAAAGTTTAATGCAATACTTCATGCTACTCATTCCAAGGGTCCCAACAATCCAGGTTGAAGGGAATCTTCCTACAGCTAAACCATGCTTGGGAAACCCAGCGACTGGTATACCATATGATCGGGAAAGGTTTCTAAAACGCACCTCATTTTTCCTCTCCTGGGACTCCGGATCGACATTCCAGCCGCTTTACTAAAAACATCCCGTCATGGAGAGTCAATGCCTTTAAGTTCTGGTATCGCACAGTCTGCAGTTAGTGCGGAGGATGAATGGGAATAGGGGGAACCAGTGAGAAACTAGCTGTAGCGGTTTCAATGGGCACATGTCACTCTAATTTCACATCAGTAAGAAGAATTAACCAAAGGCACAGCAAGGTGCCCCAGAAGAAGAATAGGGCCTGAAGGAATCCTGTGGTTATGAGGCAAGATCACAAAAATAAGAGCTGAAAAATGGAGCTAAGGGCCACTGCAAGTCAAAAACCTGCAGAGTTATAAAGGCCAACTATTTTCAAAAAATATATTGAGGTAAGGCTATGAAGCGGCAATGAAATCAAGGCAGAATTGCAGGAAACCAATTTCAGGAGGTAGACTGGAATTGCACTGAAAACATATGAAGAAAGTCAGAACCTCGACAATGATGCACTTGGCCAAAAAGGGCGTATGCGTTTTTTCTTGAATATATTCAGGTAAAAATGCATACGCCCTTTTTGGCCAACCAAGCAAGCTTGCAAAGGAAATCTGCACTACAATGAAGTCTCACTTCCCCCCGGTCAAAAGGGCCATCTGAAAAGAGTGTAAAATCCAGAAAGGCAGGACAGGCCATGGAGAACTGGGAGCCTTGTTATGCTGATGGACGGGGTGTAAATTGCCAACAGCCACTCGGAAGAAGTGTATGGTGTTTCCTGAAACATCTAAAAAACAAAGCAACAGAGCCTAGGGCACTTCCACTTATGGTCCTATAGCTTAGGGAAATTAAAATCAAAAAGACACAGCCACCCCAAAGTTTGGGACGGCTCTGTTTACAAGAACCTCGTTTACGGTACAAGTTCAATATCGCAGTAAGAGAAAAATGGATAAAGAAGTTGTGGTACTTACGTACAATGCAGTATCACTCAGCAATGAAATCTATGTCATCAGGCCCGGAGCAGCATAGTGAGTGGATTCAGGTATGATGATTCTAACTGAAATAAGTCACACAGAAAAAGAAACATCATAAGATATCACTAATACACGGAATGTAAACTTGGCTACACAGGAACTGGATTGCAAAACAGAACAGGGTCTCACATTTAGAAAACCAACTTATGCTTGCTTAAGGGTAAAGGTGAGTTGGGGTGCTGCATAAAACCAGAGATTGAAATGAGCACAGATAAAGTTCCTTAAGCCAAATATGGAATAGACAAGAGCTACTCCTTGCTACACGAAATGGACTCAACACCCCATATTAAACGCCTAAGAATGTACCTGACTAGTAAGTATCTTAAAAACTATTGATTGCTATGTCTCCGAAAGAGAATCAAGCGTGTGTACAGGGGCATAAACGCAGCAGTGATAGGATTGGAGAGGTTCGGTGAGCAAATGAAGACCCTTTGAAGTCATATTGCATGGTACCCATTCCACGGGTTTCAACTAACCAGGTATTAGGTATTCTTCTTTCAGCTAAAACATGCATGTGGAACCCAGAGTATGATCCACCCTAACCCTTCCCCGAAGCCTTACCCTAACCCATTCCCTAGTCCTAACCCGTACGCTAACACTAACCCATGCCCTCACACGTACGCTCACCCTAAACCGTTTTCGTACCCGCACCTGGACCCTAAAACGTACTCAAACCCTAACCCTAACCCTAGCCCGAACCTTAACTCTAACACTTCCCCGGAGCCTTCCCCTCACCCGTCACCTAATCCTAACCCGAACGCTAACACTAAACCGTGCCCTCACACGTACACTCCCCCTAAACCATTGTCATACGCTCATCTGGACCCTAAACCGTCCCCATCACCTACCCCTAACCCTAGACCGAACCCTAACCCTAACCCTTCCCCGAAGCCTTCCCCTCACACGTCCCCTAATCCTAACCCGTACGCTAACACTAAACCGTGCCATCACACGCACGCTCCCCCTGAAACGTTGTCATACCCTCACCTGGACCCTAAACCGTCCCCGTTCCCTAACCCTAAACTTACCCCGAACCCTAACCCTAACCCTTCCCCGGAGCCTTCCCTTCACCCGTCCCCTAATCCTAAACCGTATGCAAACAGTAACCCGTGCTCTCACACGTACGCTCCACCTAAACCGTTGTCGTACCCTCACCTGGACCTTAATCCGTCCCCGTCCCCTAACCCTAAGTCTAGACCGAACCCTAACCCTAACTCTTTCCCGAAGCCTTCTCCTCACCCGTCCCCTAATCCTAAGCCGTACGCTAACATTTACCCATTCCCTCACACGTACGCTCCCCCTAAACCGTTGTCGTACCCTCACCTGGACCCTAAACCGTCCCCGTCCCCTAACGCTAACCCTAGCACGAACACTGACCCTAACCCTTCCCCGAAGCTTTCCCCTCTCACGTCCCCTAATCCTAACCCGTACGCTAACACTAACCCATGCCCTCACACGTACCCTCCCCCTAAACCGTTGTCGTAACCTGACCTGGACCCTAAACTGTCCCCGTTCCCGTCCCCTAACCCTAGCCCGAACCCTAATCCTAACCCTTCCCCGAAGCCTTCCCCTCACCCGTCCCCTAATCCTAACCCGTACGCTAACACTAACCTGTGCCCTCACACGTACGCTCCCCCTAAACCGTTGTCGTACCCTCAACTGGACCCTAAACCGTACCCTTCCCCTAGCCCTAACCCTAGCCCGAACCTTAACACTAAGCCTTCCCCGAAGCCTTCCCCTCATCTGTCCCCTAATCCTAACCCGTACTCTAACACTAACCCGTGCCCTCACACGTACGCTCCCCCTAAACCGTTGTCATACACTCACCTGGACCCTAAACCGTCCCCATCCCGTAACCCTAAACCTAGCCGGAACCCTAACCCTAACCCTTCCCAGGAGCCTTCCCCTCACCCGTCCCCTAATCCAAACCCGTACGCTAACATGAACCGTGCCCTCACACGTACGCTCCCCCTAAACAGTTGTCGTACCCTCACCTGGACCCTAAACCGTCCCCGTCCCCTACACCTAACCCTAGACCGAACCCTAACCCTAACACTTCTCGGAAGCCTTCCCCTCACCCGTCCCCTAATCCGAACCCTTACACTAACACTAACCCGTGCCCTCACACGTACGCTCCCCGTGAACCGTTGTCGTACACTCACCTGGACCCTAAACCGTCCCTGTCCCCTAACCCTAACCCTAGACTGAAACATAAACATAACCCTTCTCCGAAGCCTTCCCCTCACCCGTCCCATAATCCTAACCCGTACGCTAACACTAACCCATGCCCTCACACGTACACTCCCCGTGAACCGTTGTCATACCCTCACCTGGACCCTAAACCGTCCCCGTCCCCTAACAATAACCCTAGCCTGAACCCTAACACTAAACGTTCCCCGAAGCCTTCCCCTCAACCGTGCACTATTACTAAGCCGTACGCTAACACTAACCCGTGCCCTCACACGTACGCTCCCCCTAAAACGTTGTCGTACACTCACCTGGACCCTAAACAGTCCCCATCCCCTAATACTAACCCTAGCCCGAACCGTAACCCTAACTCTTCCCCGAAGCCTTCCCCTCACCCGTGCCCTAATCCTAAGCCGTTTGCTAACACTAACCCGGGCCCTCACACGTACCCTCCCCCTAAAGCGTTGTCGTACCATCCCCTGGACCCTAAACCGTCCCCGTCCCCTAACCCTAACCCTAGCCCGAACCCTAACCCTAAACCTTCCCCGAAGCCTGACCCTCACACGTCCCCTAATCCTAACCCGTACGCTAACACTAACCCGCACCCTCACACGTACCCTCCCCCTAAAGCGTTGCCGTACCCTCCCCTGGACCCTAAACCGTCCCCGTGCCCTAACCTTAACCCTAGAACGAACCCTAACCCTAACCCTTCCCCGAAGCCTGACCCTCACCCGTCCCCTAATCCTAACCCGTACGCTAACACTAACCCGCGCCCTCACACGTACGCTCCCCCTAAAGCATTGTCGTACCCTCCCCTGGACCCTAAGCCGTCCCCGTACGCTAACCGTAACCCTAGCCCGAACCCTAACCCTAACCCTTCCCCGAAGCCTGACCCCCACCCGTCCCCTAATCCTAACCCGTAAGCGAACACTAACCCGTGCCCTCACACGTACGATCCCCCAAATCGTTGCCGTAACCTCCCATGGACCCTAAACCGTCCCCGTCCCCTAACCCTAACCCTAGCCCGAACCCTAACCCTAACCCTTCCCCGAAGCCTGAGCCTCACCCGTCCCCTAATCCTAACCAGTACGCTAACACTAACCCGCGCCCTCACACGTACGCTCCCCCTAAAGCGTTGTCGTACCCTCCCCTGGACCCTAAACCGTCCCCGTCCCCTAACCCTAACCCTAGCCCGAACCCTAACCCTAACACTTCCCCGAAGCCTGACCCTCACCAGTCCCCTAATCCTAACCCGTACGCTAACACTAACCCGCGCCCTCACACCTACGCTCCCCCAATTCGTTGCCGTACCCTCCCATGGACCCTAAACCGTCCCCATCCCCTAACCCTAACCCTAGCCCGAACCCTAACCCTAACCCTTCCCCGAAGCCTGACCCTCAACCGAAACCTAATCCTAACCAGTACGCTAACACTAACCCGCGCCCTCACACGTACGCTCCCCCTAAAGCGTTGCCGTACCCTCCCCTGGACCCTAAACCGTCCCCGTCCCCTAACCCTAACCCTAGGCCGAACCCTAACCCTAACACTTCCCCGAAGCCTGACCCTCACCCGTCCCCTAATCCTAACCCGTACGCTAACACTAACCCGCGCCCTCACATGTACGCTCCCCCTAAAGCGTTGTCGTACCCTCCCATGGACCCTAAACCGTCCCCGTCCCCTAACCCTAACCCTAGCGCGAACCCTAACCCTAAACTTTCCCCGAAGCCTGACCCCCACCCGTCCCATAATGCTAACCCATAAGCGAACACTAACCCGCGCCCTCACACCTACGCTCCCCCAATTCGTTGCCGTACCCTCCCATGGACCCTAAACCGTCCCCGTCCCCTAACCCTAACCCTAGCCCGAACCCTAACCCTAACCCTTCCCCGAAGCCTGACCCTCACGCGAAAACTAATCCTAACCAGTACGCTAACACTAACCCGCGCCCTCACACGTACGCTCCCCCTAAAGCGTTGTCGTACCCTCCCCTGGACCCTAAACCGTCCCCGTCCCCTAACCGTAACCCTAGCCCGAATCCTAACACTAAGCATTTCCCGAAGCCTTCCCCTCATCTGTCCCCTAATCCTAACCCGTACTCTAACACTAACCTGTGCCCTCACACGTACGCTCCCCCTAAACCGTTGTCATACACTCACCTGGACCCTAAACCATCCCAATCCCGTAACCCTAACCCAGCCAGAACCCTAACCCAAAACCTTCCCTGGAGCCTTCCACTCAGCCGTCCCCTAATCGAAACCCGTACGCTAACATAAACCGTGCCCTCACACGTATGCTCCCCCTAAACAGTTGTCCTACCCTCACCTGGACCCTAAACCGTCCCCTTCCCCTACACCTAACCCTAGTCCGAACCCTAACCCTAACCATTCTCCGAAGCCTTCCCCTCACCCGTCCCCTAATCCGAACCGTTACACTAACACTAACCCGTTCCCTCACACGTACGCTTCCCGTGAACTGTTGTCGTACCGTCACCTGGACCCTAAACCGTCCCCGTCCCATAACCCTAACCGTAGCCCGAACCCTAAACATAACCCTTCTCCGAAGCCTTCCCCTCACCCGTCCCATAATCCTAACCCGTACGCTAACACTAACCCATGCCCTCACACGTACGCTCCCCATGAACCGTTGTCGTACGCTCACCTGGACCCTAAATCGTCCCCGTCCCCTAACAATAATCCTAGCCCGAACCCTAACACTAAACCTTCCCCGAAGCCTTCCTCTCACCCGTCCTCTATTACTAAGCCGTACGCTAACACTAACCCGTGCCCTCACACGTATGCTCCCCCTAAAACGTTGTTGTACACTCACCTGGACCCTAAACAGTCCCCGTCCCCTAACACTAACCCTAGCCCGAACCGTAACCCTAACTCTTCCCCGAAGCCTTCCCCTCACCCGTCCCCTAATCCTAAGCCGTTTGCTAACACTAACCCGTGCCCTCACATGTACGCACCCCCTAAACGGTTGTCGTACCCTCACCTGGACCCTAAACCATCCCCGTCCCCTAACCCTAACCCTAGCCCGAACCCTAACCCTAACCCTTCCCCGAAGCCTTACTTTCACCCGTCCCCTAATCCTAACCTGTATGCTAACACTAACAATTGCCCTCACACGTACGCTCCCCCTAAACCGTTGTCGTACCCTCACCTTGACCCTAAACCGTCCCTGTCCCCTAACGCTAACCCTAGACCGAACCCTAACCCTAACCCTTCACCGAAGCCCTCCCCTCACCCGTCCCCTAATCCGAACCCGTACACTAACACTAACCCGTGCCCTCACACGTACGCTCCCCATGAACCGTTGTCGTAACCTCACCTGGACCCTAAACCGTCCCCGTCCCCTACCCTAACCCTAGCCCGAAACCTAAACCTTACCATTCCCCGAAGCCTTCCCCTCACCCGTCCCCTAATCCTAACACATATGCTAACACTAAACCGTGCCCTCACATGTACGCTCCCCCTAAACCGTTGTGGTACCCTCACCTGGACCCTAAACCATCCCCGTCCCCTAACCCTAACCCTAGCCCGAACCCTAACCCTAACACTTCCCTGAACCCTTCCCCTCACCAATCCCCTAATCATAACACGTACACTAACATTAAACCGTGCCCTCACAGGTATACTCCTGTTAAACTGTTGTCGTACCCTCACCTGGACCCTAAAGCGTCCCCGTCCCCTAACCCTAACCCTAGCCCGAACCCTAACCCTAACACTTCCCCGAAGACTTCCCCTCACCCGTCCCCTAATCCTAACACGTACGCTAACACTAACCCATGCCCTCAAACTTACGCTCCCCCTAAACTGTTGTCGTACACTCACCTGACCCTAAACCGTCCCCGTCCCCTAACCCAAACCCTAGCCCGAACCCTAAACCTAACACTTCCCCGAAGACTTCCCCTCACCCGTCCCCTAATCCTAACCCGTACGCTAACACGAACCCAGGCCCTCACACGTACGCTCCCCCTAAAGCATTGTCGTACCATCCCCTGGACCCTAAACCGTCCCCGTCCCCTAACCCTAACCCTAGCGCGAACCCTAACCCTAAACTTTCCCCGAAGCCTGACCCTCACACGTCCCCTAATCTTAATCCGTACGCTAACACTAACCCGCGCCCTCACACGTACCCTCCCCCTAAAGCGTTGCCGTACCCTCCCGTGGACACTAAACCGTCCCCGTGCCCTAACCCTAACCCTAATCCGAACCCTAACCCTAACCCTTCCCCGAAGCCTGACCCTCACCCGTCCCCTAATCCTAACCCGTACGCTAACACTAACCCGCACCCTCACACGTACGCTCCCCCTAAAGCATTGTCGTACCCTCCCCTGGACCCTAAACCGTCCCCGTCCCCTAACCCTAACCCTAGCCCGAACCCTAACCCTAACCCTTCCCCGAAGCCTGACCATCACCCGTCCCCTAATCCTAACCCGTAAGCGAACACTAACCCACACCCTCACACCTACGCTCCCCCAAATCGTTGCCGTACCCTCTCATGGACCCTAAACCGTCCCCGTCCCCTAACCCTAACCCTAGCCTGAACCCAAACCCTAACCCTTCCCCGAAGCCTGACCCTCACCCGTCCCCTAAATCTAACCCGTACGCTAACACTAACCCGCGCCCTCACACGTACGCTCCCCCTAAAGCATTGTCGTACCATCCGCTGGACCCTAAACCGTCCCCGTCCTCTAACACTAACCCTAGCCCGAACCCTAACCCTAACCCTTCCCCGAAGCCTGACCCTCACCCGTCCCCTAATCCTAACCCGTACGCTAACACTAACCCGCGCCCTCACACGTACGCTCCCCCTAAAGCGTTCCTGTACCCTCCCCTGGACCCTAAACCATCCCCGTCCCCTAACCCTAACCCTAGCCCGAACCCTAACCCTAACCCTTCCCCGAAGCCTGACCCCCACCCGTCCCCTAATCCTAAAACGTACGCTAACACTAACCCACGCTCTCACACGTACGCTCCCCATAAAGCGTTGTCGTACCCTACCCTGGACCCTAAACCGTCCCCGTCCCCTAACCGTAAACCTAGCCCGAACCCTAACCCTAACCCTTCCCCGAAGCCTGACCCTCACCCTTCCCCTAATCCTAAACCGTACGCGAACACTAACACGCGCCCTCACAAGTACGCTCCCCCTAAAGCGTTGTTGTACCCGCCCCTGGACCCTATACCGTCCCCATCCCCTAAGCCTAACCCTAGCCTCAACCCTAACCCTAAACCTTCCCCGAAGCCTGACCCTCACCCGTCCACTAAATCTAACCCGTACGCTAACACTGACCCGTGCGCTCACACGTACGCTCCCCCTAAAGCATTGTCGTACCCTCCCGTGGACCCTAAACCGTCCCCGTCCCCTAACACTAACCCTAGCCCGAACCCTAAACCTAACCCTTCCCCGAAGCCTGACCCTCACCCGTCCCCTAATCCTAACCCGTACGCTAACACTAACCCGCGCCCTCACACGTACGCTCCCCCTAAAGCGTTCCCGTACCCTCCCCTGGACCCTAAACCGTCCCCATCCCCTAACCATAACCCTAGCCCGAACCCTAACCCTAACCCTTCCCCGAAGCCTGACCCTCACCCGTCCCCTAATCCTAACCCGTACGCTAACACTAACCCGCGCCCTCACACGCACGCTCCCCCTAAATCGTTGTCGTACCCTCCCATGGACCCTAAACCGTCCCCGTCCCCTAAACCTAACCCTAGCCCGAACCATAACCCTAACCCTTCCCCGAAGTTTGACCCTCACCCGTCCCCTAATCCTAACCCGTACGCTAATACTAACCCGCGCCCTCACACGTACGCTCCCCCTAAAGCGTTGTCGTACACTCCCCTGTACCCTAAACCGTCCCCGTCCCCTAATCCTAACCCTAGCCCGAACCCTAACCCTAACACTTCCCCGAAGCCTGACCCCCACCCGTACCCTAATCCTAACACGTAAGCGAACACTAACCCGCGCCCTCACACCTACGCTCCCCAATTCGTTGCCATACCCTTCCATGGACCCTAAACCGTCCCCGTCCCCTAACCCTAACCCTGGCCCGAACCCTAAACCTAACCCTTCCCCGAAGCCTGACCCTCACACGAAACCTAATCCTAACCCGTACGCTAACACTAACCCGCGCCCTCACACGTACGCTCCCCCTAAAGCGTTGTCGTACCCTCCCCTGGACCCTAAACCGTCCCCGTCCCCTAACCCTAAACTTAGCCCGAACCCTAACCCTAACCCTTCCCCGAAGTTTGACCCTCACCCGTCCCCTAATGCTAACCCGTACGCTAACACTAACCCGCACCCTCACACGTACACTCCCCCTAAAGAGTTGTCGTACCCTCCCCTGGACCCTAAACCGTCCCCATCCCCTAACCCTAACCCTAGCCTGCTCCCTAACCCTAAACCTTCCCCGACGCCTGACCCTCACCCGTCCCCTAATCCTAACCCGTAAGCGAACACTAACCCGCGCCCTCACACCTACGCTCCCCCAAATCGTTGCCGTACACTCCCATGGACCCTATACCGTCCCCATCCCCTAACCCTAATCCTAGCCCGAACCCTAACCCTAACTCTTCCCCGAAGCCAGACCCTCACCCGTCCCCTAATCCTAACCAGTACGCTAACACTAACCCGCGCCCTCACACGTACGCTCCCCATAAAGCGTTGCCGTACCCTCCCCTGGACCCTAAACCGTCCCCGTCCCCTAACCCTAAAGCTAGCCCGAACCCTAACCCTAACCCTTCCCCGAAGCCTGACCCTCACCCGTCCCCTAATCCTAACCGGTACGCGAACACTAACACGCGCCCTCACACGTACGCTCCCCCTAAAGCGTTGTCGTACCCTCCCCTAGACCCTAAACCGTCCCCGTCCCTTAACCCTAACCCTAGCCCGAACCCTAACCCTAACCCTTCCCCGAAGCCTGACCCTCACCCGTCCCTTAATCCTAACACGTACGCGAACACTATCCCGCGCCCTCACACGCACGCTCCCCCTAAAGCGTTGTCATACCCTCCCCTGGACCCTAATCCGTCCCCGTCCCCTAACCCTAACCCTAGCCCGAACCCTAACCCTAACCCTTCCCCGAAGCCTGACCCTCACCCGTCCCCTAATCCTAACCCGTACGCTAACAATAACCTGCGCCCTCACACGTACGCTCCCCCTAAAGCGTTGTCGTACCCTCCCGTGGACCCTCAACCGTCCACGTCCCCTAACCCTAACCCTAGCCCGAACCCTAACCCTAACCCTTCCCCGAAGCCTGACCCTCACCCGTCCCCTAAATCTAACCCGTACGCTAACACTAACCCGCGCCCTCACACGTACGCTCCCCCTAAAGCATTGTCGTACCATCCCCTGGACCCTAAACCGTCCCCGTCCTCTAACACTAACCCTAGCCCGAACCCTAACCCTAACCCTTCCCCGAAGCCTGACCCTCACCCGTCCCCTAATCCTAACCGGTACGCTAACACTAACCTGCGCCCTCACACATACGCTCCCCCTAAAGCGTTCCCGTACCCTCCCCTGGACACTAAACCGTCCCCGTCCCCTAACCCTAACCCTAGCCCGAACCCTAACCCTAACCCTTCCCCGAAGCCTGACCCCCACCCGTCCCCTAATCCTAACCCGTACGCTAACACTAACCCGCGCCCTCACATGTACGCTCCCCATAAAGCGTTGTCGTACCCTCCCCTGGACCCTAAACCGTCCCCGTCCCCTAACACTAACCCTAGCCCGAACCCTAACCCTAACCCTTCCCCGAAGCCTGACCCTCACCCGTCCCCTAATTCTAACCCGTACACTAACACTAACCAGCGCCCTCACACGTACGCTCCCCCTAAAGCGTTGTCGTACCCTCCCCTGGACCCTAAACCGTCCCCGTCCCCTAAACTTAACCCTACCCCGAACCCTAACCTTAAACCTTCCCCGAAGCCTGACCCTCACCCGTCCCCTAATCCTAACCGGTACGCTAACACTAACCCACACCCTCACACGGACGCTCCCCCTAAAACGTTGCCGTACCCTCACCTGGACCCTAAACCGTCCCCGTCCCCTAACCCTAACCCTAACCCGAACCCTAACCCTAACACTTCCCCGAAACCTGACCCTCACCCGTCCCCTAATCCTAACCCGTACGCTAACACTAACCCACGCACTGACACGCACGCTGCCCCAAAAGCGTTGCCGTACCCTCACTTGGACCCTAAACCGTCCCCGTCCCCTAACCCTAACCCTAGCCCGAACCCTAACCCTAACCCTTCCCCGAAGCCTGACCCTCACCCGTCCCCTAATCCTAACCCGTACGCTAACACTAACCCGCGCCCTCACACGAACGCTCCCCCTAAAGCGTTGCCGTACCCTCACCTGGACCCTAAACCGTCCCCGTCCCCTAACCCTAACCCTAGCCCGAACCCTAACCCTAACCCTTCCCCGAAGACTGACCCTCACCCGTCCCCTAATCCTAACCCGTACGCGAACACTAACCCGCGCCCTCACACGTACGCTCCCCCTAAAGAGTTGTCGTACACTCACCTGGACCCTAAAACGTCCCCGTCCCCTAACCCTAACCCTAGCCTGAACCCTAACCCTAATCCTTTCCCAAAGCCTGACCCTCACCCGTCCCCTAATCCTAACCCGTACGCAAACACTAACCCGCGCCCTCACACACACGCTCCCCCTAAAGCGTTGCCGTACCCTCCCCTGGACCCTAAACCATCCCCGTCCCTTAACCCTAACCCTAGCCCGAACCCTAACCCTAACCCTTTCCCGAAGCCTGACCTTCACACGTACCCTAATCCTAACCCGTACGCTAACAGTAACCCGCGCCCTCACACGTACGCTACCCCTAAAGCATTGTCGTACCCTCCCCTGGTCCCAAAACCGTCCCCGTCCCCTAACCCTAACCCTAGCCCGAACGCTAACCCTAACCCTTCCCCGAAGCCTGACCCTCACCCGTCCCCTAATCCTAACCCATACGCTAACACTAACCCACGCCCTCACACGTACGCTCCCCCTAAAGCGTTGCCGTACCCTCCCCAGGACCCTAAACCGTCCCGGTACCCTAACCCTAACACTAGCCCGAACCCTAACCCTAACCCTTCCCCGAAGCCTGACCCTCACCCGTCCCCTAATCCTAACCCGTACGCTAACAATAACCCACGCCCTCACACGTACGCTCCCCCTAAAGCGTTGTCGTACCCTCCCCTGGACCCTAAAGCGTCCCCGTCCACTAACCCTAACACTAGCCCGA
Organism: Stenella coeruleoalba; assembly: GCF_951394435.1. NCBI lineage: Eukaryota > Metazoa > Chordata > Mammalia > Artiodactyla > Delphinidae > Stenella > Stenella coeruleoalba. Next base: position 851,925 of record NW_027646461.1, read on the forward strand.
ACCCTAACTGTCGGGACCCGGCTCTGAATGTACCAAGAGGTCTGTGCAAAGCCAAGGCTGACAGTACTGAGCAAAGCTAGTACTGGGAGGTACAAAATGGGAAAGCAAAGCTTCCCGAGAGGCGGTTCCCCTCAAGATTTCCCCAAGCAATTCCCTGGTTGTAAAATGATGCTTATTGGGGTATTTTTGCTATGCAACATATTATGTTGTAATGCAGGATTTAAACCTAGACCACAGTATAGAGTAAAATGGAAACATTTGGTTTTGGTATAGGGGAAGATTTTTTGTAGATTGGGTATATAAGAAATTATATTGGGTTATGTGGGAAATAGCTAGAATTAAAATGATCATGGGATATGTAGATTTTAAAGATGCAGATAAAGCTATGCAAAGAAATAGATATAAAGCTTAATTGATTTGTTGCAGATATTTTAAGAATAGGTTAGGTCTTACAGTACGGTGCCCTGCGAGGTGGCCAATAATAGGAAGAGATACGATCTGGAAGTGGAACGGCAAGCCTGTGAAGGTAGAACATGGAGTACCCGGTGGGACTTGGACTGTTTGGTACTGACCTATAAAGAAAATAGCTTACGTGAGCCAAAAAATCACCAAGGTGTGAAAAACCGAAGAGATTGTGTTTGATTTCGTCGAAGTACAAAGAGACCACAGGAGCTGTGATCAGGATATGCTCCACCGCAGGAGACTGTGTGAGAAAAACATTAGTGAGATCATTGTGTGAACTGCTTATGTAAGCGGATGTTTTTTGTTAAAGTGGTTAATGTGTTATTGTTTGTGTAAGATTTTTGGCTCAAAAACAAAAAGGTTGTAAAAGATTAAAAGATGGTATGAAAATAAGAATAAGGAACTGTAGAACTATAAATGCTGCAGCTTTTTGCTAATAAAATGTCAGATCCTTGCATCCAAGAAGAGGTGTCTTGAGTTCTGTCCTCGCCGACGCCGTCCTCCCCTCAGGCAATCCTGTACCGCTGGGGCTGGTCCTCGGCAAGTTTCGCCAGAACAGGGACCTGAAGGGGTAAGTATAATATTCGGACGGATAGGAGTCTCACCATAGGGTGCTGCAGACCCCCAGTTAAAGGAAAACTGGTAAGTGAAGGTGAGTAATAGGTACTAATATGGGACATGCTGAGTCTAAAGAGAGACTATTATTTATTGATATTATTAAGCATATGCTGCATAGACGAGGTATTAAGGTTACTAGCAAACAGTTAACTCAATTTTTTCAGTTTGTGCAAGAGCAATGCCCTTGGTTTCCTGAACAGGGTTCGGTAAATTTAGAGACCTGGCAGAAGGTAGGACAAACTTTGCAGGTATATTACACCCATTTTGGGCCTGAAAAAGTTCCTGTAGACACTTTTGCTTTGTGGAATTTAATTAGGGAAAGTATTGCTCCCCTGCCTGAGGGTCAAAAAAACCCTTATAAATACCCTCCTAATGTTGATGAAAGTACTCCATTGCTTCCTCCGAAACCTCCGCCCGATGAGGGTGAAGTTTTAGCTGCAGCTTTTAAAGATTGTGTTACTAAAGACAGTGATTCAGAGGTTAAGGATGACTCAAAACCTGAGAAATCGAATGTTTTTGCCGATCCGCCTTTTGATGATGAATTACCTAGGGCAGATGAAGATGATTTAGATGCTGCAGCCTTTGATTATGAAAGGAAAAAACATGAATCTTTACAAGTACTTCCTACTATTGAGGAAACTAAATTGACTAAAAAAGAAACTTTGAAAGTTCCGTTTTCTATGCCAATTTCTCAGAATCATACTTCCTTAAAATCGAAGTTTAAAATTAACAAATATGCTAGGGGTCCTCCACCACCTCCTTCTTTTAATAAAATACAATCTTTATACAAGAAATCTAAAAGGATACAAGGTGAGGAGGATGATTATGCTTTTGCTGCATGTTTTCCTGTGTTATATGAAGGAAACTTTGATGAAGAAGTACATTGGGATCCTTTGCCTTTAAAATTATTAAAAGAGTTGAAGAAGGCCTGTGTTGATTACGGTCCCTTAGCTCCATATACTATTACTCTTTTAGATGCATTAGCTAATAGATGGATGACTCCATATGATTGGTTTCAAGTAACTAAAGCCTGTTTGTCTGGTGGTCAATATTTATTATGGAAAACTGAATATGAAGATTTAGTGGCAAAACAATATGCCTTAAATAAAAAAAGAGATAGATATGCTATTACAAAAGATATGTTGTTAGGAGAGGGAGACTATGATACAGCAGAGCAACAAATGCATATGGGTAAGGAAGCCTTATGGCAAGTAACAACCTGTGCAATTAATGCGTGGAAGGCATTGCCTATAACAGCTGGAAAAGCTTCCTCCTTATCAGATATTAGACAAAGATCTGAAGAACCATATGAGGACTTTGTTTCTCGGTTACTTATGGAAATAAAAAGAGTTATAATAGATGAAGATGCTGCCACTATGCTGGCCAGACAGCTGGCTTTTGAAAATGCCAATCCAGTATGTCAAAATTTGATTCGTCCTATTAGAAAAACTGGTAATATATCAGATTTTATTAAACAGTGTTCAGATATTGGTCCCTCCTTTATGCAAGGAATAGCTATTGCAGCAGCTCTTAAGGGGGAGACTCTTCCTCAGTGTATGATGAATATGATGCAGAAACCTGGAATTAGATCTAAAAAAGGGAATGTTTGTTATGCTTGCGGAGAAGCTAATCACTTTAGTAGAGAATGTCCAAAAAGAACATCAAATCCCACAGCTGGGGGATTACCTCTTCCCCCTACTGGATTGGGCGTTCCCCAAACTCCATGTCAAAGATGTGGAAAAAGAAACCATTGGACTAAATTATGTCGTAGCAAATACCATAAAGATGGTTATTTATTGCCCTCCAATGGAACATCTATAATGCCACAAAATGGGGCTCAAATTACTTGCCCCTCAACCTCTATGGTTCCTGCGACGTCAATAAACATGCCAATAAATCATAATTCGGGAAACCTGTCTCGGGCCATACCCCGGGCCCAACAAACAATAGGGGCAATGCATCAGACTCTCAATCCTTTTTTTCCCTCCGATCAGTCAGCGAGCTGTTTAGAGCAACCCCAGGGAGTGCAGGACTGGACCTCTGTGCCTCCACCGCAACAATATTAACACCAGACTCTCCTGTTATTAAGATACCTACAGGGGTAAAAGGACCACTGCCTAATGGAGTGATGGGCCTGATAGTAGGGCGAAGCTCTGCCTCTTTGTCAGGTATTAATGTTATTCCCGGAGTAATAGATTCAGATTATACAGGGGAGATTCAAATAATAGTGTCCCCCTCTATTAAAACACAACAGATATTTGCAGGACAACGAATTGCACAATTGTTATTGTTACCATATTATAAAATGGGGAAAGAATTAAGCTCAGAAGATAGAAAAGAAAAGGGTTTTGGGTCAAGTGATATGGCTTTTTGGGTTCAAGAAATTACTAAAAAGAGACCCTTAAAAACTTTAAAAATAAATGGAAAAAATATACAAGGATTATTAGATACTGGGGCAGATGCCTCTTGTATAGCTGGAAAGGATTGGCCGGCTGCCTGGCCCACTGAACATACTGAAAATATGTTGACTGGATTAGGAACAGCTCCGGCTGTAGCTAGGAGTGCTCAGATACTTAACTGGGAAAATGTTGCTAATAGGCAGGCAGGCACCTTTTGTCCTTATGTAATACCAGGATTGCCTATTTCCTTATGGGGAAGAGATATTTTGACACAAATGGGAATGCTTTTATATAGTCCTGATGATTGGGTGTCATCAGAAATGATAAAGATGGGATATGATCCGGATAAGGGCTTAGGAAAAAATCAGGAGGGACAATTATTTCCAATAGTTGCAAAATCAAAAATTGATAAATGTGGAATAGGATATCCAAATTTATAAAGGGGGCCATTGTTCTAAAAGCAGCTGATCCAATAGTATGGCTGTCTGACGAGCCAATATGGGTGGAACAATGGCCCCTAACAGCTGAAAAATTAACAGCTGCAAAATTATTGGTGGAACAACAATTATTAGCAGGACATATTGAGCCTTCTACAAGTCCTTGGAATACTCCCATATTTGTTATTAAAAAGAAATCTGGAAAATGGAGATTATTACAAGATTTAAGAGCTATTAATAAAACTATGGAAACAATGGGTGCCTTACAGCCCAGCCTGCCTTCTCCAGTTGCTATTCCCAAATATTATTCCATTATAGTAATTGATTTACAAGATTGCTTTTTTACTATACCTTTAAATGAAAATGATAGAAAACGATTTGCTTTTAGTGTGCCTTCTTCCAATTTTAATAGACCTTACCAACGTTATCAATGGAAGGTTTTACCTCAAGGGATGAAGAATAGTCCCACCTTATGTCAGAAATATGTTGACCAAGCTATATGTTCAATTAGACAAAAATATAAAGAGATATATATTATACATTATATGGATGATATTTTATTAGCTGGAGAGGATAGAGCTGTTTTACATGATATATTGCAAAAATTGATAGAGGCTTTAGAAAAATATGGATTAAAGGTAGCCCCTGAAAAAATTCAAACTGAACCTCCTTATAATTATTTAGGGAGAATAATACAGGAGTTTACTATTCATCATATACCTTTTCAGTTAAGAATTGATAATTTAAAGACCTTGAATGATTTTCAAAAATTTTTGGGAGATATTAATTGGATCAGACCCCTGTTAAAAATATCAACCATGGAATTAAAACCCTTGTTTCAAATTTTACAAGGGGATTCTGATCCTTTGTCTCCCAGAGAATTAACTGAAGAAGGAAAATTAGTTATACAAAAAGTAGAGGAAGCTTTGCAGAATACCTTTTTACAAAAAATAGATTATAAAAAGCCATGGGAATTGGTAATATTGTCCACCCCTGTAATACCTACGGGAATATTATGGCAGGATGGTCCCTTGGAGTGGGTACACTTAGCAGCTAATCCTAAAAAAATTGTTGCTTCATACCCATTTATGGTAAGTTTAATTATCATAAAAGGAAGGAAAAGGAGTAGAGAATTGTTCGGGAAAGATGTGGATAATATTATTGTTCCCTATAATAAAGAACAATTAGAAGCCTTGTTAATGTTTGAAGATTATTTGGGAATTGCTTTAATGGCTTATACAGGACAAATATTGTATCATTTGCCAAAGAATAATTTATTACAGTTTTTTAAAGATAATGCTGTTATATTTCCAGTATGGTATAGAAAAGAACCTTTGGAGGAGGCTGTATTAGTGTTTACTGATGGCTCTTCAACAGGAAAGGCAGCTTATATTATTGGAAAAGAAAGATATAGTTTAAAAACAGAAGGATGTTCTGCACAGCAATCTGAAATAATGGCAGTAATTGAAGTATTGAAGAAAACACGAAATTGTAAAATTAATTTATATACGGATTCATTATATATAGTTAAATTGTTTCCAGCTATAGAAACAGCAACTTTTCCTGATAATAAAAGTAATATTATATTATTACTTAAGTTACTGCAAGAAAATCTTTGGTTAAGACGACAACCCTATTTTATAGGACATGTAAGAGCTCATTCTGGATTACCTGGATCCATATCTATTGGAAATGCAATGGCAGATGCTTTGACAAAGGTTTATGTGATAGAAGAAGATGAATTAAAACAAGCTATAGATTCTCATAAATTACATCATCAAAATGCAGCCGCTTTAAGGTATCAGTTTGGCTTGACTCGAGAAGCTGCAAGAGAAATTGTTAAAAATTGTAATGCTTGCCCTACTCATATTACTGTGTTACAACAGGGAGTAAATCCCCGTGGATTACGTGCAAATGATTTGTGGCAGATGGATGTTACTCATGTTTCTAGCTTTGGGAAATTATCCTATGTACATGTGTGTGTGGATACTTATTCTCATGTTATAATAGCAACGGCTAGAGCTGGCGAAGCTTATAAAGATGTGTGTCAGCATTTAATGTTTTGCTTTGGATATTTGGGAATTCCCCGAAGAATTAAAACTGATAATGGTCCGGCTTATGCCTCCAAAGCCTTTTATCATTTTTGTCAACAATTTGGAATTTCTCATAGTATGGGAATTCCCTATAACCCACAGGGACAAGCTATAGTTGAAAGAAGTAATCAGATGCTAAAAGTAATGTTAGCAAAGCTACAAGAAGGAGAGATGAAATATTTCTCTCCTCATCAAAGATTGAATCATGCTATGTTTGTGTTAAATTATTTAAATATAAATAGCATTGGGAAAACCCCCATGATGGTACATTGGGAAAGAAAAGAAGGTTTAAAAAGACCTATGGTATTTTGGAAAGATGTTTTAACAGGTAAATGGAACGGACCAGATGTTTTATTAACAAGTGGTAGAGGATATGCTTGTGTGTTTCCCCAGAATTTTGATTCACCTGTTTGGATACCAGACCGTCTGGTAAGACATCCCGTGGCGGGGAACTTAACACAGCGAATAACAGGAAATTCTGCTGACGAACAAAATGTCAAATCAAGCGTTAAAGAAAGTGAAACCAGACATAGAGCCTGTGAAACAACTGATTTCCCCACTTCAGCAGCTTTCTTTTGAATCAAAATGTAACAAGGAAGTTCAAACCTCCTCTCTGTCTTTAGGGTCTAAAGCTTTATCATTTAATAAAGGGAGTCAGAGAGGAAGCAAGCGCCGATATGCTGCGTCCACCTTAGATGCCCCCGAAGTCACCTGGGGGGCTATTAAAAGGCTGTGTAATAATGCTGAGGCTGTGGTAAATACTCAAGGTTTACCGCTCACTACCTGTAATTTTTTTATGGCTCTTTTGACCTTGCTTTCAGTTCAGGTAAGTGCTAATACAACCTATTGGGCTTATTTTCCTGATCCGCCTATATTACATGCTGTTACTTGGAAGGATTCTGCTATTGCAGTGTCTTCATCTTTGTCAGAATTGACAGATGGTATAAAGGGAATACAAAATTATGGGCAATTTGTAATAAATAGAAATTATACGTTTAAAGGGCAAACTAATTTTCCACCAATTTGTTTTTATGTAAAGAAATATAGCTTAGATAAAGGAAAAAATGGATGTTTGCCGGTAAGTGATTTTGGCTTATTAACAGATTCTCCTAAGGAGCCTTCAGGCAAAGATAAAACCACCAGACACTTATGGTCTTTAATAGGAAAGTTTGTAGATTCAGGTACTAAAGGAGAATCAAAAATCCATCCATCTAAATATCCTGATTGTGATATTATACCAGATAAAGCAATAGATGAATGGAGAGGAATAGATATTAATGTTGGGTTTCCATCTTGGGTTTATTGCATGCATAATACGGAAGCCAAAATTGTTATTCCCGGGAGTAAATATTATGTTTCTGATTGGAGTATGGATAAGCCTGATAGTGATTATAGACAGTATTTACAACATGTAATACGATATAACTGGAAGGACTCTTTAATTCCTTCTCCTTTAAGAATTAATAGATGGAATAGTTTTGGTTGGATAGCACCTATGTATACCTTTAATCATAAAAATAATGTTTATATACAACCTCAATTATGGAGATTATTATTAGCTGTAGAAAATGTGACATTGAAGAGACCAAATGCTAAGGAAAATGTATATTATGTACAAACTTGTGTTATGTCTCCATATGTTTTATTGTTAACTAATAAGTCTGATAATTTGCAGATTGTACGAAAATATCATAGATTTCATGTGTTATGTACAGAATGTATGTTGACCACCTGTATAATACCCAATATGAAAGTTCAAATTATTATGTTGTTAAAAAAAAACCTGCTTATATTATGTTGCCAGTTACTTTAGAGGAATCTTGGTATAGTGATAAAGGTGTAGAAGTTATTAAAAGGGTTAGTGAATTAATGAGGCCTAAAAGATTTGTTGCTACTTTAATTTTAGGAATATCTGCTTTAATAGGGATTGTAAGTTCTTTTTCCTTAGCAACGTATACATTAGTTAAGGAAATACAAACCGCTCAATATGTTAATGATTTGTCCAAAAATATATCCTTGGCCCTAGCAACTCAAGAAGCTATAGATAGAAAGTTAGAAAATAAAGTTGATGCATTAGAGGAAGCAGTTTTGCATGTAGGTCAAGAGCTAACGGCTCTGAAAATAAGATTATCTCTTACTTGTCATGCAAGGTTTTCTTGGGTTTGTGTAACACCGTTAATAGTAAATGAATCAGAATATACCTGGGAAAAGATACAAATGCACATTTTAAATGTTTGGAATTCCAGTGATATAGGAATAGATTTAAATAAGCTGCATCAACAGATACATGATATTGCCTCCTCTCAGTTAAACATTAATCCATCTAAAATTGCAGAAGAAATGTTTCAAAATATGAGAAATTTTTTTCAAGAGAATTCTTTTACCCATATGTTGATAAATTATGGAGCAGCTAGCATTGTAATAATTTTGCTTTTAATTTGTTTTCCAGTCTTTCTCAGATTGATCCAGACCGCCTTAAAGAGTGTCTATCGGACCAAATTGGAATTGCATACCCTTTATTTAAAAAATAAAAAAGGGGGAGATGTCGGGACCCGGCTCTGAATGTACCAAGAGGTCTGTGCAAAGCCAAGGCTGACAGTACTGAGCAAAGCTAGTACTGGGAGGTACAAAATGGGAAAGCAAAGCTTCCCGAGAGGCGGTTCCCCTCAAGATTTCCCCAAGCAATTCCCTGGTTGTAAAATGATGCTTATTGGGGTATTTTTGCTATGCAACATATTATGTTGTAATGCAGGATTTAAACCTAGACCACAGTATAGAGTAAAATGGAAACATTTGGTTTTGGTATAGGGGAAGATTTTTTGTAGATTGGGTATATAAGAAATTATATTGGGTTATGTGGGAAATAGCTAGAATTAAAATGATCATGGGATATGTAGATTTTAAAGATGCAGATAAAGCTATGCAAAGAAATAGATATAAAGCTTAATTGATTTGTTGCAGATATTTTAAGAATAGGTTAGGTCTTACAGTACGGTGCCCTGCGAGGTGGCCAATAATAGGAAGAGATACGATCTGGAAGTGGAACGGCAAGCCTGTGAAGGTAGAACATGGAGTACCCGGTGGGACTTGGACTGTTTGGTACTGACCTATAAAGAAAATAGCTTACGTGAGCCAAAAAATCACCAAGGTGTGAAAAACCGAAGAGATTGTGTTTGATTTCGTCGAAGTACAAAGAGACCACAGGAGCTGTGATCAGGATATGCTCCACCGCAGGAGACTGTGTGAGAAAAACATTAGTGAGATCATTGTGTGAACAGCTTATGTAAGCGGATGTTTTTTGTTAAAGTGGTTAATGTGTTATTGTTTGTGTAAGATTTTTGGCTCAAAAACAAAAAGGTTGTAAAAGATTAAAAGATGATATGAAAATAAGAATAAGGAACTGTAGAACTATAAATGCTGCAGCTTTTTGCTAATAAAATGTCAGATCCTTGCATCCAAGAAGAGGTGTCTTGAGTTCTGTCCTCGCCGAAGCCGTCCTCCCCTCAGGCAATCCTGTACCGCTGGGGCTGGTCCTCGGCACCTAACCCTAACACTTCCCTGAAGCCTGACCCTCACCCGTCCCCTAATCCTAACCCGTACGCCAACACTAACCCGCGCCCCCACACGCACGCTCCCCCTACAGCGTTGCCATACCCTCACCTGGACCCTAAACCGTCCCCGTCCCCTAAGCCTAACCAGAGTCCGAACCCTAAACCTAACACTTCCCCGAAGCCTGACCCTCACCCGTCCCCTAATCCTAACCCGTAAGCTAACACTAACCCGCGTCCTCACACGCATGCTCCCCCTAAAGCGTTGCTGTACCCTCACCTGGACCCTAAACCGTCCCCGTCCCCTATCCCTAACCCGAGCCCGAACCCTAATCCTAACCCTTCCCCGAAGCCTGATCCTCACCCGTCCCCTAATCCTAGCACGTACGATAACACTAACCCGCGCCCTCACACGCACGCTCCCCCTAAAGCGTTGCCGTACCCTCACCTGGACCCTAAACCGTCCTCGTCGCCTAACCCTAACCCTGCCCGAACCCTAACCCTAACCCTTCCCCGAAGCCTGACCCTCACCCGTCCCCTAATCCTAACCGGTACGCGAACACTAACATGCGCCCTCACACGTACGCTGCCCCTAAAGCGTTGTCGTACCCTCCCCTAGACCCTAAACCGTCCCCGTCCCTTAACCCTAATCCTAGCCCGAACACTAACCCTAACCCTTCCCCGAAGCCTGACCCTCACCCGTCCCCTAATCCTAACCGGTACGTGAACACTAACACGCGCCCTCACACGTACGCTCCCCCTAAAGCGTTGTCGTACCCTCCCCTGGACCCTAAACCGTCCCCGTCCCCTAACCCTAACCCTAGCCCGAACCCTAACCCTAACCCTTCCCCGAAGCCTGACCCTCACCCGTCCCCTAATCCTAACCCGTAAGCGAAAACTAACCCGCGCCCTCACAGCTACGCTCCCCCTAAAGCGTTGCCGTACCCTCACCTGGACCCTAAACCGTCCCCGTCCCCTAACCCTAACCCTAGCCCGAACCCTAACCCTAACCCTTCCTCGAAGCCTGACCCTCACCCGAAACCTAATCCTAACCAGTACGCTAACACTAACCCGCGCCCTCAGACGTACGCTGCCCCTAAAGCGTTGTCGTACCCTCCCCTGGACCCTAAACCGTCCCCGTCCCCTAACCCTAAACCTAGCCCGAACCCTAACCCTAAGCCTTACCCGAAGCCTGACCCTCACCCGTCCCCTAATCCTAACCCGTACGCGAACACTAACCCACGCCCTCACACGTATGCTCCCCCTAAAGCGTTGTTGTACCCGCCCCTGGACCCTGTACCGTCCCCGTCCCCTAACCCTAACCCTAGCCTGAACCCTAACCCTAACCCTTCCCCGAAGCCTGACCCTCACCCGTCCCCTAAATCTAACCCATACGCTAACAATAACCCGCGCCCTCACACATACGCTCCCCCTAAAGAATTGTCGTACCCTCCCCTGGACCCTAAAGCGTCCCCGTCCTCTAACACTAACCCTAGCCTGAACCCTAACCCTAACACTTCCCCGAAGCCTGACCCTCACCCGTCCCCTAATCCTAACCCGTACACTAACACTAACCCGCGCCCTCACACGCGCGCTCCCCCTAAAGCCTTGCTGTACCCTGACCTGGACCCTAAACCATCCCCGTCCCGTAACCCTAACCCTAGCCCGAACCCTAACCCTAACCCTTCCCCGAAGCCTGACCCTCACCCGTCCCCTAATCCTAACCCGTACGCTAACACTAACCCGCGCCCTCACACGTACGCTCCCCCTAAAGCGTTGCCGTACCCTCCCCTGTACCTTAAACCGTCCCCGTCCCCTAACCCTAACCCTAGCCCGAACCCTAACCCTAACCCTTCCCCGAAGCCTGACCCTCACCCGTCCCCTAATCCTAACCCGTACGCGAACACTAAACCGCGCCCTCACATGTACGCTCCCCCTAAAGCGTTGTCGTACACTCACCTAGATCCTAAAACGTCCCCGTCCCCTAACCCTAACCCTAGCCTGAACCCTAACCCTAACCCTTTCCCAAAGCCTGACCCTCACCCGTCCCCTAATCCTAACCCGTACGCAAACACTAACCCGCGCCCTCACACGCACGCTCCCCCTAAAGCATTGCCATACACTCACCTGGACCCTAAACCGTCCCCATCCCTTAACCCTAACCCTAGCCCGAACCCTAACCCTAACACTTTCCCGAAGCCTGACCTTCACACGTCACCTAATCCTAACCCGTACCCTAACAGTAACCCGCGCCCTCACACGTACGCTCCCCCTAAAGCGTTGCCGTACCCTCACCTGGACCCTAAACCGTCCCCGTCCCCTAACCCTAACCCTAGCCTGAACCGTAACCCTAACCCTTCCCCGAAGCCTGACCCTCACCCGTCCCGTAATCCTATCCCGTAGGCTAACACTAACCCGCGCCCTCACACGTACGCTCCCCCTATAGCGTTGCCGTACCCTCACCTGGACCCTAAACCGTCCCCATCCCCTAACCCTAACCCTAGCCCGAACCCTAACCCTAAACCTTCCCCGAAGCCTGACCCTAACCGGTCCCCTAATCCTAACCCGTACGCTAACACTAACCTGCGCCCTCACATGCACGCTCCCCCTAAAGCGTTGCCGTACCCTCACCTGGACCCTAAACCGTCCCCATCACGTAACCCTAACCCTAGCCCGAACCCTAACCCTAACCCTTCCGCGAAGCCTGACCCTCACCCGTCCCCTAATCCTAACCCGTACGCTAACACTAAACCACGCCCTCACACGCACGCTCCCCCTAAAGCGTTGCCGTACCCTCACCTGGACCCTAAACCGTCCCCGTCCCCTAACCCTAACCCTAGCCCAAACCCTAACCCTAAACCTTCCCCGAAGCCTGACCCTCACCCGTCCCCTAATCCTAACCCGTACGCTAACACTAACCCGCGCCCTCACACGCACGCTCTACTTAAAGCGTTGCCATACCCTCACCTGGACCCTAAACCGTCCCCGTCCCCTAAGCCTAACCAGAGTCCGAACCCTAAACCTAACACTTCCCCGAAGCCTGACCCTCACCCGTCCCCTAATCCTAATCCGTAAGCTAACACTAACCCGCGTCCTCACACGCATGCTCCCCCTAAAGCGTTGCTGTACCCTCACCTGGACCCTAAACCGTCCCCGTCCCCTATCCCTAACCCGAGCCCGAACCCTAATCCTAACCCTTCCCCGAAGCCTGACCCTCACCCGTCCCCTAATCCTAGCACGTACGATAACACTAACCCGCGCCCTCACACGCACGCTCCCCCTAAAGCGTTGCCGTACCCTCACCTGGACCCTAAACCGTCCTCGTCGCCTAACCCTAACCCTGCCCGAACCCTAACCCTAACCCTTCCCCGAAGCCTGACCCTCACCCGTCCCCTAATCCTAACCGGTACGCGAACACTAACATGCGCCCTCACACGTACGCTCCCCCTAAAGCGTTGTCGTACCCTCCCCTAGACCCTAAACCGTCCCCGTCCCTTAACCCTAATCCTAGCCCGAACACTAACCCTAACCCTTCCCCGAAGCCTGACCCTCACCCGTCCCCTAATCCTAACCGGTACGCGAACACTAACACGCGCCCTCACACGTACGCTCCCCCTAAAGCGTTGTCGTACCCTCCCCTGGACCCTAAACCGTCCCCGTCCCCTAACCCTAACCCTAGCCCGAACCCTAACCCTAAACCTTCCCCGAAGCCTGACCCTCACCCGTCCCCTAATCCTAACCCGTAAGCGAAAACTAACCCGCGCCCTCACAGCTACGCTCCCCCTAAAGCGTTGCCGTACCCTCACCTGGACCCTAAACCGTCCCCGTCCCCTAACCCTAACCCTAGCCCGAACCCTAACCCTAACCCTTCCTCGAAGCCTGACCCTCACCCGAAACCTAATCCTAACCAGTACGCTAACACTAACCCGCGCCCTCAGACGTACGCTGCCCCTAAAGCGTTGTCGTACCCTCCCCTGGACCCTAAACCGTCCCCGTCCCCTAACCCTAAACCTAGCCCGAACCCTAACCCTAAGCCTTCCCCGAAGCCTGACCCTCACTCGTCCCCTAATCCTAACCCGTACGCGAACACTAACCCACGCCCTCACACGTATGCTCCCCCTAAAGCGTTGTTGTACCCGCCCCTGGACCCTGTACCGTCCCCGTCCCCTAACCCTAACCCTAGCCTGAACCCTAACCCTAACCCTTCCCCGAAGCCTGACCCTCACCCGTCCCATAAATCTAACCCGTACGCTAACAATAACCCGCGCCCTCACACATACGCTCCCCCTAAAGAATTGTCGTACCCTCCCCTGGACCCTAAAGCGTCCCCGTCCTCTAACACTAACCCTAGCCCGAACCCTAACCCTAACACTTCCCCGAAGCCTGACCCTCACCCGTCCCCTAATCCTAACCCGTACACTAACACTAACCAGCGCCCTCACACGCGCGCTCCCCCTAAAGCCTTGCTGTACCCTCACCTGGACCCTAAACCATCCCCGTCCCGTAACCCTAACCCTAGCCCGAACCCTAACCCTAACCCTTCCCCGAAGCCTGACCCTCACCCGTCCCCTAATCCTAACCCGTACGCTAACACTAACCCGCGCCCTCACACGTACGCTCCCCCTAAAGCGTTGCCGTACCCTCCCCTGTACCTTAAACCGTCCCCGTCCCCTAACCCTAACCCTAGCCCGAACCCTAACCCTAACCCTTCCCCGAAGCCTGACCCTCACCCGTCCCCTAATCCTAACCCGTACGCGAACACTAAACCGCGCCCTCACATGTACGCTCCCCCTAAAGCGTTGTCGTACACTCACCTAGATCCTAAAACGTCCCCGTCCCCTAACCCTAACCCTAGCCTGAACCCTAACCCTAACCCTTTCCCAAAGCCTGACCCTCACCCGTCCCCTAATCCTAACCCGTACGCAAACACTAACCCGCGCCCTCACACGCACGCTCCCCCTAAAGCATTGCCATACACTCACCTGGACCCTAAACCGTCCCCATCCCTTAACCCTAACCCTAGCCCGAACCCTAACCCTAACACTTTCCCGAAGCCTGACCTTCACACGTCACCTAATCCTAACCCGTACCCTAACAGTAACCCGCGCCCTCACACGTACGCTCCCCCTAAAGCGTTGCCGTACCCTCACCTGGACCCTAAACCGTCCCCGTCCCCTAACCCTAACCCTAGCCTGAACCGTAACCCTAACCCTTCCCCGAAGCCTGACCCTCACCCGTCCCGTAATCCTATCCCGTAGGCTAACACTAACCCGCGCCCTCACACGTACGCTCCCCCTATAGCGTTGCCGTACCCTCACCTGGACCCTAAACCGTCCCCATCCCCTAACCCTAACCCTAGCCCGAACCCTAACCCTAAACCTTCCCCGAAGCCTGACCCTAACCGGTCCCCTAATCCTAACCCGTACGCTAACACTAACCTGCGCCCTCACATGCACGCTCCCCCTAAAGCGTTGCCGTACCCTCACCTGGACCCTAAACCGTCCCCATCACGTAACCCTAACCCTAGCCCGAACCCTAACCCTAACACTTCCGCGAAGCCTGACCCTCACCCGTCCCCTAATCCTAACCCGTACGCTAACACTAAACCACGCCCTCACACGCACGCTCCCCCTAAAGCGTTGCCGTACCCTCACCTGGACCCTAAACCGTCCCCGTCCCCTAACCCTAACCCTAGCCCAAACCCTAACCCTAAACCTTCCCCGAAGCCTGACCCTCACCCGTCCCCTAATCCTAACCCGTACGCTAACACTAACCCGCGCCCTCACACGCACGCTCTACTTAAAGCGTTGCCATACCCTCACCTGGACCCTAAACCGTCCCCGTCCCCTAAGCCTAACCAGAGTCCGAACCCTAAACCTAACACTTCCCCGAAGCCTGACCCTCACCCGTCCCCTAATCCTAATCCGTAAGCTAACACTAACCCGCGTCCTCACACGCATGCTCCCCCTAAAGCGTTGCTGTACCCTCACCTGGACCCTAAACCGTCCCCGTCCCCTATCCCTAACCCGAGCCCGAACCCTAATCCTAACCCTTCCCCGAAGCCTGACCCTCACCCGTCCCCTAATCCTAGCACGTACGATAACACTAACCCGCGCCCTCACACGCACGCTCCCCCTAAAGCGTTGCCGTACCCTCACCTGGACCCTAAACCGTCCTCGTCGCCTAACCCTAACCCTGCCCGAACCCTAACCCTAACCCTTCCCCGAAGCCTGACCCTCACCCGTCCCCTAATCCTAACCGGTACGCGAACACTAACATGCGCCCTCACACGTACGCTCCCCCTAAAGCGTTGTCGTACCCTCCCCTAGACCCTAAACCGTCCCCGTCCCTTAACCCTAATCCTAGCCCGAACACTAACCCTAACCCTTCCCCGAAGCCTGACCCTCACCCGTCCCCTAATCCTAACCGGTACGCGAACACTAACACGCGCCCTCACACGTACGCTCCCCCTAAAGCGTTGTCGTACCCTCCCCTGGACCCTAAACCGTCCCCGTCCCCTAACCCTAACCCTAGCCCGAACCCTAACCCTAAACCTTCCCCGAAGCCTGACCCTCACCCGTCCCCTAATCCTAACCCGTAAGCGAAAACTAACCCGCGCCCTCACAGCTACGCTCCCCCTAAAGCGTTGCCGTACCCTCACCTGGACCCTAAACCGTCCCCGTCCCCTAACCCTAACCCTAGCCCGAACCCTAACCCTAACCCTTCCTCGAAGCCTGACCCTCACCCGAAACCTAATCCTAACCAGTACGCTAACACTAACCCGCGCCCTCAGACGTACGCTGCCCCTAAAGCGTTGTCGTACCCTCCCCTGGACCCTAAACCGTCCCCGTCCCCTAACCCTAAACCTAGCCCGAACCCTAACCCTAACCCTTCCCCGAAGCCTGACCCTCACTCGTCCCCTAATCCTAACCCGTACGCGAACACTAACCCACGCCCTCACACGTATGCTCCCCCTAAAGCGTTGTTGTACCCGCCCCTGGACCCTGTACCGTCCCCGTCCCCTAACCCTAACCCTAGCCTGAACCCTAACCCTAACCCTTCCCCGAAGCCTGACCCTCACCCGTCCCATAAATCTAACCCGTACGCTAACAATAACCCGCGCCCTCACACATACGCTCCCCCTAAAGAATTGTCGTACCCTCCCCTGGACCCTAAAGCGTCCCCGTCCTCTAACACTAACCCTAGCCCGAACCCTAACCCTAACACTTCCCCGAAGCCTGACCCTCACCCGTCCCCTAATCCTAACCCGTACACTAACACTAACCAGCGCCCTCACACGCGCGCTCCCCCTAAAGCCTTGCTGTACCCTCACCTGGACCCTAAACCATCCCCGTCCCGTAACCCTAACCCTAGCCCGAACCCTAACCCTAACCCTTCCCCGAAGCCTGACCCTCACCCGTCCCCTAATCCTAACCCGTACGCTAACACTAACCCGCGCCCTCACACGTACGCTCCCCCTAAAGCGTTGCCGTACCCTCCCCTGTACCTTAAACCGTCCCCGTCCCCTAACCCTAACCCTAGCCCGAACCCTAACCCTAACCCTTCCCCGAAGCCTGACCCTCACCCGTCCCCTAATCCTAACCCGTACGCGAACACTAAACCGCGCCCTCACATGTACGCTCCCCCTAAAGCGTTGTCGTACACTCACCTAGATCCTAAAACGTCCCCGTCCCCAACCCTAACCCTAGCCTGAACCCTAACCCTAACCCTTTCCCAAAGCCTGACCCTCACCCGTCCCCTAATCCTAACCCGTACGTAAACACTAACCCGCGCCCTCACACGCACGCTCCCCCTAAAGCATTGCCGTACACTCACCTGGACCCTAAACCGTCCCCATCCCTTAACCCTAACCCTAGCCCGAACCCTAACCCTAACACTTTCCCGAAGCCTGACCTTCACACGTCACCAAATCCTAACCCGTACCCTAACAGTAACCCGCGCCCTCACACGTACGCTCCCCCTAAAGCGTTGCCGTACCCTCACCTGGACCCTAAACCGTCCCCGTCCCCTAACCCTAACCCTAGCCTGAACCGTAACCCTAACCCTTCCCCGAAGCCTGACCCTCACCCGTCCCGTAATCCTATCCCGTAGGCTAACACTAACCCGCGCCCTCACACGTACGCTCCCCCTATAACGTTGCCGTACCCTCACCTGGACCCTAAACCGTCCCCGTCCCCTAACCCTAACCCTAGCCCGAACCCTAACCCTAACCCTTCCCCGAAGCCTGACCCTAACCGGTCCCCTAATCCTAACCCGTACGCTAACACTAACCTGCGCCCTCACATGCACGCTCCCCCTAAAGCGTTGCCGTACCCTCACCTGGACCCTAAACCGTCCCCATCACGTAACCCTAACCCTAGCCCGAACCCTAACCCTAACCCTTCCGCGAAGCCTGACCCTCACCCATCCCCTAATCCTAACCCGTACGCTAACACTAAACCACGCCCTCACACGCACGCTCCCCCTAAAGCGTTGCCGTACCCTCACCTGGACCCTAAACCGTCCCCGTCCCCTAACCCTAACCCTAGCCCAAACCCTAACCCTAAACCTTCCCCGAAGCCTGACCCTCACCCGTCCCCTAATCCTAACCCGTACGCTAACACTAACCCGCGCCCTCACACGCACGCTCTACTTAAAGTGTTGCCATACCCTCACCTGGACCCTAAACCGTCCCCGTCCCCTAACCCTAAACCTAGCCTGAACCCTAACCCTAACCCTTCCCCGAAGCCTGACCCTCACCGGTCCCCTAATCCTAACCCGTATGCTAACACTAACCCGCGCCCTCAAACGCACGCTCCCCCTAAAGCGTTGCCGTACCCTCACCTGGACCCTCAACCGTCCCCGTCCCCGTCCCCTAACCCTAGCCCGAACCCTAACCCTAACCCTTCCCCGAAGCCTGACCCTCACCCGTCCCCTAATCCTAACCCGTACGCTAACACTAACCCGCGCCCTCACACGTACGCTCTCCTTAAAGCTTTGCCGTACCCTCACCTGGACCCTAAACCGTCCCCGTCCCCTAACCCTAACCCTAGCCTGAACCCTAACCCTAACCCTTCCCCGAAGCCTGACCCTCACCGGTCCCCTAATCCTAACCCGTACGCTAACACTAACCCGCGCCCTCATACGCACGCTCCCCCTAAAGCGGTGCCGTACCCTCACCTGGACCCTAAACCGTCCCCATCCCCGAACCCTAACCCTAGCCCGAACCCTAACCCTAACCCTTCCCCGAAGCCTGACACTCACCCGTCCCCTAATCCTAACCCGTACGCTAACACTAACCCGCGCCCTCACACGCACGCTCCCCCTAAAGCGTTGCCGTACCCTCACCTCAACCCTAAACCGTCCCTGTCCCCTAACCCTAACCCTAGCCCGAACCCTAACCCTAACCATTCCCCGAAGCCTGACCCTCACCCGTCACCTAATCCTAACCCGTACGCTAACACTAACCCGCGCCCTCACACGTACGCTCCCCCTAAAGCGTTGCCGTACCCTCCCCTGTACCTTAAACCGTCCCCGTCCCCTAACCCTAACCCTAGCCCGAACCCTAACCCTAACCCTTCCCCGAAGCCTGACCCTCACCCGTCCCCTAATCCTAACCCGTACGCGAACACTAAACCGCGCACTCACATGTACGCTCCCCCTAAAGCGTTGTCGTACACTCACCTAGACCCTAAAACGTCCCCGTCCCCTAACCCTAACCCTAGCCTGAAGCCTAACCCTAACCCTTTCCCAAAGCCTGACCCTCACCCGTCCCCTAATCCTAACCCGTACGCAAACACTAACCCGCGCCCTCACACGCACGCTCCCCCTAAAGCATTGCCGTACACTCACCTGGACCCTAAACCGTCCCCATCCCTTAACCCTAACCCTAGCCCGAACCCTAACCCTAACACTTTCCCGAAGCCTGACCTTCACACGTCACCTAATCCTAACCCGTACCCTAACAGTAACCCGCGCCCTCACACGTACGCTCCCCCTAAAGCGTTGCCGTACCCTCACCTGGACCCTAAACCGTCCCCGTCCCCTAACCCTAACCAAGCCCGAACCCTAACCCTAACCCTTCCCCGAAGCCTGACACTCACCCGTCCCCTATTCCTAACCCGTACGCAAACACTATGCCATGCCCTCACACGCACGCTCCCCCCAAAGCGTTGCCGTACCCTCACCTGGACCCTAAACCGTCCCCGTCCCCTAACCCTAACCCTAGCCGGAACCCTAACCCTAACCCTTCCACGAAGCCTAACCCTCACCCTTCCCCTAATCCTAACCCGTACGCTAACACTAACCTGCTCCCTCACACGTACGCTCCCCCTAAAGCGTTGTCGTACCCTCCCCTTACTCTAAACCGTCCCCGTCCCCTAAGCCTAACCCTAGCCCGAACCCTAAACCTAACCCTAGCCGGAACCCTTACCCTAACCCTTACCCGAAGCCTGACCATCACCCGTCCCCTAATCCTAACCCGTACGCTAACACTAACCCGCGCCCTCACACGCACCCTCCCCCTAAAGCGTTGCCGTACCCTCACCTGGACCCTAAACCGCCCCCGTGCCCTAACCCTAACCCTAGCCCGAACCCTACCCCTGACGCTTCCCTGAAGCCTGACCCTCACCCGTCCCCTAATCTAACCCTTACGCTAACACTCACCCACGCCCTCACACGCACGCTCCCCCTTAAGCGTTGCCGTACCCTCACCTGGACCCTAAACCGTCCCCGTCCCCTAACCCTAACCGCAAACCTCTCCCTAACCCTTCCCCGAAGCCTGACCCTCACCCGTCCCCTAATCCTAAACCGTACGCTAACACTGACCCACGCCCTCACACACACGCTCCCCCTAAAGCGTTGCCGTACCCTCACCTGGACCCTAAACCGTCCCCTTCCCCTAACCCTAACCCTAGCCGGAACCCTAACCCTAACCCTTCCCCGAAGCCTGACCCTCACCCGTCCCCTAATCCTAACCCGTACGCTAACACTAACCCACGCCCTCACACGCACGCTCCCCCTAAAGCGTTGCCGTATCCTCATCTGGACCCTAAACCGTCCCCGTCCCCTAACCCTAACCCTAGCCCGAACCCTAACCCTAACCCTTCCCCGAAGCCTGACCCTCACCCGTCCCCTAATCCTAACCCGTACGCTAACACTAACCCGCGCCCTCACACGCACGCTCCCCCTAAAGCGTTGCCGTACCCTCACCTGGACCGTAAACCGTCCCCGACCCCTAACCCTAACCCTAGCCCGAACCCT
This sequence comes from Stenella coeruleoalba, assembly GCF_951394435.1. Taxonomy (NCBI): domain Eukaryota; kingdom Metazoa; phylum Chordata; class Mammalia; order Artiodactyla; family Delphinidae; genus Stenella; species Stenella coeruleoalba. The sequence goes on from NW_027646461.1 coordinate 872,744, forward strand.
AACCCTAACCCTTCCCCGAAGCCTGACCCTCACCCGTCCCCTCATCCTAACCCGTACGCTAACACTAACCCGCGCCCTCACACGTACTCTCCCTCTAAAGCGTTGCCGTACCCTCACCTGGACCGTGAACAGTCTCCGTCCCCTAACCCTAACCCTAGCCCGAACCCTAACCCTAACACTTCCCTAAGCCTGACACTCACCCGTCCCCTAATCCTAACCCGTACGCTAACACTAACCCGCGCCCTCACATGCACGCTCCCTCTAAAGCGTTGCTGTACCCTCCCCTGGACCCTAAACCGTCCCCGTCCCCTATCCCAAACCCTAGCGCGAACCGTAACCCTAACCCTTCCCCGAACCCTACCCTCACCCGTCCCCTAATCCTAACCCGTACGCTAACACTAACACGCGCCCTCACACGCACGCTCCCCCTAAAGCGTTGCCGTAACCTCACCGGGACCCTAAAACGTCCCCATCCCCTAACCTTAACCCTAGCCCGAACCCTAACCCTAACCCTTCCCCGAAGCCTGACCCTCACCCGTCCAAACATCTTAACCTGTACGCTAACACTAACCCGCGCCCTCACACGCACGCTCCCCCTAAAGCGTTGCTGTAACCTCACCTGGACCCTAAACCGTCCCCGTCCCCTAACCCTAACCCTAGCCCGAACCCTAACCCTAACCCTTCCCCGAAGCCTGACACTCACCCGTCCCCTAATCCTAACCCGTACGCTAACACTAACCCGCGCCCTCACATGCACGCTCCCTCTAAAGCTATGCCGTACCCTCCCCTGGAACCTAAACGGTCCCCTTCCCCTAACCCTAACCCTAGCCCGAACCGTAACCCTAACCCTTCCGCGAAGCCTGACCCTCACCCCTCCCCTAATCCTAACACGTACGCTAACACTAACCCGCGCCCTCACACGCACGCTCCCCCTAAAGCGTTGCCGGACCCTCACCTGGACCCTAAACCGTCCCTGTCCCCTAACCCTAACCCTAGCCCGAACTCTAACCCTAAGCCTTCCCCGAAGCCTGACCATCACCCGTCCCCTAATCCTAACCCGTACGCTAACACTAACCCACGCCCTCACACGCATGCTCCCCCTAAAGCGTTGCCGTACCCTCACCTGGACCCTAAACCGTCCCCGTCCCCTAACCCTAACCGTAGCCCGAACCCTAACCCTAACACTTCCCCGAAGCCTGAACCTCACCTGTCCCCTAATCCTAACCCGTACGCTAACACTAACCCGCGCCCTCACACGCACGCTCCCCCTAAAGCGTTGCCGTACTCTCACCTGGACCCTAAACCGTACCCGTCCCCTAACCCTAACCCTAGCCCGAACCCTAACCCTAACACTTCCCCGAAGCCTGACCCTCACCCATCCCCTAATCCTAACCCGTACGCTAACACTAACCCGCGCCCTCACATGCACGCTCCCTCTAAAGCGCTGCCGTACCCTCCCCTGGACCATAAACCGTCCCCGTCCCCTATCCCAAACCCTAGCCCGAACCCTAACCCTTACCCTTCCCCGAAGCCTGACCCTCACCTGTCCCCTAATCCTAACCCGTACGCTAACACTAACCCACGCCCTCACATGCACGCTCCCCCTAAAGCGTTGCCATACCCTCACCTGGACCCTAAACCGTCCCCGTCCCCTAACCCTAACCGGAAACCTCTCCCTAACCCTTCCCCGAAACCTGACCCTCACCCGTCCCCTAATCCTAACCCGTACGCTAACACTGACCCGCGCCCTCACACACACGCTCCCCCTAAAGCGTTGCCGTACCCTCACCTGGACCCTAAACCGTCCCCTACCCTAACCCTAACCCTAGCCCGAACCCTAACCCTAACCCTTCCCCGAAGCCTGACCCTCACCCGTACCCTAATACTAACCTGTAGGCTAACACTAACCCGCGCCCTCACACGCATGCTCCCCCTAAAGCGTTGCCGTACCCTCACCTGGACCCTAAGCCGTCCCCTTCCCGTAACCCTAACCCTAGCCCGAACCCTAACCCTAACCCTTCTCCGAAGCCTGACCCTCACCCGTCCCCTAATCCTAACCCGTACGCTAACACTAACCCGCGCCCTCACACGCACGCTCCCCCTAATGCGTTGCCGTATCCTCACCTGGACCCTAAACCGTCCCCGTCCCCTAACCCTAACCCTAGCCCGAACCCTAACCCTAACCCTTCCCCGAAGCCTGACCCTCACCCGTCCCCTAATCCTAACCCGTACGCTAACACTAACCCACGCCCTCACACGCACGCTCCCCCTAAAGCGTTGCCGTACCCTCACCTGGACCCTAAACCGTCCCCGTCCCCTAACCCTAACCCTAGCCCGAACCCTAACCCTAACCCTTCCCCGAAGCCTGACCCTCACCCGTCCCCTAATCCTAACCCGTACGCTAACACTAACCCGCGACCTCACACGTACGCTCCCTCAAAGCGTTGCCGTACCCTCACCTGGACCCTAAACCGTCCCCGTCCCCTAACCCTAACCCTAGCCCGAACCCTAACCCTAACCCTTCCCCGAAGCCTGACCCTCACCCGTCCCCTAATCCTAACCCGTACGCTAACACTAACCCGCGCCCTCACACGCACGCTCCCCCTAATGCGTTGCCGTACCCTCACCTGGACCCTAAACCGTCCCCGTCCCCTAACCCTAACCCTGGCCCGAACCCTAACCCTACCCCTTCCCTGAAGCCTGACCCTCACCCGTCCCCTAATCCTAACCCGTACGCTAACACTAACCCGCGCCCTCACACGCACGCTCCCCCTAAAGCGTTGCCGTACCCTCACCTGGACCCTAAACCGTCCCCGTACCCTAACCCTAACCCTAGCCCGAACCCTAACCCTGACGCTTCCCCGAAGCCTGACCCTCACCCGTCCCCTAATCCTAAACCGTACGCTAACACTAACCCGCGCCCTCACACGCACGCTCCCCCTAAAGCGTTGCCATACCCTCACCTGGACCCTAAACCGTCCCCGTCCCCTAACCGTAACCCTAGCCCGAACCCTATCCCTTACCCTTCCCCGAAGCCTGACCCTCACCCGTCCCCTAATCCTAGCCCGTACGCTAACACTAACCCGCGCCCTCACACGCACGCTCCCCCTAAAGTGTTGCCGTACCCGCACCTGGACCCTAAACCGTCCCCGTCCCCTAAACCTAACCCTACCCCGAACCCTAACCCTGATGCTTCCCCGAAGCCTGACCCTCACCCGTCCCCTAATCCTAACCCGTACGCTAACACTAACCCGCGCCCTCACACGCACGCTCCCCCGAAAGCGTTGCCGTACCCTCACCTGGACCCTAAACCGTTCCTGTCACCTAACCCTAACCCTAGCCCGAACCCTAAACCTTAAGCTTCCCCGAAGCCTGACCCTCACCCATCCCCTAATCCTAACCCATACACTAACACTAACCCGGGCCCTCACACGCACGCTCCCCCTAAAGCGTTGCCGTACCCTCACCTGGACCCTAAACCGTCACTATCCCCTAAGCCTAACCCTAGCCCGAACCCTAAACCTAACCCTTCCCCGAAGCCTGACCCTCACCCGTCCCCTAATCCTAACCCGTACGCTAACACTAACCCGCGCCCTCACACGCACGCTCCCCCTAAAGCGTTGCCGTACCCTCACCTGGACCGTAAACCGTCCCCGTCCCCTAACCCTAACGCTAGCCCGAACCCTATCCCTAACACTTCACCGAAGCCTGACCCTAACCCGTCCCCAAATCTTAAGCCGTACGCTAACACTAACCCACGCCCTCACACGCACGCTCCCCCTAAAGCATTGCCGTACCCTCACCTGGACCCTAAACCGTCCCCGTCCCGTAACCCTAACCCTAGCCCGAACCCTAACCCTAACCCTTCCCCGAAGCCTGACCCTCAACCGTCCCCTAATCCTAACCCGTACGCTAACACTAACCCGCGCCCTCACACGCACCCTCCCCCTAAAGCGTTGCCGTACCCTCACCTGGACCCTAAACCGCCCCCGTGCCCTAACCCTAACCCTAGCCCGAACCCTAACCCTGACGATTCCCCGAAGCCTGACCCTCACCAGTCCCCTAATCCTAACCCGTACGCTAACACTAACCCGCGCCCTCACATGCACGCTCCCCCTAATGCGTTGCCGTACCCTCACCTGGACCCTAAACCATCCCCATTCCCTAACCCTAACCCTAGCCCGAACCCTAACCCTACCCCTTCCCTGAAGCCTGACCCTCACCCGTCCCCTAATCCTAACCCGTACGCTAACACTAACCCGCGCCCTCACACGCACGCTCCCCCTAAAGCGTTGCCGTACCCTCACCTGGACCCTAAACCGTCCCCATCCCCTAACCCTAACCCTAGCCCGAACCCTAACCCTAACCGTTCCCCGAAGCCTGACCCTCACCCGTCCCCTAATCCTAACCCGTACGCTAACACTAACCTGCGCCCTCACACGCACGCTCCCCCTAAAGCGTTGCCGTACCCTCACCTGGACCCTAAACCGTCCCCGTCCCCTAACCCTAACCCTAGCCCGAAACCTAACCCTAACACTTCCCCGAAGCCTGACCCTCACCCGTCCCCTATTCCTAACCCGTACACTAACACTAACCCGCGCCCTCACACGCACGCTCCCCCTAAAGCGTTGCCGTACCCTCACCTGGACCCTAAACCGTCCCCGTCCCCTAACCCTAACCCTAGCCCGAACCCTAACCCTAACTCTTCCCCGAAGCCTGACCCTCATCCGTCCCCTAATCCTAACCCGTACGCTAACACTAACCCGCGCCCTCACACGCACGCTCCCCCTAAAGCGTTGCCGTACCCTCACCTGGACCCTAAACCGTCCCCGTCCCCTAACCCTAACGCTAGCCAGAACCCTATCCCTAACACTTCACCGAAGCCTGACCCTAACCCGTCCCCAAATCTTAAGCCGTACGCTAACACTAACCCACGCCCTCACACGCACGCTCCCCCTAAAGCATTGCCGTACCCTCACCTGGACCCTAAACCGTCCCCGTCCCGTAACCCTAACCCTAGCCCGAACCCTAACCCTAACCCTTCCCCGAAGCCTGACCCTCAACCGTCCCCTAATCCTAACCCGTACGCTAACACTAACCCGCGCCCTCACACGCACCCTCCCCCTAAAGCGTTGCCGTACCCTCACCTGGACCCTAAACCGCCCCCGTGCCCTAACCCTAACCCTAGCCCGAACCCTAACCCTGACGATTCCCCGAAGCCTGACCCTCACCAGTCCCCTAATCCTAACCCGTACGCTAACACTAACCCGCGCCCTCACACGCACGCTCCCCCTAATGCGTTGCCGTACCCTCACCTGGACCCTAAACCGTCCCCATTCCCTAACCCTAACCCTAGCCCGAACCCTAACCCTACCCCTTCCCTGAAGACTGACCCTCACCCGTCCCCTAATCCTAACCCGTACGCTAACACTAACCCGCGCCCTCACACGCACGCTCCCCCTAAAGCGTTGCCGTACCCTCACCTGGACCCTAAACCGTCCCCATCCCCTAACCCTAACCCTAGCCCGAACCCTAACCCTAACCGTTCCCCGAAGCCTGACCCTCACCCGTCCCCTAATCCTAACCCGTACGCTAACACTAACCTGCGCCCTCACACGCACGCTCCCCCTAAAGCGTTGCCGTACCCTCACCTGGACCCTAAACCGTCCCCGTCCCCTAACCCTAACCCTAGCCCGAAACCTAACCCTAACACTTCCCCGAAGCCTGACCCTCACCCGTCCCCTAATCCTAACCCGTACGCTAACACTAACCCGCGCCCTCACACGCACGCTCCCCCTAAAGCGTTGCCGTACCCTCACCTGGACCCTAAACCGTCCCCGTCCCCTAACCCTAACCCTAGCCCGAACCCTAACCCTAACTCTTCCCCGAAGCCTGACCCTCACCCGTCCCCTAATCCTAACCCGAACGCTAACACTAACCCGCGCCCTCACACGCACGCTCCCCCTAAAGCGTTGCCGTACCCTCACCTGGACCCTAAACCGTCCCCGTTCCCTAACCCTAACCCTAGCCCGAACCCTATCCCTAACCCTTCCCCGAAGCCTGACCCTCACCGATCCCCTAATCCTAAACCGTACGCTAACACTAACCCGCGCCCTCACACGTACGCTCCCCCTAAAGCGTTGCCGTACCCTCACCTGGACCGTGAACAGTCCCCGTCCCCTAACCCTAACCCTAGCCCGAACCCTAACCCTGACGCTTCCCTGAAGCCTGACCCTCACACGTCCCCTAATCCTAACCCGAACGCTAACACTAACCTGCGACCTCACACGCACGCTCCCCCTAAAGCGTTGCCGTACCCTCAGCTGGACCCTAAACCGTCCCCGTCCCCTAACCCTAACCCTAGACCGAACCCTAACCCTAACCCTTCCCCGAAGCCTGACCCTCACCCGTCCCCTAATCCTAACCCGTACGCTATCACTAACCCACGCCCTCGCATGCACGCTCCCCCTAAAGCGTTGACGTACCCTCAGCTGGACCCTAAACCGTCCCAGTCCCCTAACCCTAACCCTAACCCTAACCCTAACCCTGACCCTTCCCCGAAGCCTGACCCTCACCCGTCCCCTAATCCTAACCCGTACACTAACACTAACCCGCGCCCTCACACGCACGCTCCCCCTAAAGCGTTGCCGTTCCCTCACCTGGACCCTAAACCGTCCCCTAACCCTAACCCTAACCCTAGCCCGAACCCTCTCCCTAACCCTTCCCCGAAGCCTGACCCTCACCCGTCCCCTAATCCTAACCCGTACACTAACACTAACCCGTGCCCTCACACGCACGCTCCCCCTAAAGCGTTGCCGTACCCTCACCTGGACCCTAAACCGTCCCCGTCCGTAACCCTAACCCTAGCCCGAACCCTAACCCTAACCCTTCCCCGAAGCCTGACTCTCACCCGTCCCCTAATCCTAACCAGTACGCTAACACTAACCCGCGCCCTCACACGCACGCTCCCCCTAAAGCGTTGCCGTACCCTCACCTGGACCCTAAACCGTCCCCGACCCCTAACCCTAACCCTAGCCTGAACCCTAACCCTAACCCTTCCCCGAAGCCTGACCCTCACCCGTCCCCTAATCCTAATCCGTACGCTAACACTAACCCGCGCCCTCACACGCACGCTCCCCCTAAAGCATTGCCGTACCCTCACCTGGACCCTAAACCGTCCCCGTCCCCTAACCCTAACCCTAGCCCGAACCCTAACCCTAACCCTTCCCCGAAGCCTGACACTCACCCGTTCCCTAATCCTAACCCGTACGCTAACACTAACCCGCGCCCTCACACGCACGCTCCCCCTAAAGCGTTGCCGTACCCTCCCCTGGATCCTAAACCGTCCCCGTCCCCTAACACTAACCCTAGCCCGAACCCTAACCCTAAACCTTCCCCGAAGCCTGACCCTCACCCGTCCCCTAATCCTAACCCGTACGCTAACACTAACCCACGCCCTCACATGCACGCTCCCCCTAAAGCGTTGCCATACCCTCACCTGGACCCTAAACCGTCCCCGTCCCCTAACCCTAACCGGAAACCTCTCCCTAACCCTTCCCCGAAACCTGACCCTCACCCGTCCCCTAATCCTAACCCGTACGCTAACACTGACCCGCGCCCTCACACACACACTCCCCCTAAAGCGTTGCCGTACCCTCACCTGGACCCTAAACCGTCCCCGTCCCCTAACCCTAACCCTAGCCCGAACCCTAACCCTAACCCTTCCCCGAATCCTGACCCTCACCCGTACCCTAATACTAACCTGTAGGCTAACACTAACCCGCGCCCTCACACGCACGCTCCCCCTAAAGCGTTACCGTACCCTCACCTGGACCCTAAGCTGTCCCCTTCCCGTAACCCTAACCCTAGCCCGAACCCTAACCCTAACCCTTCTCCGAAGCCTGACCCTCACCCGTCCCCTAATCCTAACCCGTACGCTAACACTAACCCGCGCCCTCACACGCACGCTCCCCCTAATGCGTTGCCGTATCCTCACCTGGACCCTAAACCGTCCCCGTCCCCTAACCCTAACCCTAGCCCGAACCCTAACCCTATCCCTTCCCCGAAGCCTGACCCTCACCCGTCCCCTAATCCTAACCCGTACGCTAACACTAACCCACGCCCTCACACGCACGCTCCCCCTAAAGCGTTGCCGTACCCTCACCTGGACCCTAAACCGTCCCCGTCCCCTAACCCTAACCCTAGCCCGAACCCTAACCCTAACCCTTCCCCGAAGCCTGACCCTCACCCGTCCCCTAATCCTAACCCGTACGCTAACACTAACCCGCGCCCTCACACGTACGCTCCCTCAAAGCGTTGCCGTACCCTCACCTGGACCCTAAACCGTCCCCGTCCCCTAACCCTAACCCTAGCCCGAACCCTAACCCTAACCCTTCCCCGAAGCCTGACCCTCACCCGTCCCCTAATCCTAACCCGTACGCTAACACTAACCCGCGCCCTCACACGCACGCTCCCCCTAATGCGTTGCCGTACCCTCACCTGGACCCTAAACCGTCCCCGTCCCCTAACCCTAACCCTGGCCCGAACCCTAACCCTACCCCTTCCCTGAAGCCTGACCCTCACCCGTCCCCTAATCCTAACCCGTACGCTAACACTAACCCGCGCCCTCACACGCACGCTCCCCCTAAAGCGTTGCCGTACCCTCACCTGGACCCTAAACCGTCCCCATCCCCTAACCCTAACCCTAGCCCGAACCCTAACCCTAACCCTTCCCCGAAGCCTGACCCTCACCCGTCCCCTAATCCTAACCCGTACGCTAACACTAACCCGCGCCCTCACACGCACCCTCCCCCTAAAGCGTTGCCGTACCCTCACCTGGACCCTAAACCCCCCCCGTGCCCTAACCCTTACCCTAGCCCGAACCCTAACCCTGACGCTTCCCTGACGCCTGACCCTCACCCGTCCCCTAATCCTAACCCGTACGCTAACACTAACCCGCGCCCTCACATGCACGCTCCCCCTAAAGCGTTGCCGTACCCTCACCTGGACCCTAAACCGTCCCCGTACCCTAACCCTAACCCTAGCCCGAACCCTAACCCTGACGCTTCCCCGAAGCCTGACCCTCACCCGTCCCCTAATCCTAAACCGTACGCTAACACTAACCCGCGCCCTCACACGCACGCTCCCCCTAAAGCGTTGCCATACCCTCACCTGGACCCTAAACCGTCCCCATCCCCTAACCGTAACCCTAGCCCGAACCCTATCCCTTACCCTTCCCCGAAGCCTGACCCTCACCCGTCCCCTAATCCTAACCCGTACGCTAACACTAACCCGCGCCCTCACACGCACGCTCCCCCTAAAGTGTTGCCGTACCCGCACCTGGACCCTAAACCGTCCCCGTCCCCTAAACCTAACCCTACCCCGAACCCTAACCCTGATGCTTCCCCGAAGCCTGACCCTCACCCGTCCCCTAATCCTAACCCGTACGCTAACACTAACCCGCGCCCTCACACGCACGCTCCCCCTAAAGCGTTGCCGTACCCTCACCTGGACCCTAAACCGTTCCTGTCCCCTAACCCTAACCCTAGCCCGAACCCTAAACCTTAAGCTTCCCCGAAGCCTGACCCTCACCCATCCCCTAATCCTAACCCATACACTAACACTAACCCGGGCCCTCACACACACGCTCCCCCTAAAGCGTTGCCGTACCCTCACCTGGACCGTAAACCGTCCCCGTCCCCTAACCCTAACGCTAGCCCGAACCCTATCCCTAACACTTCACCGAAGCCTGACCCTAACCCGTCCCCAAAACTTAAGCCGTACGCTAACACTAACCCACGCCCTCACACGCACGCTCCCCCTAAAGCATTGCCGTACCCTCACCTGGACCCTAAACCGTCCCCGTCCCGTAACCCTAACCCTAGCCCGAACCCTAACCCTAACCCTTCCCCGAAGCCTGACCCTCAACCGTCCCCTAATCCTAACCCGTACGCTAACACTAACCCGCGCCCTCACACGCACCCTCCCCCTAAATCGTTGCCGTACTCTCACCTGGACCCTAAACGGCCCCCGTGCCCTAACCCTAACCCTAGCCCGAACCCTAACCCTGACGATTCCCCGAAGCCTGACCCTCACCAGTCCCCTAATCCTAACCCGTACGCTAACACTAACCCGCGCCCTCACACGCACGCTCCCCCTAATGCGATGCCGTACCCTCACCTGGACCCTAAACCGTCCCCATTCCCTAACCCTAACCCTAGCCCGAACCCTAACCCTACCCCTTCCCTGAAGCCTGACCCTCACCCGTACCCTAATCCTAACCCGTACGCTAACACTAACCCGCGCCCTCACACGCACGCTCCCCCTAAAGCGTTGCCGTACCCTCACCTGGACCCTAAACCGTCCCCATCCCCTAACCCTAACCCTAGCCCGAACCCTAACCCTAACCGTTCCCCGAAGCCTGACCCTCACCCGTCCCCTAATCCTAACCCGTACGCTAACACTAACCTGCGCCCTCACACGCACGCTCCCCCTAAAGCGTTGCCGTACCCTCACCTGGACCCTAAACCGTCCCCGTCCCCTCACCCTAACCCTAACCCGAAACCTAACCCTAACACTTCCCCGAAGCCTGACCCTCACCCGTCCCCTAATCCTAACCCGTACGCTAACACTAACCCACGCCCTCACACGCACGCTCCCCCTAAAGCGTTGCCATACCCTCACCTGGACCCTAAACCGTCCCCGTCCCCTAACCCTAACCCTAGCCCGAACCCTAACCCTAACTCTTCCCCGAAGCCTGACCCTCACCCGTCCCCTAATCCTAACCCGTACGCTAACACTAACCCGCGCCCTCACACGCACGCTCCCCCTAAAGCGTTGCCGTACCCTCACCTGGACCCTAAACCGTCCCCGTCCCCTAACCCTAACCCTAGCCCGAACCCTATCCCTAACCCTTCCACGAAGCCTGACCCTCACCCATCCCCTAATCCTAACCCGTACGCTAACACTAACCCGCGCCCTCACACGTACGCTCCCCCTAAAGCGTTGCCGTACCCTCACCTGGACCGTGAACAGTCCCCGTCCCCTAACCCTAACCCTAGCCCGAACCCTAACCCTGACGCTTCCCTGAAGCCTGACCCTCACACGTCCCCTAATCCTAACCCGAACGCTAACACTAACCTGCGACCTCACACGCACGCTCCCCCTAAAGCGTTGCCGTACCCTCAGCTGGACCCTAAACCGTCCCCGTCCCCTAACCCTAACCCTAGCCCGAACCCTAACCCTAACCCTTCCCCGAAGCCTGACCCTCACCCGTCCCCTAATCCTAACCCGTACGCTATCACTAACCCGCGCCCTCGCATGCACGCTCCCCCTAAAGCATTGACGTACCCTCAGCTGGACCCTAAACCGTCCCCGTCCCCTAACCCTAACCCTAGCCCGAACCCTAACCCTGACCCTTCCCCGAAGCCTGACCCTCACCCGTCCCGTAATCCTAACCCGTAGGCTAACACTAACCCGCGCCCTCACACGCACGCTCCCCGTATAACGTTGCCGTACCCTCACCTGGACCCTAAACCGTCCCCGTCCCCTAACCCTAACGCTAGCCCGAACCCTATCCCTAACACTTCACCGAAGCCTGACCCTAACCCGTCCCCAAATCTTAAGCCGTACGCTAACACTAACCCACACCCTCACACGCACCCTCCCCCTAAAGCGTTGCCGTACCCTCACCTGGACCGTAAACTGCCCCCGTGCCCTAACCCTAACCCTAGCCCGAAACCTAACCCTACCCCTTCCCTGAAGCCTGACCCTAACCCGTCCCCTAATCCTAACCCGTACGCTAACACTAACCTGCGCCCTCACACGCACGCGCCCCCTAAAGCGTTGCCGTACCCTCACCTGGACCCTAAACCGTCCCCATCCCCTAACCCTAACCCTAGCCCGAACCCTAACCCTAACCCTTCCCCGAAGCCTGACCCTCACCCGTCCCCTAATCCTAACCCGTACGCTAACACTAACCTGCGCCCTCACACGCACGCGCCCCCTAAAGCGTTGCCGTACCCTCACCTGGACCCTAAAAAGTCCCCGTCCCCTAACCCTAACCCTAGCCCGAACCCTAACCCTAACACTTCCCCGAAGCCTGACCCTCACCTGTCCCCTAATCCTAACCCGTACGCTAACACTAACCCGCGCCCTCACACGCACGCTCCCCCTAAAGCGTTGCCGTACCCTCACCTGGACCCTAAACCGTCCCCGTCCCCTAACCCTAACCCTAGCCCGAACCCTAACCCTAACCCTTCCCCGAAGCCTGACCCTCACCCGTCCCCTAATCCTAACCCGTACGCTAACACTAACCCGCGCCCTCACACGCACCCTCCCCCTAAAGCGTTGCCGTACCCTCACCTGGACCCTAAACCGCCCCCGTGCCCTAACACTTACCCTATCCCGAACCCTAACCCTGACGCTTCCCTGAAGCCTGACCCTCACCCATCCCCTAATCCTAACCCGTACGCTAACACTAACCCGCGCCCTCACATGCACGCTCCCCCTAAAGCGTTGCCGTACCCTCACCTGGACCCTAAACCGTCCCCGTACCCTAACCCTAACCCTAGCCCGAACCCTAACCCTGACGCTTCCCCGAAGCCTGACCCTCACCCGTCCCCTAATCCTAACCCGTACGCTAACACTAACCCGCGCCCTCACACGCACGCTCCCCCTAAAGCGTTGCCGTACCCTCACCTGGACCCTAAACCGTCCCCGTCCCCTAACCGTAACCCTAGCCCGAACCCTATCCCTTGCCCTTCCCCGAAGCCTGACCCTCACCCGTCCCCTAATCCTAACCCGTACGCTAACACTAACCCGCGCCCTCACACGCACGCTCCCCCTAAAGCGTTGCCGTACCCGCACCTGGACCCTAAACCGTCCCCGTCCCCTAAACCTAACCCTACCCCGAACACTAACCCTGATGCTTCCCCGAAGCCTGACCCTCACCCGTCCCCTAATCCTAACCCGTACGCTAACACTAACCCGCGCCCACACACGCACGCTCCCCCTAAAGCGTTGCCGTACCCTCACCTGGACCCTAAAACGTCCCCATCCCCTAACCCTAACCCTAGCCCGAACCCTAACTCTAACCCTTCCGCGAAGCCTGACCCTCACCCGTCCCCTAATCCTAACCCGTACGCTAACACTAACCCGCGCCCTCACACGCACGCTCCCCCTAAAGCGTTGCCGTACCCTCACCTGGACCGTAAACCGTCCCCGTCCCCTAACCCTAATCCTAGCCCGAACCCTAGCCTAACCCTTCCCCGAAGCCTGACCCTCACCCGTCCCCTAATCCTAACCCGTACGCTAACACTAACCCGTGCCCTCACACGCACGCTTCCCCTAAAGCATTACCGTACCCTCACCTTGACCCTAAACCGTCCCAGTCCCCTAACCCTAACCCTAGCCCGAACCCTAACCCTAACCCTTCCCCGAAGCCTGACCCTCACCCGTCCCCTAATCCTAACGCGTACGCTAACACTAACCCGCGCCCTCACACGCACCCTCCCCCTAAAGCGTTGCCGTACCCTCACCTGGACCCTAAACCGTCCCCGTCCCCTAACCGTAACCCTAGCCCGAACCCTATCCCTTACCCTTCCCCGAAGCCTGACCCTCACCCGTCCCCTAATCCTAACCCGTACGCTAACACTAACCCGCGCCCTCACACGCACGCTCCCGCTAAAGCGTTGCCGTACCCGCACCTGGACCCTAAACCGTCCCCGTCCCTTAAACCTAACCCTACCCCGAACCCTAACCCTGATGCTTCCCCGAAGCCTGACCCTCACCCGTCCCCTAATCCTAACCCGTACGCTAACACTAACCCGCGCCCTCACACGCACGCTCCCCCTAAAGCGTTGCCGTACCCTCACCTGGACCCTAAACCGTTCCTGTCCCCTAACCCTAACCCTAGCCCGAACCCTAAACCTTACCCTTCCCCGAAGCCTGACCCTCACCCATCCCCTAATCCTAACCCATACACTAACACTAACCCGGGCCCTCACACGCACGCTCCCCCTAAAGCGTTGCCGTACCCTCACCTGGACCCTAAACCGTCCCCATCCCCTAAGCCTAACCCTAGCCCGAACCCTAAACCTAACCCTTCCCCGAAGCCTGACCCTCACCCGTCCCCTAATCCTAACCCGTACGCTAACACTAACCCGCGCCCTCACACGCACGCTCCCCCTAAAGCGTTGCCGTACCCTCACCTGGACCCTAAACCGTCCCCGTCCCCTAACCCTAACCCTAGCCCGAACCCTAACCCTAACCCTTCCCCGAAGCCTGACCCTCACCCGTCCCCTTATCCTAACCCGTACGCTAACACTAACCCGCGCCCTCACACGCACCCTCCCCCTAAAGCGTTGCCGTACCCTCACCTGGACCCTAAACCGTCCCCGTCCCCTAACCCTAACCCTAGCCCGAACCCTAACCCTAACACTTCCCCGAAGCCTGACCCTCACCTGTCCCCTAATCCTAACCCGTACGCTAACACTAACCCGCGCCCTCACACGCACGCTCCCCCTAAAGCGTTGCCGTACCCTCACCTGGACCCTAAACCGTCCCCGTCCCCTAACCCTAACCCTAGCCCGAACCCTAACCCTAACCCTTCCCCGAAGCCTGACCCTCACCCGTCCCCTAATCCTAACCCGTACGCTAACACTAACCCGCGCCCTCACACGCACGCTCCCCCTAAAGCGTTGCCGTACCCTCACCTGGACCCTAAACCGCCCCCGTGCCCTAACACTTACCCTAGCCCGAACCCTAACCCTGACGCTTCCCTGAAGCCTGACCCTCACCCATTCCCTAATCCTAACCCGTACGCTAACACTAACCCGCGCCCTCACACGCACGCTCCCCCTAAAGCGTTGCCGTACCCTAACCTGCACCCTAAACCGTCCCCGTACCCTAACCCTAACCCTAGCCCGAACCCTAACCCTGACGCTTCCCCGAAGCCTGACCCTCACCCGTCCCCTAAACCTAACCCGTACGCTAACACTAACCCGCGCCCTCACACGCACGCTCCCCCTAAAGCGTTGCCGTACCCGCACCTGGACCCTAAACCGTCCCCGTCCCCTAAACCTAACCCTACTCCGAACCCTAACCCTGATGCTTCCCTGAAGCCTGACCCTCACCCGTCCCCTAATCCTAACCCGTACGCTAACACTAACCCGCGCCCTCACACGCACGCTCCCCCTAAAGCGTTGCCGTACCCTCACCTGGACCCTAAACCGTTCCTGTCCCCTAACCCTAACCCTAGCCCGAACACTAAACCTTACCCTTCCCCGAAGCCTGACCCTCACCCATCCCCTAATCCTAACCCATACACTAACACTAACCCGGGCCCTCACACGCACGCTCCCCCTAAAGCGTTGCCGTACCCTCACCTGGACCCTAAACCGTCCCCATCCCCTAAGCCTAACCCTAGCCCGAACCCTAAACCTAACCCTTCCACGAAGCCTGACCCTCACCCGTCCCCTAATCCTAACCCGTACGCTAACACTAACCCGCGCCCTCACACGCACGCTCCCCCTAAAGCGTTGCCGTACCCTCACCTGGACCCTAAACCGTCCCCGTCCCCTAACCCTAATGCTAGCCCGAACCCTATCCCTAACACTTCACCGAAGCCTGACCCTAACCCGTCCCCAAATCTTAAGCCGTACGCTAACACTAACCCACGCCCTCACACGCACGCTCCCCCTAAAGCGTTGCCGTACCCTCACCTGGACCCTAAACCGTCCCCGTCCCGTAACCGTAACCATAGCCCGAACCCTAACCCTAACCCTTCCCCGAAGCCTGACCCTCAACCGTCCCCTAATCCTAATCCATACGCTAACACTAACCCGCGCCCTCACACGCACCCTCCCCCTAAAGCGTTGCCGTACCCTCACCTGGACCCTAAACCGCCCCCGTGCCCTAACCCTAACCCTAGCCCGAACCCTAACCCTGACGCTTCCCCGAAGCCTGACCCTCACCCGTCCCCTAATCCTAACCTGTACGCTAACACTAACCCGCGCCCTCACACGCACGCTCCCCCTAATGCGTTGCCGTACCCTCACCTGTACCCTAAACTGTACCCGTCCCCTAACCCTAACCCTAGCCCGAACCCTAACCCTACCCCTTCCCTGAAGCCTGACCCTCACCCGTCCCCTAATCCTAACCCGTACGCTAACACTAACCCGCGCCCTCACACGCACGCTCCCCCTAAAGCGTTGCCGTACCCTCACCTGGACCCTAAACCGTCCCCATCCCCTAACCCTAACCCTAGCCCGAACCCTAACCCTAACCGTTCCCCGAAGCCTGACCCTCACCCGTCCCCTAATCCTAACCTGTACGCTAACACTAACCTGCGCCCTCACACGCACACTCCCCCTAAAGCGTTGCCGTACCCTCACCTGGACCCTAAACCGTCCCCGTCCCCTAACCCTAACCCTAGCCCGAACCCTAACCCTAACACTTCCCCGAAGCCTGACCCTCACCCGTCCCCTAATCCTAACCCGTACACTTACACTAACCCGCGCCCTCACATGCACGCTCCCTCTAAAGCGTTGCCGTACCCTCCCCTGGACCCTAAACCGTCCCCGTCCCCTATCCCAAACCCTAGCCCGAACCCTAACCCTAACTCTTCCCCGAAGCCTGACCCTCACCCGTCCCATAATCCTAACCCGTACGCTAACACTAACCCGCGCCCTCACACGCACGCTCCCCCTAAAGCGTTGCCGTACCCTCACCTGGACCCTAAAACGTCCCCATCCCCTAACCCTAACCCTAGCCCGAACCCTAACCCTAACCCTTCCCCGAAGCCTGACCCTCACCCGTCCCCTAATCCTAACGCGTACGCTAACACTAACCCGCGCCCTCACACGCACCCTCCCCCTAAAGCGTTGCCGTACCCTCACCTGGACCCTAAACCGTCCCCGTCCCCTAACCGTAACCCTAGCCCGAACCCTATCCCTTACCCTTCCCCGAAGCCTGACCCTCACCCGTCCCCTTATCCTAACCCGTACGCTAACACTAACCCGGGCCCTCACACGCACGCTCCCCCTAAAGCGTTGCCGTACCCTCACCTGGACCCTAAACCGTCCCCATCCCCTAAGCCTAACCCTAGCCCGAACCCTAAACCTAACCCTTCCCCGAAGCCTGACCCTCACCCGTCCCCTAATCCTAACCCGTACGCTAACACTAACCCGCGCCCTCACACGCACGCTCCCCCTAAAGCGTTGCCGTACCCTCACCTGGACCCTAAACCGTCCCCGTCCCCTAACCCTAACCCTAGCCCGAACCCTAACCCTAACCCTTCCCCGAAGCCTGACCCTCACCCGTCCCCTTATCCTAACCCGTACGCTAACACTAACCCGCGCCCTCACACGCACCCTCCCCCTAAAGCGTTGCCGTACCCTCACCTGGACCCTAAACCGTCCCCGTCCCCTAACCCTAACCCTAGCCCGAACCCTAACCCTAACACTTCCCCGAAGCCTGACCCTCACCTGTCCCCTAATCCTAACCCGTACGCTAACACTAACCCGCGCCCTCACACGCACGCTCCCCCTAAAGCGTTGCCGTACCCTCACCTGGACCCTAAACCGTCCCCGTCCCCTAACCCTAACCCTAGCCCGAACCCTAACCCTAACCCTTCCCCGAAGCCTGACCCTCACCCGTCCCCTAATCCTAACCCGTACGCTAACACTAACCCGCGCCCTCACACGCACGCTCCCCCTAAAGCGTTGCCGTACCCTCACCTGGACCCTAAACCGCCCCCGTGCCCTAACACTTACCCTAGCCCGAACCCTAACCCTGACGCTTCCCTGAAGCCTGACCCTCACCCATTCCCTAATCCTAACCCGTACGCTAACACTAACCCGCGCCCTCACACGCACGCTCCCCCTAAAGCGTTGCCGTACCCTCACCTGCACCCTAAACCGTCCCCGTACCCTAACCCTAACCCTAGCCCGAACCCTAACCCTGACGCTTCCCCGAAGCCTGACCCTCACCCGTCCCCTAATCCTAACCCGTACGCTAACACTAACCCGCGCCCTCACACGCACGCTCCCCCTAAAGCGTTGCCGTACCCGCACCTGGACCCTAAACCGTCCCCGTCCCCTAAACCTAACCCTACTCCGAACCCTAACCCTGATGCTTCCCCGAAGCCTGACCCTCACCCGTCCCCTAATCCTAACCCGTACGCTAACACTAACCCGCGCCCTCACACGCACGCTCCCCCTAAAGCGTTGCCGTACCCTCACCTGGACCCTAAACCGTTCCTGTCCCCTAACCCTAACCCTAGCCCGAACACTAAACCTTACCCTTCCCCGAAGCCTGACCCTCACCCATCCCCTAATCCTAACCCATACACTAACACTAACCCGGGCCCTCACACGCACGCTCCCCCTAAAGCGTTGCCGTACCCTCACCTGGACCCTAAACCGTCCCCATCCCCTAAGCCTAACCCTAGCCCGAACCCTAAACCTAACCCTTCCACGAAGCCTGACCCTCACCCGTCCCCTAATCCTAACCCGTACGCTAACACTAACCCGCGCCCTCACACGCACGCTCCCCCTAAAGCGTTGCCGTACCCTCACCTGGACCCTAAACCGTCCCCGTCCCCTAACCCTAATGCTAGCCCGAACCCTATCCCTAACACTTCACCGAAGCCTGACCCTAACCCGTCCCCAAATCTTAAGCCGTACGCTAACACTAACCCACGCCCTCACACGCACGCTCCCCCTAAAGCGTTGCCGTACCCTCACCTGGACCCTAAACCGTCCCCGTCCCGTAACCCTAACCATAGCCCGAACCCTAACCCTAACCCTTCCCCGAAGCCTGACCCTCAACCGTCCCCTAATCCTAATCCGTACGCTAACACTAACCCGCGCCCTCACACGCACCCTCCCCCTAAAGCGTTGCCGTACCCTCACCTGGACCCTAAACCGCCCCCGTGCCCTAACCCTAACCCTAGCCCGAACCCTAACCCTGACGCTTCCCCGAAGCCTGACCCTCACCCGTCCCCTAATCCTAACCTGTACGCTAACACTAACCCGCGCCCTCACACGCACGCTCCCCCTAATGCGTTGCCGTACCCTCACCTGTACCCTAAACTGTACCCGTCCCCTAACCCTAACCCTAGCCCGAACCCTAACCCTACCCCTTCCCTGAAGCCTGACCCTCACCCGTCCCCTAATCCTAACCCGTACGCTAACACTAACCCGCGCCCTCACACGCACGCTCCCCCTAAAGCGTTGCCGTACCCTCACCTGGACCCTAAACCGTCCCCATCCCCTAACCCTAACCCTAGCCCGAACCCTAACCCTAACCGTTCCCCGAAGCCTGACCCTCACCCGTCCCCTAATCCTAACCTGTACGCTAACACTAACCTGCGCCCTCACACGCACACTCCCCCTAAAGCGTTGCCGTACCCTCACCTGGACCCTAAACCGTCCCCGTCCCCTAACCCTAACCCTAGCCCGAACCCTAACCCTAACACTTCCCCGAAGCCTGACCCTCACCCGTCCCCTAATCCTAACCCGTACACTTACACTAACCCGCGCCCTCACATGCACGCTCCCTCTAAAGCGTTGCCGTACCCTCCCCTGGACCCTAAACCGTCCCCGTCCCCTATCCCAAACCCTAGCCCGAACCCTAACCCTAACTCTTCCCCGAAGCCTGACCCTCACCCGTCCCATAATCCTAACCCGTACGCTAACACTAACCCGCGCCCTCACACGCACGCTCCCCCTAAAGCGTTGCCGTACCCTCACCTGGACCCTAAAACGTCCCCATCCCCTAACCCTAACCCTAGCCCGAACCCTAACTCTAACCCTTCCCCGAAGCCTGACCCTCACCCGTCCCCTAATCCTAACCCGTACGCTAACACTAACCCGCGCCTTCACACGCACGCTCCCCCTAAAGCGTTGCCGTACCCTCAACTGGACCGTAAACCGTCCCCGTCCCCTAACCCTAACCCTAGCCCGAACCCTAACCCTAACCCTTCCCAGAAGCCTGACCCTCACCCGTCCCCTAATCCTAACCCGTACGCTTACACTGACCCGCGCCCTCACACGCACGCTCCCCCTAAAGCGTTGCCGTACCCTCACCTGGACCCTAAACCGTCCCCGTCCCCTAACCCTAACCCTAGCCCGAACCCTAACCCTAACCCTTCCCCGAAGCCTGACCCTCACCCGTCCCCTAATCCTAACCCGTACACTAACACTAACCCGCGCCCTCACACGCACGCTCCCCCTAAAGCGTTGCTGTACCCTCACCTGGACCCTAAACCGTCCCCGTCCCCTAACCCTAACCCTAGCCCGAACCCTAACCCTAACCCTTCCCCGAAGCCTGACCCTCACCAGTCCCCTAATCCTAACCCGTACGCTAACACTAACCCGCGCCCTCACACGCACGCTCCCCCTAAAGGGTTGCCGTACCCTCACCTGGACCCTAAACCGTCCCCGTCCCCTAACCCTAATCCTAGCCCGAACCGTAACCCTAACCCTTCCCCGAAGCCTGACCCTCACCCGTCCCCTAATCCTAACCCGTACGCTAACACTAACCCGTGCCCTCACACGCACGCTCCCCCTAAAGCGTTGCCGTACCCGCACCTGGACCCTAAACCGTCCCCGTCCCCTAAACCTAACCCTACCCCGAACCCTAACCCTGATGCTTCCCCGAAGCCTGACCCTCACCCGTCCCCTAATCCTAACCCGTACGCTAACACTAACCCGCGCCCTCACACGCACGCTCCCCCTAAAGCGTTGCCGTACCCTCACCTGGACCCTAAACCGTTCCTGTCCCCTAACCCTAACCCTAGCCCGAACCCTAAACCTTACCCTTCCCCGAAGCCTGACCCTCACCCATCCCCTAATCCTAACCCATACACTAAAACTAACCCGGGCCCTCACACGCACCCTCCCCTTAAAGCGTTGTGGTACCCTCACCTTGACCCTAAACCGTCCCCATCCCCTAAGCCTAACCCTAGCCCGAACCCTAAACCTAACACTTCCCCGAAGCCTGACCCTCACCCGTCCCCTAATCCTAACCCGTACGCTAACAGTAACCCGCGCCCTCACACGCACGCTCCCCCTAAAGCGTTGCCGTACCCTCACCTGGACCCTAAACCGTCCCCGTCCCCTAACCCTAACCCTAGCCCGAACCCTAACCCTAACCCTTCCCCGAAGCCTGACCCTCACCAGTCCCCTAATCCTAACCCGTACGCTAACACTAACCCGCGCCCTCACACGCACGCTCCCCCTAAAGGGTTGCCGTACCCTCACCTGGACCCTAAACCGTCCCCGTCCCCTAACCCTAACCCTAGCCCGAACCGTAACCCTAACCCTTCCCCGAAGCCTGACCCTCACCCGTCCCCTAATCCTAACCCGTACGCTAACACTAACCCACGCCCTCACACGCACGCTCCCCCTAAAGCGTTGCCGTACCCTCACCTGGACCCTATACCGTCCCCGTCCCCTAACCCTAACCCTAGCCCGAACCCTAGCCCTGACGCTTCCCCGAAGCCTGACACTCACCCGTCCCCTAATCCTAACCCGTACGCTAACACTAACCCGCACCCTCACACGCACGCTCCCCCTAAAGCGTTGCCGTACCCTCATCTGGACCCTAAACCTTCCCCGTCCCCTAACCGTAACCATAGCCCGAACTCTAACCCTTACCCTTCCCCGAAGCCTGACCCTCACCCGTCCCCTAATCCTAACCCGTACGCTAACACTAACCCGCGCCCTCACACGCACGCTCCCCCTAAAGCGTTGCCGTACCCGCACCTGGACCCTAAACCGTCCCCGTCCCCTAAACCTAACCCTACCCCGTACCCTAACCCTGATGCTTCCCCGAAGCCTGACCCTCACCCGTCCCCTAATCCTAACCCGTACGCTAACACTAACCCGCGCCCTCACACGCACGCTCCCCCTAAAGCGTTGCCGTACCCTCACCTGGACCCTAAACCGTTCCTGTCCCCTAACCCTAACCCTAGCCCGAACCCTAAACCTTACCCTTCCCCGAAGCCTGACCCTCACCCATCCCCTAATCCTAACCCATACACTAAAACTAACCGGGGCCCTCACACGCACGCTCCCCTTAAAGCGTTGTCGTACCCTCACCTGGACCCTAAACCGTCCCCATCCCCTAAGCCTAACCCTAGCCCGAACCCTAAACCTAACCCTTCCCCGAAGCCTGACCCTCACCCGTCCCCTAATCCTAACCCGTACGCTAACACTAACCCGCGCCCTCACACGCACCCTCCCCCTAAAGCGTTGCCGTACCCTCACCTGGACCCTAAACTGCCCCCGTGCCCTAACCCTAACCCTAGCCCGAAACCTAACCCTACCCCTTCCCTGAAGCCTGACCCTAACCCGTCCCCTAATACTAACCCGTACGCTAACACTAACCCGCGCCCTCACACGCACGCTCCCCCTAAAGCGTTGCCGTACCCTCACCTGGACCCTAAACCGTCCCCATCCCCTAACCCTAACCCTAGTCCGAACCCTAACCCTAACCCTTCCCCGAAGCCTGACCCTCACCCGTCCCCTAATCCTAACCCGTACGCTAACACTAACCTGCGCCCTCACACGCACGCGCCCCCTAAAGCGTTGCCGTACCCTCACCTGGACCCTAAACCATCCCCGTCCCCTAACCCTAACCCTAGCCCGAACCCTAACCCTAACACTTCCCCGAAGCCTGACCCTCACCTGTCCCCTAATCCTAACCCGTACGCTAACACTAACCCGCGCCCTCACACGCACGCTCCCCCTAAAGCGTTGCCGTACCCTCACCTGGACCCTAAACCGTCCCCGTCCCCTAACCCTAACCCTAGCCCGAACCCTAACCCTAACCCTTCCCCGAAGCCTGACCCTCACCCGTCCCCTAATCCTAACCCGTACGCTAACACTAACCCGCGCCCTCACACGCACCCTCCCCCTAAAGCGTTGCCGTACCCTCACCTGGACCCTAAACCGCCCCCGTGCCCTAACACTTACCCTAGCCCGAACCCTAACCCTGACGCTTCCCTGAAGCCTGACCCTCACCCATCCCCTAATCCTAACCCGTACGCTAACACTAACCCGCGCCCTCACACGCACGCTCCCCCTAAAGCGTTGCCGTACCCTCACCTGCACCCTAAACCGTCCCCGTACCCTAACCCTAACCCTAGCCCGAACCCTAACCCTGACGCTTCCCCGAAGCCTGACCCTCACCCGTCCCCTAATCCTAACCCGTACGCTAACACTAACCCGCGCCCTCACACGCACGCTCCCCCTAAAGCGTTGCCGTACCCTCACCTGGACCCTAAACCGTCCCCGTCCCCTAACCGTAACCCTAGCCCGAACCCTATCCCTTGCCCTTCCCCGAAGCCTGACCCTCACCCGTCCCCTAATCCTAACCCGTACGCTAACACTAACCCACGCCCTCACACGCACGCTCCCCCTAAAGCGTTGCCGTACCCGCACCTGGACCCTAAACCGTCCCCGTCCCCTAAACCTAACCCTACCCTGAACCCTAACCCTGATGCTTCCCCGAAGCCTGACCCTCACCCGTCCCCTAATCCTAACCCGTACGCTAACACTAACCCGCGCCCTCACACGCACGCTCCCCCTAAAGCGTTGCCGTACCCTCACCTGGACCCTAAAACGTCCCCATCCCCTAACCCTAACCCTAGCCCGAACCCTAACTCTAACCCTTCCCCGAAGCCTGACCCTCACCCGTCCCCTAATCCTAACCCGTACGCTAACACTAACCCGCGCCCTCACACGCACGCTCCCCCTAAAGCGTTGCCGTACCCTCACCTGGACCGTAAACCGTCCCCGTCCCCTAACCCTAATCCTAGCCCGAACCCTAACCCTAACCCTTCCCCGAAGCCTGACCCTCACCCGTCCCCTAATCCTAACCCGTACGCTAACACTAACCCGTGCCCTCACACGCACGCTTCCCCTAAAGCATTACCGTACCCTCACCTTGACCCTAAACCGTCCCAGTCCCCTAACCCTAACCCTAGCCCGAACCCTAACCCTAACCCTTCCCCGAAGCCTGACCCTCACCCGTCCCCTAATCCTAACGCGTACGCTAACACTAACCCGCGCCCTCACACGCACCCTCCCCCTAAAGCGTTGCCGTACCCTCACCTGGACCCTAAACCGTCCCCGTCCCCTAACCGTAACCCTAGCCCGAACCCTATCCCTTACCCTTCCCCGAAGCCTGACCCTCACCCGTCCCCTAATCCTAACCCGTACGCTAACACTAACCCGCGCCCTCACACGCACGCTCCCGCTAAAGCGTTGCCGTACCCGCACCTGGACCCTAAACCGTCCCCGTCCCTTAAACCTAACCCTACCCCGAACCCTAACCCTGATGCTTCCCCGAAGCCTGACCCTCACCCGTCCCCTAATCCTAACCCGTACGCTAACACTAACCCGCGCCCTCACACGCACGCTCCCCCTAAAGCGTTGCCGTACCCTCACCTGGACCCTAAACCGTTCCTGTCCCCTAACCCTAACCCTAGCCCGAACCCTAAACCTTACCCTTCCCCGAAGCCTGACCCTCACCCAGCCCCTAATCCTAACCCATACACTAACACTAACCTGGGCCCTCACACGCACGCTCCCCCTAAAGCGTTGCCGTACCCTCACCTGGACCCTAAACCGTCCCCATCCCCTAAGCCTAACCCTAGCCCGAACCATAAACCTAACCCTTCCCCGAAGCCTGACCCTCACCCGTCCCCTAATCCTAACCCGTACGCTAACACTAACCCGCGCCCTCACACGCACGCTCCCCCTAAAGCGTTGCCGTACCCTCACCTGGACCCTAAACCGTCCCCGTCCCCTAACCCTAACCCTAGCCCGAACCCTAACCCTAACCCTTCCCCGAAGCCTGACCCTCACCCGTCCCCTAATCCTAACCCGTACGCTAACACTAACCCGTGCCCTCACACGCACCCTCCCCCTAAAGCGTTGCCGTACCCTCACCTGGACCCTAAACCGTCCCCGTCCCCTAACCCTAACCCTAGCCCGAACCCTAACCCTAACACTTCCCCGAAGCCTGACCCTCACCTGTCCCCTAATCCTAACCCGTACGCTAACACTAACCCGCGCCCTCACACGCACGCTCCCCCTAAAGCGTTGCAGTACCCTCACCTGGACCCTAAACCGTCCCCGTCCCCTAACCCTAACCCTAGCCCGAACCCTAACCCTAACCCTTCCCCGAAGCCTGACCCTCACCCGTCCCGTAATCCTAACCCGTACGCTAACACTAACCCGCGCCCTCACACGCACGCTCCCCCTAAAGCGTTGCCGTACCCTCACCTGGACCCTAAACCGCCCCCGTGCCCTAACACTTACCCTAGCCCGAACCCTAACCCTGACGCTTCCCTGAAGCCTGACCCTCACCCATTCCCTAATCCTAACCCGTACGCTAACACTAACCCGCGCCCTCACACGCACGCTCCCCCTAAAGCGTTGCCGTACCCTCACCTGCACCCTAAACCGTCCCCGTACCCTAACCCTAACCCTAGCCCGAACCCTAACCCTGACACTTCCCCGAAGCCTGACCCTCACCCGTCCCCTAATCCTAACCCGTACGCTAACACTAACCCGCGCCCTCACACGCACGCTCCCCCTAAAGCGTTGCCGTACCCTCACCTGGACCCTAAACCGTCCCCGTCCCCTAACCCTAACCCTAGCCCGAACACTAAACCTTACCCTTCCCCGAAGCCTGACCCTCACCCATCCCTTAATCCTAACCCATACACTAACACTAACCCGGGCCCTCACACGCACGCTCCCCCTAAAGCGTTGCCGTACCCTCACCTGGACCCTAAACCGTCCCCATCCCCTAAGCCTAACCCTAGCCCGAACCCTAAACCTAACCCTTCCCCGAAGCCTGACCCTCACCCGTCCCCTAATCCTAACCCGTACGCTAACACTAACCCGCGCCCTCACACGCACGCTCCCCCTAAAGCGTTGCCGTACCCTCACCTGGACCCTAAACCGTCCCCGTCCCCTAACCCTAACGCTAGCCCGAACCCTATCCCTAACACTTCACCGAAGCCTGACCCTAACCCGTCCCCAAATCTTAAGCCGTACGCTAACACTAACCCACGCCCTCACACGCACGCTCCCCCTAAAGCGTTGCCGTACCCTCACCTGGACCCTAAACCGTCCCCGTCCCGTAACCCTAACCATAGCCCGAACCCTAACCCTAACCCTTCCCCGAAGCCTGACCCTCAACCGTCCCCTAATCCTAATCCGTACGCTAACACTAACCCGCGCCCTCACACGCACCCTCCCCCTAAAGCGTTGCCGTACCCTCACCTGGACCCTAAACCGCCCCCGTGCCCTAACCCTAACCCTAGCCCGAACCCTAACCCTGACGCTTCCCCGAAGCCTGACCCTCACCCGTCCCCTAATCCTAACCTGTACGCTAACACTAACCCGCGCCCTCACACGCACGCTCCCCCTAATGCGTTGCCGTACCCTCACCTGGACCCTAAACTGTCCCCATCCCCTAACCCTAACCCTAGCCCGAACCCTAACCCTACCCCTTCCCTGAAGCCTGACCCTCAGCCGTCCCCTAATCCTAACCCGTACGCTAACAATAACCCGCGCCCTCACACGCACGCTCCCCCTAAAGCGTTGCCGTACCCTCACCTGGACCCTAAACCGTCCCCATCCCCTAACCCTAACCCTAGCCCGAACCCTAACCCTAACCGTTCCCCGAAGCCTGACCCTCACCCGTCCCCTAATCCTAACCCGTACGCTAACACTAACCTGCGCCCTCACACGCACGCTCCCCCTAAAGCGTTGCCGTACCCTCACCTGGACCCTAAACCGTCCCCGTCCCCTAACCCTAACCCTAGCCCGAACCCTAACCCTAACACTTCCCAGAAGCCTGACCCTCACCCGTCCCCTAATACTAACCCGTACACTTACACTAACCCTCGCCCTCACATGCACGCTCCCTCTAAAGCGTTGCCGTACCCTACCCTGGACCCTAAACCGTCCCCGTCCCCTATCCCAAACCCTAGCCCGAACCCTAACCCTAACTCTTCCCCGAAGCCTGACCCTCACCCGTCCCATAATCCTAACCCGTACGCTAACACTAACCCGCGCCCTCACACGCACGCTCCCCCTAAAGCGTTGCCGTACCCTCACCTGGACCCTAAAACGTCCCCATCCCCTAACCCTAACCCTAGCCCGAACCCTAACTCTAACCCTTCCCCGAAGCCTGACCCTCACCCGTCCCCTAATCCTAACCCGTACGCTAACACTAACCCGCGCCTTCACACGCACGCTCCCCCTAAAGCGTTGCCGTACCCTCAACTGGACCGTAAACCGTCCCCGTCCCCTAACCCTAACCCTAGCCCGAACCCTAACCCTAACCCTTCCCAGAAGCCTGACCCTCACCCGTCCCCTAATCCTAACCCGTACGCTTACACTAACCCGCGCCCTCACACGCACGCTCCCCCTAAAGCGTTGCCGTACCCTCACCTGGACCCTAAACCGTCCCCGTCCCTTAACCCTAACCCTAGCCCGAACCCTAACCCTAACCCTTCCCCGAAGCCTGACCCTCACCCGTCCCCTAATCCTAACCCGTACCCTAACACTAACCCGCGCCCTCACACGCACGCTCCCCCTAAAGCGTTGCCGTACCCTCACCTGGACCCTAAACCGTCCCCGTCCCCTAACCCTAACCCTAGCCCGAACCCTAACCCTAACCCTTCCCCGAAGCCTGACCCTCACCAGTCCCCTAATCCTAACCCGTACGCTAACACTAACCCGCGCCCTCACACGCACGCTCCCCCTAAAGGGTTGCCGTACCCTCACCTGGGCCCTAAACCGTCCCCGTCCCCTAACCCTAACCCTAGCCCGAACCCTATCCCTAACCCTTCCACGAAGCCTGACCCTCACCCATCCCCTAATCCTAACCCGTACGCTAACACTAACCCGCGCCCTCACACGTACGCTCCCCCTAAAGAGTTGCCGTACCCTCACCTGGACCGTGAACAGTCCCCGTCCCCTAACCCTAACCCTAGCCCGAACCCTAACCCTGACGCTTCCCTGAAGCCTGACCATCACACGTCCCCTAATCCTAACCCGAACGCTAACACTAACCTGCGACCTCACACGCACGCTCCCCCTAAAGCGTTGCCGTACCCTCACCTGGACCCTAAACCGTCCCCGTCCCCTAACCCTAACCCTAGCCCGAACCCTATCCCTAACCGTTCCCCGAAGCCTGACCCTCACCCGTCCCCTAATCCTAACCCGTACGCTAACACTAACCCGCGCCCTCACACGCACCCTCCCCCTAAAGCGTTGCCGTACCCTCACCTGGACCCTAAACCGCCCCCGTGCCCTAACACTTACCCTAGCCCGAACCCTAACCCTGACGCTTCCCTGAAGCCTGACCCTCACCCATCCCCTAATCCTAACCCGTACGCTAACACTAACCCGCACCCTCACACGCACGCTCCCCCTAAAGCGTTGCCGTACCCTCACCTGCACCCTAAACCGTCCCCGTACCCTAACCCTAACCCTAGCCCGAACCCTAACCCTGACGCTTCCCCGAAGCCTGACCCTCACCCGTCCCCTAATCCTAACCCGTACGCTAACACTAACCCGCGCCCTCACACGCACGCTCCCCCTAAAGCGTTGCCGTACCCTCACCTGGACCCTAAACCGTCCCCGTCCCCTAACCGTAACCCTAGCCCGAACCCTATCCCTTGCCCTTCCCCGAAGCCTGACCCTCACCCGTCCCCTAATGCTAACCCGTACGCTAACACTAACCCGCGCCCTCACACGCACGCTCCCCCTAAAGCGTTGCCGTACCCTCACCTGGACCCTAAACCGTCCCCGTCCCCTAAACCTAACCCTACCCCGAACCCTAACCCTGATGCTTCCCCGAAGCCTGGCCCTCACCCGTCCCCTAATCCTAACCCGTACGCTAACACTAACCCGCGCCCTCACACGCACGCTCCCCCTAAAGCGTTGCCGTACCCTCACCTGGACCCTAAAACGTCCCCATCCCCTAACCCTAACCCTAGCCCGAACCCTAACTCTAACCCTTCCCCGAAGCCTGACCCTCACCCGTCCCCTAATCCTAACCCGTACGCTAACACTAACCCGCGCCCTCACACGCACGCTCCCCCAAAAGCGTTGCCGTACCCTCACCTGGACCGTAAACCGTCCCCGTTCCCTAACCCTAATCCTAGCCCGAACCCTAGCCCTAACCCTTCCCCGAAGCCTGACCCTCACCCGTCCCCTAATCCTAAACCGTACGCTAACACTAACCCGTGCCCTCACACGCACGCTTCCCCTAAAGCATTACCGTACCCTCACCTTGACCCTAAACCGTCCCAGTCCCCTAACCCTAACCCTAGCCCGAACCCTAACCCTAACCCTTCCCCGAAGCCTGACCCTCACCCGTCCCCTAATCCTAACGCGTACGCTAACACTAACCCGCGCCCTCACACGCACCCTCCCCCTAAAGCGTTGCCGTACCCTCACCTGGACCCTAAACCGTCCCCGTCCCCTAACCGTAACCCTAGCCCGAACCCTATCCCTTACCCTTCCCCGAAGCCTGACCCTCACCCGTCCCCTAATCCTAACCCGTACGCTAACACTAACCCGCGCCCTCACACGCACGCTCCCGCTAAAGCGTTGCCGTACCCGCACCTGGACCCTAAACCGTCCCCGTCCCTTAAACCTAACCCTACCCCGAACCCTAACCCTGATGCTTCCCCGAAGCCTGACCCTCACCCGTCCCCTAATCCTAACCCGTACGCTAACACTAACCCGCGCCCTCACACGCACGCTCCCCCTAAAGCGTTACCGTACCCTCACCTGGACCCTAAACCGTTCCTGTCCCCTAACCCTAACCCTAGCCCGAACCCTAAACCTTACCCTTCCCCGAAGCCTGACCCTCACCCATCCCCTAATCCTAACCCATACACTAACACTAACCCGGGCCCTCACACGCACGCTCCCCCTAAAGCTTTGCCGTACCCTCACCTGGACCCTAAACCGTCCCCATCCCCTAAGCCTAACCCTAGCCCGAACCCTAAACCTAACCCTTCCCCGAAGCCTGACCCTCACCCGTCCCCTAATCCTAACCCGTACGCTAACACTAACCCGCGCCCTCACACGCACGCTCCCCCTAAAGCGTTGCCGTACCCTCACCTGGACCCTAAACCGTCCCCGTCCCCTAACCCTAACCCTAGCCCGAACCCTAACCCTAACCCTTCCCCGAAGCCTGACCCTCACCCGTCCCCTTATCCTAACCCGTACGCTAACACTAACCCGCGCCCTCACACGCACCCTCCACCTAAAGCGTTGCCGTACCCTCACCTGGACCCTAAACCGTCCCCGTCCCCTAACCCTAACCCTAGCCCGAACCCTAACCCTAACACTTCCTCGAAGCCTGACCCTCACCTGTCCCCTAATCCTAACCCGTACGCTAACACTAACCCGCGCCCTCACACGCACGCTCCCCCTAAAGCGTTGCCGTACCCTCAACTGGACCCTAAACCGTCCCCGTCCCCTAACCCTAACCCTAGCCCGAACCCTAACAATAACCCTTCCCCGAAGCCTGACCCTCACCCGTCCCCTAATCCTAACCCGTACGCTAACACTAACCCGCGCCCTCACACGCACGCTCCCCCTAAAGCGTTGCCGTACCCTCACCTGGACCCTAAACCGCCCCCGTGCCCTAACACTTACCCTAGCCCGAACCCTAACCCTGACGCTTCCCTGAAGCCTGACCCTCACCCATTCCCTAATCCTAACCCGTACGCTAACACTAACCCGCGCCCTCACACGCACGCTCCCCCTAAAGCGTTGCCGTACCCTCACCTGCACCCTAAACCGTCCCCGTACCCTAACCCTAACCCTAGCCCGAACCCTAACCCTGACGCTTCCCCGAAGCCTGACCCTCACCCGTCCCCTAATCCTAACCCGTACGCTAACACTAACCCGCGCCCTCACACGCACGCTCCCCCTAAAGCGTTGCCGTACCGTCACCTGGACCCTAAACCGTCCCCGTCCCCTAACCGTAACCCTAGCCCGAACCCTATCCCTTACCCTTCCCCGAAGCCTGACCCTCACCCGTCCC
This sequence comes from Stenella coeruleoalba, assembly GCF_951394435.1. Taxonomy (NCBI): domain Eukaryota; kingdom Metazoa; phylum Chordata; class Mammalia; order Artiodactyla; family Delphinidae; genus Stenella; species Stenella coeruleoalba. The sequence goes on from NW_027646461.1 coordinate 903,845, forward strand.
CTAATCCTAACCCGTACGCTAACACTAACCCGCGCCCTCACACGCACGCTCCCCCTAAAGCGTTGCCGTACCCGCACCTGGACCCTAAACCGTCCCCGTCCCCTAAACCTAACCCTACTCCGAAACCTAACCCTGATGCTTCCCCGAAGCCTGACCCTCACCCGTCCCCTAATGCTAACCCGTACGCTAACACTAACCCGCGCCCTCACACGCACGCTCCCCCTAAAGCGTTGCCGTACCCTCACCTGGACCCTAAACCGTTCCTGTCCCCTAACCCTAACCCTAGCCCGAACACTAAACCTTACCCTTCCCCGAAGCCTGACCCTCACCCATCCCCTAATCCTAACCCATACACTAACACTAACCCGGGCCCTCACACGCACGCTCCCCCTAAAGCGTTGCCGTACCCTCACCTGGACCCTAAACCGTCCCCATCCCCTAAGCCTAACCCTAGCCCGAACCCTAAACCTAACCCTTCCCCGAAGCCTGACCCTCACCCGTCCCCTAATCCTAACCCGTACGCTAACACTAACCCGCGCCCTCACACGCACGCTCCCCCTAAAGCGTTGCCGTACCCTCACCTGGACCCTAAACCGTCCCCGTCCCCTAACCCTAACGCTAGCCCGAACCCTATCCCTAACACTTCACCGAAGCCTGACCCTAACCCGTCCCCAAATCTTAAGCCGTACGCTAACACTAACCCACGCCCTCACACGCACGCTCCCCCTAAAGCGTTGCCGTACCCTCACCTGGACCCTAAACCGTCCCCGTCCCGTAACCCTAACCATAGCCCGAACCCTAACCCTAACCCTTCCCCGAAGCCTGACCCTCAACCGTCCCCTAATCCTAATCCGTACGCTAACACTAACCCGCGCCCTCACACGCACCCTCCCCCTAAAGCGTTGCCGTACCCTCACCTGGACCCTAAACCGCCCCCGTGCCCTAACCCTAACCCTATCCCGAACCCTAACCCTGACGCTTCCCCGAAGCCTGACCCTCACCCGTCCCCTAATCCTAACCCGTACGCTAACACTAACCCGCGCCCTAACACGAAGCTCCCCCTAATGCGTTGCCGTACCCTCACCTGGACCCTAAACTGTCCCCGTCCCCTAACCCTAACCCTAGCCCGAACCCTAACCCTACCCCTTCCCTGAAGCCTGACCCTCACCCGTCCCCTAATCCTAACCCGTACGCTAACACTAACCCGCGCCCTCACACGCACGCTCCCCCTAAAGCGTTGCCGTACCCTCACCTGGACCCTAAACCGTCCCCATCCCCTAACCCTAACCCTAGACCGAACCCTAACCCTAACCGTTCCCCGAAGCCTGACCCTCACCCGTCCCCTAATCCTAACCCGTACGCTAACACTAACCTGCGCCCTCACACGCACACTCCCCCTAAAGCGTTGCCGTACCCTCACCTGGACCCTAAACCGTCCCCGTCCCCTAACCCTAACCCTAGCCCGAACCCTAACCCTAACACTTCCCCGAAGCCTGACCCTCACCCGTCCCCTAATCCTAACCCGTACACTTACACTAACCCGCGCCCTCACATGCACGCTCCCTCTAAAGCGTTGCCGTACCCTCCCCTGGACCCTAAACCGTCCCCGTCCCCTATCCCAAACCCTAGCCCGAACCCTAACCCTAACTCTTCCCCGAAGCCTGACCCTCACCCGTCCCATAATCCTAACCCGTACGCTAACACTAACCCGCGCCCTCACACGCACGCTCCCCCTAAAGCGTTGCCGTACCCTCACCTGGACCCTAAAACGTCCCCATCCCCTAACCCTAACCCTAGCCCGAACCCTAACTCTAACCCTTTCCCGAAGCCTGACCCTCACCCGTCCCCTAATCCTAACCCGTACGCTAACACTAACCCGCGCCTTCACACGCACGCTCCCCCTAAAGCGTTGCCGTACCCTCAACTGGACCGTAAACCGTCCCCGTCCCCTAACCCTAACCCTAGCCCGAACCCTAACCCTAACCCTTCCCAGAAGCCTGACCCTCACCCGTCCCCTAATCCTAACCCGTACGCTTACACTGACCCGCGCCCTCACACGCACGCTCCCCCTAAAGAGTTGCCGTACCCTCACCTGGACCCTAAACCGTCCCCGTCCCCTAACCCTAACCCTAGCCCGAACCCTAACCCTAACCCTTCCCCGAAGCCTGACCCTCACCCGTCCCCTAATCCTAACCCGTACGCTAAAACTAACCCGCGCCCTCACACGCACGCTCCCCCTAAAGCGTTGCCGTACCCTCACCTGGACCCTAAACCGTCCCCGTCCCCTAACCCTAACCCTAGCCCGAACCCTAACCCTAACCCTTCCCCGAAGCCTGACCCTCACCAGTCCCGTAATCCTAACCCGTACGCTAACACTAACCCGCGCCCTCACACGCACGCTCCCCCTAAAGGGTTGCCGTACCCTCACCTGGACCCTAAACCGTCCCCGTCCCCTAAACCTAATCCTAGCCCGAACCGTAACCCTAACCCTTCCCCGAAGCCTGACCCTCACCCGTCCCCTAATCCTAACCCGTACGCTAACACTAACCCACGCCCTCACACGCACGCTCCCCCTAAAGCGTTGCCGTACCCTCACCTGGACCCTAAACCGTCCCCGTCCCCTAACCCTAACCCTAGCCCGAACCCTAGCCCTGACGCTTCCCCGAAGCCTGACCCTCACCCGTCCCCTAATCCTAACCCGTACGCTAACACTAACCCGCACCCTCACACGCACGCTCCCCCTAAAGCGTTGCCGTACCCTCATCTGGACCCTAAACCGTCCCCGTCCCCTAACCGTAACCCTAGCCCGAACTCTAACCCTTACCCTTCCCCGAAGCCTGACCCTCACCCGTCCCCTAATCCTAACCCGTACGCTAACACTAACCCGCGCCCTCACACGCACGCTCCCCCTAAAGCGTTGCCGTACCCGCACCTGGACCCTAAACCGTCCCCGTCCCCTAAACCTAACCCTACCCCGAACCCTAACCCTGATGCTTCCCCGAAGCCTGACCCTCACCCGTCCCCTAATCCTAACCCGTACGCTAACACTAACCCGCGCCCTCACACGCACGCTCCCCCTAAAGCGTTGCCGTACCCTCACCTGGACCCTAAACCGTTCCTGTCCCCTAACCCTAACCCTAGCCCGAACCCTAAACCTTACCCTTCCCCGAAGCCTGACCCTCACCCATCCCCTAATCCTAACCCATACACTAAAACTAACCCGGGCCCTCACACGCACGCTCCCCTTAAAGCGTTGTCGTACCCTCACCTGGACCCTAAACCGTCCCCATCCCCTACGCCTAACCCTAGCCCGAACCCTAAACCTAACCCTTCCCCGAAGCCTGACCCTCACCCGTCCCCTAATCCTAACCCGTACGCTAACACTAACCCGCGCCCTCACACGCACGCTCCCCCTAAAGCGTTGCCGTACCCTCACCTGGACCCTAAACCGTCCCCGTCCCCTAACCCTAACCCTAGCCCGAACCCTAACCCTAACCCTTCCCCGAAGCCTGACCCTCACCAGTCCCCTAATCCTAACCCGTACGCTAACACTAACCCGCGCCCTCACACGCACGCTCCCCCTAAAGGGTTGCCGTACGCTCACCTGGACCCTAAACCGTCCCCGTCCCCTAACCCTAACCCTAGCCCGAACCGTAACCCTAACCCTTCCCCGAAGCCTGACCCTCACCCGTCCCCTAATCCTAACCCGTACGCTAACACTAACCCACGCCCTCACACGCACGCTCCCCCTAAAGCGTTGCCGTACCCTCACCTGGACCCTAAACCGTCCCCGTCCCCTAACCCTAACCCTAGCCCGAACCCTAGCCCTGACGCCACCCCGAAGCCTGACCCTCACCCGTCCCCTAATCCTAACCCGTACGCTAACACTAACCCGCACCCTCACACGCACGCTCCCCCTAAAGCGTTGCCGTACCCTCATCTGGACCCTAAACCGTCCCCGTCCCCTAACCGTAACCCTAGCCCGAACTCTAACCCTTACCCTTCCCCGAAGCCTGACCCTCACCCGTCCCCTAATCCTAACCCGTACGCTAACACTAACCCGCGCCCTCACACGCACGCTCCCCCTAAAGCGTTGCCGTACCCGCACCTGGACCCTAAACCGTCCCCGTCCCCTAAACCTAACCCTACCCCGAACCCTAACCCTGATGCTTCCCCGAAGCCTGACCCTCACCCGTCCCCTAATCCTAACCCGTACGCTAACACTAACCCGCGCCCTCACACGCACGCTCCCCCTAAAGCGTTGCCGTACCCTCACCTGGACCCTAAACCGTTCCTGTCCCCTAACCCTAACCCTAGCCCGAACCCTAAACCTTACCCTTCCCCGAAGCCTGACCCTCACCCATCCCCTAATCCTAACCCATACACTAAAACTAACCCGGGCCCTCACACGCACGCTCCCCTTAAAGCGTTGTCGTACCCTCACCTGGACCCTAAACCGTCCCCATCCCCTAAGCCTAACCCTAGCCCGAACCCTAAACCTAACCCTTCCCCGAAGCCTGACCCTCACCCGTCCCCTAATCCTAACCCGTACGCTAACACTAACCCGCGCCCTCACACGCACGCTCCCCCTAAAGCGTTGCCGTACCCTCACCTGGACCCTAAACCGTCCCCGTCCCCTAACCCTAACCCTAGCCCGAACCCTAACCCTAACCCTTCCCCGAAGCCTGACCCTCACCCGTCCCCTAATCCTAACCCGTACGCTAACACTAACCCGTGCCCTCACACGCACCCTCCCCCTAAAGCGTTGCCGTACCCTCACCTGGACCCTAAACCGCCCCCGTGCCCTAACACTTACCCTAGCCCGAACCCTAACCCTGACGCTTCCCTGAAGCCTGACCCTCACCCATCCCCTAATCCTAACCCGTACGCTAACACTAACCCGCGCCCTCACACGCACGCTCCCCCTAAAGCGTTGCCGTACCCTCACCTGGACCCTAAACCGTCCCCGTCCCCTAACCCTAACCCTAGCACGAACCCTAACCCTAACTCTTCCCCGAAGCCTGACCCTCACCCGTCCCCTAATCCTAACCCGTACGCTAACACTAACCCGCGCCCTCACACGCACGCTCCCCCTAAAGCGTTGCCGTACCCTCACCTGGACCCTAAACCGTCCCCGTCCCCTAACCCTAACCCTAGCCCGAACCCTATCCCTAACCCTTCCCCGAAGCCTGACCCTCACCCATCCCCTAATCCTAACCCGTACGCTAACACTAACCCGCGCCCTCACACGTACGCTCCCCCTAAAGCGTTGCCGTACCCTCACCTGGACCGTGAACAGTCCCCGTCCCCTAACCCTAACCCTAGCCCGAACCCTAACCCTGACGCTTCCCTGAAGCCTGACCCTCACACGTCCCCTAATCCTAACCCGAACGCTAACACTAACCTGCGACCTCACACGCACGCTCCCCCTAAAGCGTTGCCGTACCCTCAGCTGGACCCTAAACCGTCCCCGTCCCCTAACCCTAACCCTAGCCCGAACCCTAAACCTGACACTTCCCCGAAGCCTGACCCTCACCCGTCCCGTAATCCTAACCCGTAGGCTAACACTAACCCGCGCCCTCACACGCACTCTCCCCGTATAGCGTTGCCGTACCCTCACCTGGACCCTAAACCGTCCCCGTCCCCTAACCCTAACGCTAGCCCGAACCCTATCCCTAACACTTCACCGAAGCCTGACCCTAACCCGTCCCCAAATCTTAAGCCGTACACTAACACTAACCCACACCCTCACACGCACGCTCCCCCTAAAGCGTTGCCGTACCCTCACCTGGACCCTAAACCGTCCCCGTCCCGTAACCCTAACCCTAGCCCGAACCCTAACCCTAACCCTTCCCCGAAGCCTGACCCTTAACCGTCCCCTAATCCTAACCCGTACGCTAACACTAACCCGCGCCCTCACACGCACCCTCCCCCTAAAGTGTTGCCGTACCCTCACCTGGACCCTAAACTGCCCCCGTGCCCTAACCCTAACCCTAGCCCGAAACCTAACCCTACCCCTTCCCTGAAGCCTGACCCTAACCCGTCCCCTAATCCTAACCCGTACGCTAACACTAACCCGCGCCCTCACACGCACGCTCCCCCTAAAGCGTTGCCGTACCCTCACCTGGACCCTAAACCGCCCCATCCCCTAACCCTAACCCTAGCCCGAACCCTAACCCTAACCCTTCCCCGAAGCCTGACCCTCACCCGTCCCCTAATCCTAACCCGTATGCTAACACTAACCTGCGCCCTCACACGCACGCGCCCCCTAAAGCGTTGCCGTACCCTCACCTGGACCCTAAACCGTCCCCGTCCCCTAACCCTAACCCTAGCCCGAACCCTAACCCTAACACTTCCCCGAAGCCTGACCCTCACCTGTCCCCTAATCCTAAGCCGTACGCTAACACTAACCCGCGCCCTCACACGCACGCTCCCCCTAAAGCGTTGCCGTACCCTCACCTGGACCCTAAACCGTCCCCGTCCCCTAACCCTAACCCTAGCCCGAACCCTAACCCTAACCCTTCCCCGAAGCCTGACCCTCACCCATCCCCTAATCCTAACCCGTACGCTAACACTAACCCGCGCCCTCACACGCACCCTCCCCCTAAAGCGTTGCCGTACCCTCACCTGGACCCTAAACCGCCCCCGTGCCCTAACACTTACCCTAGCCCGAACCCTAACCCTGACGCTTCCCTGAAGCCTGACCCTCACCCATCCCCTAATCCTAACCCGTACGCTAACACTAACCCGCGCCCTCACACGCACGCTCCCCCTAAAGCGTTGCCGTACCCTCACCTGCACCCTAAACCGTCCCCGTACCCTAACCCTAACCCTAGCCCGAACCCTAACCCTGACGCTTCCCCGAAGCCTGACCCTCACCCGTCCCCTAATCCTAACCCGTACGCTAACACTAACCCGCGCCCTCACACGCACGCTCCCCCTAAAGCGTTGCCGTACCCTCACCTGGACCCTAAACCGTTCCTGTCCCCTAACCCTAACCCTAGCCCGAACCCTAAACCTTACCCTTCCCCGAAGCCTGACCCTCACCCATCCCCTAATCCTAAACCATACACTAACACTAACCCGGGCCCTCACACGCACGCTCCCCCTAAAGCGTTGCCGTACCCTCTCCTGGACCCTAAACCGTCCCCATCCCCTAAGCCTAACCCTAGCCCGAACCCTAAACCTAACCCTTCCCCGAAGCCTGACCCTCACCCGTCCCCTAATCCTAACCCGTACGCTAACACTAACCCACGCCCTCACACGCACGCTCCCCCTAAAGCGTTGCCGTACCCTCACCTGGACCCTAAACCGTCCCCGTCCCCTAACCCTAACCCTAGCCCGAACCCTAACCCTAACCCTTCCCCGAAGCCTGACCCTCACCCGTCCCCTAATCCTAACCCGTACGCTAACACTAACCCGCGCCCTCACACGCACCCTCCCCCTAAAGCGTTGCCGTACCCTCACCTGGACCCTAAACCGTCCCCGTCCCCTAACCCTAACCCTAGCCCGAACCCTAACCCTAACACTTCCCCGAAGCCTGACCCTCACCTCTCCCCTAATCCTAACCCGTACGCTAACACTAACCCGCGCCCTCACACGCACGCTCCCCCTAAAGCGTTGCCGTACCCTCACCTGGACCCTAAATCGTCCCCGTCCCCTAACCCTAACCCTAGCCCGAACCCTAACCCTAACCCTTCCCCGAAGCCTGACCCTCACCCGTCCCCTAATCCTAACCCGTACGCTAACACTAACCCGCGCCCTCACACGCACGCTCCCCCTAAAGCGTTGCCGTACCCTCACCTGGACCCTAAACCGCCCCCGTGACCTAACACTTACCCTAGCCCGAACCCTAACCCTGACGCTTCCCTGAAGCCTGACCCTCACCCATTACCTAATCCTAACCCGTACGCTAATACTAACCCGCGCCCTCACACGCACGCTCCCCCTAAAGCGTTGCCGTACCCTCACCTGCACCCTAAACCGTCCCCGTACCCTAACCCTAACCCTAGCCCGAACCCTAACCCTGACGCTTCCCCGAAGGCTGACCCTCACCCGTCCCCTAATCCTAACCCGTACGCTAACACTAACCCGCGCCCTCACACGCACGCTCCCCCTAAAGCGTTGCCGTACCCTCACCTGGACCCTAAACCGTCCCCGTCCCCTAACCCTAACCCTAGCCCGAACCCTATCCCTTACCCTTCCCCGAAGCCTGACCCTCACCCGTCCCCTAATCCTAACCCGTACGCTAACACTAACCCGCGCCCTCACACGCACGCTCCCCCTAAAGCGTTGCCGTACCCTCACCTGGACCCTAAACCGTTCCTGTCCCCTAACCCTAACCCTAGCCCGAACACTAAACCTTACCCTTCCCCGAAGCCTGACCCTCACCCATCCCTTAATCCTAACCCATACACTAACACTAACCCGGGCCCTCACACGCACGCTCCCCCTAAAGCGTTGCCGTACCCTCACCTGGACCCTAAACCGTCCCCATCCCCTAAGCCTAACCCTAGCCCGAACCCTAAACCTAACCCTTCCCCGAAGCCTGACCCTCACCCGTCCCCTAATCCTAACCCGTACGCTAACACTAACCCGTGCCCTCACACGCACCCTCCCCCTAAAGCGTTGCCGTACCCTCACCTGGACCCTAAACCGTCCCCGTCCCCTAACCCTAACGCTAGCCCGAACCCTATCCCTAACACTTCACCGAAGCCTGACCCTAACCCGTCCCCAAATCTTAAGCCGTACGCTAACACTAACCCACGCCCTCACACGCACGCTCCCCCTAAAGCGTTGCCGTACCCTCACCTGGACCCTAAACCGTCCCCGTCCCGTAACCCTAACCATAGCCCGAACCCTAACCCTAACCCTTCCCCGAAGCCTGACCCTCAACCGTCCCCTAATCCTAATCCGTACGCTAACACTAACCCGCGCCCTCACACGCACGCTCCCCCTAAAGCGTTGCCGTACCCTCACCTGGACCCTAAACCGCCCCCGTGCCCTAACCCTAACCCTAGCCCGAACCCTAACCCTGACGCTTCCCCGAAGCCTGACCCTCACCCGTCCCCTAATCCTAACCTGTACGCTAACACTAACCCGCGCCCTCACACGCACGCTCCCCCTAATGCGTTGCCGTACCCTCACCTGGACCCTAAACTGTCCCCGTCCCCTAACCCTAACCCTAGCCCGAACCCTAACCCTACCCCTTCCCTGAAGCCTGAACCTCACCCGTCCCCTAATCCTAACCCGTACGCTAACACTAACCCGCGCCCTCACACGCACGCTCCCCCTAAAGCGTTGCCGTACCCTCACCTGGACCCTAAACCGTCCCCATCCCCTAACCCTAACCCTAGCCCGAACCCTAACCCTAACCGTTCCCCGAAGCCTGACCCTCACCCGTCCCCTAATCCTAACCCGTACGCTAACACTAACCTGCGCCCTCACACGCACGCTCCCCCTAAAGCGTTGCCGTACCCTCACCTGGACCCTAAACCGTCCCCGTCCCCTAACCCTAACCCTAGCCCGAACCCTAACCCTAACACTTCCCCGAAGCCTGACCCTCACCCGTCCCCTAATCCTAACCCGTACACTTACACTAACCCGCGCCCTCACATGCACGCTCCCTCTAAAGCGTTGCTGTACCCTCCCCTGGACCCTAAACCGTCCCCGTCCCCTATCCCAAACCCTAGCCCGAACCCTAACCCTAACTCTTCCCCGAAGCCTGACCCTCACCCGTCCCCTAATCCTAACCCGTACGCTAACACTAACCCGCGCCCTCACACGCACGCTCCCCCTAAAGCGTTGCCGTACCCTCACCTGGACCCTAAAACGTCCCCATCCCCTAACCCTAACCCTAGCCCGAACCCTAACTCTAACCCTTCCCCGAAGCCTAACCCTCACCCGTCCCCTAATCCTAACCCGTACGCTAACACTAACCCGCGCCTTCACACGCACGCTCCCCCTAAAGCGTTGCCGTACCCTCAACTGGACCGTAAACCGTCCCCGTCCCCTAACCCTAACCCTAGCCCGAACCGTAACCCTAACCCTTCCCAGAAGCCTGACCCTCACCCGTCCCCTAATCCTAACCCGTACGCTTACACTAACCCGCGCCCTCACACGCACGCTCCCCCAAAAGCGTTGCCGTACCCTCACCTGGACCCTAAACCGTCCCCGTCCCCTAACCCTAACCCTAGCCCGAACCCTAACCCTAACCCTTCCCCGAAGCCTGACCCTCACCCGTCCCCTAATCCTAACCCGTACGCTAACACTAACCCGCGCCCTCACACGCACGCTCCCCCTAAAGCGTTGCCGTACCCTCACCTGGACCCTAAACCGTCCCCGTCCCCTAACCCTAACCCTAGCCCGAACCCTAAACCTAACCCTAACCCTTCCCCGAAGCCTGACCCTCACCAGTCCCCTAATCCTAACCCGTACGCTAACACTAACCCGCGCCCTCACACGCACGCTCCCCCTAAAGGGTTGCCGTACCCTCACCTGGACCCTAAACCGTCCCCGTCCCCTAACCCTAACCCTAGCCCGAACCGTAACCCTAACCCTTCCCCGAAGCCTGACCCTCACCCGTCCCCTAATCCTAACCCGTAAGCTAACACTAACCCACGCCCTCACACGCACGCTCCCCCTAAAGCGTTGCCGTACCCTCACCTGGACCCTAAACCGTCCCCGTCCCCTAACCCTAACCCTAGCCCGAACCCTAGCCCTGACGCTTCCCCGAAGCCTGACCCTCACCCGTCCCCTAATCCTAACCCGTACGCTAACACTAACCCGCACCCTCACACGCACGCTCCCCCTAAAGCGTTGCCGTACACTCATCTGGACCCTAAACCGTCCCCGTCCCCTAACCGTAAACCTAGCCCAAACTCTAACCCTTACCCTTCCCCGAAGCCTGACCCTCACCCGTCCCCTAATCCTAACCCGTACGCTAACACTAACCCGCGCCCTCACACGCACGCTCCCCCTAAAGCGTTGCCGTACCCTCACCTGGACCCTAAACCGTCCCCGTCCCCTAAGCCTAACCCTAGCCCGAACCCTAACCCTGATGCTTCCCCGAAGCCTGACCCTCACCCGTCCCCTAATCCTAACCCGTACGTTAACACTAACCCGCGCCCTCACACGCACGCTCCCCCTAAAGCGTTGCCGTACCCTCACCTGGACCCTAAACCGTTCCTGTCCCCTAACCCTAACCCTAGCCCGAACCCTAAACCTTACCCTTCCCCGAAGCCTGACCCTCACCCATCCCCTAATCCTAACCCATACACTAAAACTAACCCGGGCCCTCACACGCACGCTCCCCTTAAAGCGTTGTCGTACCCTCACCTGGACCCTAAACCGTCCCCATCCCCTAAGCCTAACCCTAGCCCGAACCCTAAACCTAACCCTTCCCCGAAGCCTGACCCTCACCCGTCCCCTAATCCTAACCCGTACGCTAACACTAACCCGCGCCCTCACACGCACGCTCCCCCTAAAGCGTTGCCGTACCCTCACCTGGACCCTAAACCGTCCCCGTCCCCTAACCCTAACCCTAGCCCGAACCCTAACCCTAACCCTTCCCCGAAGCCTGACCCTCACCAGTCCCCTAATCCTAACCCGTACGCTAACACTAACCCGCGCCCTCACACGCACGCTGCCCCTAAAGGGTTGCCGTACCCTCACCTGGACCCTAAACCGTCCCCGTCCCCTAACCCTAACCCTAGCCCGAACCGTAACCCTAACCCTTCCCCGAAGCCTGACCCTCACCCGTCCCCTAATCCTAACCCGTACGCTAACACTAACTCACGCCCTCACACGCACGCTCCCCCTAAAGCGTTGCCGTACCCTCACCTGGACCCTAAACCGCCCCCGTGCCCTAACACTTACCCTAGCCCGAACCCTAACCCTGACGCTTCCCTGAAGCCTGACCCTCACCCATCCCCTAATCCTAACCCGTACGCTAACACTAACCCGCGCCCTCACACGCACGCTCCCCCTAAAGCGTTGCCGTACACTCACCTGCACCCTAAACCGTCCCCGTACCCTAACCCTAACCCTAGCCCGAACCCTAACCCTGACGCTTCCCCGAAGCCTGACCCTCACCCGTCCCCTAATCCTAACCCGAACGCTAACACTAACCCGCGCCCTCACACGCACGCTCCCCCTAAAGCGTTGCCGTACCCTCACCTGGACCCTAAACCGTCCCCGTCCCCTAACCGTAACCCTAGCCCGAACCCTATCCCTTACCCTTCCCCGAAGCCTGACCCTCACCCGTCCCCTAATCCTAACCCGTACGCTAACACTAACCCGCGCCCTCACACGCACGCTCCCCCTAAAGCGTTGCCGTACCCTCACCTGGACCCTAAACCGTTCCTGTCCCCTAACCCTAACCCTAGCCCGAACCCTAAACCTTATCCTTCCCCGAAGCCTGACCCTCACCCATCCCCTAATCCTAACCCATACACTAACACTAACCCGGGCCCTCACACGCACGCTCCCCCTAAAGCGTTGCCGTACCCTCACCTGGACCCTAAACCGTCCCCATCCCCTAAGCCTAACCCTAGCCCGAACCCAAATCCTAACCCTTCCCCGAAGCCTGACCCTCACACGTCCCCTAATCCTAACCCGTACGCTAACACTAACCCGCGCCCTCACACGCACGCTCCCCCTAAAGCGTTGCCGTACCCTCACCTGGACCCTAAACCGTCCCCGTCCCCTAACCCTAACGCTAGCCCGAACCCTATCCCTAACACTTCACCGAAGCCTGATCCTAACCCGTCCCCAAATCTTAAGCCGTACGCTAACACTAACCCACGCCCTCACACGCACGCTCCCCCTAAAGCGTTGCCGTACCCTCACCTGGACCCTAAACCGTCCCCGTCCCGTAACCCTAACCATAGCCCGAACCCTAACCCTAACCCTTCCCCGAAGCCTGACCCTCAACCGTCCCCTAATCCTAACCCGTACGCTAACACTAACCCGCGCCCTCACACGCACGCTCCCCCTAAAGCGTTGCCGTACCCTCACCTGGACCCTAAACCGTCCCCATCCCCTAACCCTAACCCTACCCCGAACCCTAACCCTAACCGTTCCCCGAAGCCTGACCCTCACCCGTCCCCTAATCCTAACCCGTACGCTAACACTAACCTGCGCCCTCACACGCACGCTCCCCCTAAAGCGTTGCCGTACCCTCACCTGGACCCTAAACCGTCCCCGTCCCCTAACCCTAACCCTAGCCCGAACCCTAACCCTAACACTTCCCCAAGCCTGACCCTCACCTGTCCCCTAATCCTAACCCGTACGCTAACACTAACCCGCGCCCTCACACGCACGCTCCCCCTAAAGCGTTGCCGTACCCTCACCTGGACCCTAAACCGTCCCCGTCCCCTAACCCTAACCCTAGCCCGAACCCTAACACTAACACTTCCCCGAAGCCTGACCCTCACCCGTCCCCTAATCCTAACCCGTACACTTACACTAACCCGCGCCCTCACATGCACGCTCCCTCTAAAGCGTTGCCGTACCCTCCCCTGGACCCTAAACCGTCCCCGTCCCCTATCCCAAACCCTAGCCCGATCCCTAACCCTAACTCTTCCCCGAAGCCTGACCCTCACCCGTCCCCTAATCCTAACCCGTACGCTAACACTAACCCGCGCCCTCACACGCACGCTCCCCCTAAAGCGTTGCCGTACCCTCACCTGGACCCTAAACCGTCCCCATCCCCTAAGCCTAACGCTAGCCCGAACCCTATCCCTAACACTTCACCGAAGCCTGACCCTAACCCGTCCCCAAATCTTAAGCCGTACGCTAATACTAACCCACGCCCTCACACGCACGCTCCCCCTAAAGCGTTGCCGTACCCTCACCTGGACCCTAAACCGTCCCCGTCCCCTACCCCTAACCCTAGCCCGAACCCTAACCCTACCCCTTCCCTGAAGCCTGACCCTCACCCGTCCCCTAATCCTAACCCGTACGCTAACACTAACCCGCGCCCTCACACGCACGCTCCCCCTAAAGCGTTGCCGTACCCTCACCTGGACCCTAAACCGTCCCCATCCCCTAACCCTAACCCTAGCCCGAACCCTAACCCTGATGCTTCCCCGAAGCCTGACCCTCACCCGTCCCCTAATCCTAACACGTACGCTAACACTAACCCGCGCCCTCACACGCACGCTCCCCCTAAAGCGTTGCCGTACCCTCACCTGGACCCTAAACCGTTCCTGTCCCCTAACCCTAACCCTAGCCCGAACCCTAAACCTTACCCTTCCCCGAAGCCTGACCCTCACCCATCCCCTAATCCTAACCCATACACTAACACTAACCCGGGCCCTCACACGCACGCTCCCCCTAAAGCGTTGCCGTACCCTCACCTGGACCCTAAACCGTCCCCATCCCCTAAGCCTAACCCTAGCCCGAACCCTAAACCTAACACTTCCCCGAAGCCTGACCCTCACCCGTCCCCTAATCCTAACCCGTACGCTAACACTAACCCGCGCCCTCACACGCACGCTCCCCCTAAAGCGTTGCCGTACCCTCACCTGGACCCTAAACCGTCCCCGTCCCCTAACCCTAACGCTAGCCCGAACCCTATCCCTAACACTTCACCGAAGCCTGACCCTAACCCGTCCCCAAATCTTAAGCCGTACGCTAACACTAACCCACGCTCTCACACGCACGCTCCCCCTAAAGCGTTGCCGTACCCTCACCTGGACCCTAAACCGTCCCCGTCCCGTAACCCTAACCATAGCCCGAACCCTAACCCTGACCCTTCCCCGAAGCCTGACCCTCAACCGTCCCCTAATCCTAACCCGTACGCTAACACTAACCCGCGCCCTCACACGCACCCTCCCCCTAAAGCGTTGCCGTACCCTCACCTGGACCCTAAACCGCCCCCGTGCCCTAACCCTAACCCTAGCCCGAACCCTAACCCTGACGCTTCCCCGAAGCCTGACCCTCACCCGTCCCCTAATCCTAACCTGTACGCTAACACTAACCCGCGCCCTCACACGCACGCTCCCCCTAATGCGTTGCCGTACCCTCACCTGGACCCTAAACTGTCCCCGTCCCCTAACCCTAACCCTAGCCCGAACCCTAACCCTACCCCTTCCCTGAAGCCTGACCCTCACCCGTCCCCTAATCCTAACCCGTACGCTAACACTAACCCGCGCCCTCACACGCATGCTCCCCCTAAAGCGTTGCCGTACCCTCACCTGGACCCTAAACCGTCCCCATCCCCTAACCCTAACCCTAGCCCGAACCCTAACCCTAACCGTTCCCCGAAGCCTGACCCTCACCCGTCCCCTAATCCTAACCCGTACGCTAACACTAACCTGCGCCCTCACACGCACGCTCCCCCTAAAGCGTTGCCGTACCCTCACCTGGACCCTAAAACGTCCCCGTCCCCTAACCCTAACCCTAGCCCGAACCCTAACCCTGACTCTTCCCCGAAGCCTGACACTCACCCGTCCTCTAATCCTAACCCGTACGCTAACACTACCCCACGCCCTCACACGCACGCTCCCCCTAAAGCGTTGCCGTACCCTCACCTGGACCCTAAACCGTCCCCGTCCCCTAACCCTAGCCGTAGCCCGAACCCTAACCCTAACCCTTCCCTGAAGCCTAACCCTCACCCGTCCCCTAATCCTAACCCGTACGCTAACACTAACCCGCGCCCTCACACGCACGCTCCCCCTAAAGCGTTGCCGTACCCTCGCCTTGACCCTAAACCGTCCCCGTCCCCGTCCCCTAACCCTAGCCCGAACCCTAACCCTAACCCTTCCCCGAAGCCTGACCCTCACCCGTCCCCTAATCCTAACCCGTACGCTAACACTAACCATTGCCCTCACACGCACGCTCCCCCTAAAGCGTTGCCGTCCCCTCACCTGGACCCTAAACCGTCCCCGTCACCTAACGCTAACCCTAGCCCGAACACTAACCCTAACCCTTCCCCGAAGCCTGACCCTCAACCATCCCCTAATCCTAACCCGTACGCTAACACTAACCCGCGCCCTCACACGCACGCTCCCCTTTAAGCGTTGCCGTACCCTCACCTGGACCCTAAACCGTCCCCGTCCCCTAACCCTAACCCTAGCCCGATCCCTAACCCTAAACCTTCCCCGAAGCCTGAACCTCACCCGTCCCCTAATCCTAACCCGTACGCTAACACTACCCCGCGCCCTCACACGCACGCTCCCCCTAAAGCGTTGCCGTACCCTCACCTGGACCCTAAACCGTCCCCGTCCCCTAACCCTAACCCTAGCCCGAACCCTAACCCTAACCCTTCCCCGAAGCCTGACCCTCACCCGTCCCCTAATCCTAACCCGTACGCTAACACTAACCCGCGCCCTCACACGCACGCTCCCCCTACAGCGTTGCCGTACCCTCACCTGGACCCTAAACCGTCCCCGTCCCCTAACCCTAACCCTAGCCCGAACCCTAACCCTAACCCTTCCCCGAAGCCTGACCCTCACCCGTCCCCTAATCCTAACCCTTACGCTAACACTAACCCGCGCCCTCACACGCACCCTCCCCCTAAAGCGTTGCCGTACCCTCACCTGGACCCTAAACCGCCCCCGTGCCCTAACACTTACCCTAGCCCGAACCCTAACCCTGACGCTTCCCTGAAGCCTGACCCTCACCCATCCCCTAATCCTAACCCGTACGCTAACACTAACCCGCGCCCTCACACGCACGCTCCCCCTAAAGCGTTGCCGTACCCTCACCTGCACCCTAAACCGTCCCCGTACCCTAACCCTAACCCTAGCCCGAACCCTAACCCTGACGCTTCCCCGAAGCCTGACCCTCACCCGTCCCCTAATCCTAACCCGTACGCTAACACTAACCCGCGCCCTCACACGCACGCTCCCCCTAAAGCGTTGCCGTACCCTCACCTGGACCCTAAACCGTCCCCGTCCCCTAACCGTAACCCTAGCCCGAACCCTATCCCTTGCCCTTCCCCGAAGCCTGACCCTCACCCGTCCCCTAATCCTAACCCGTACGCTAACACTAACCCACGCCCTCACACGCACGCTCCCCCTAAAGCGTTGCCGTACCCGCACCTGGACCCTAAACCGTCCCCGTCCCCTAAACCTAACCCTACCCCGAACCCAAACCCTGATGCTTCCCCGAAGCCTGACCCTCACCCGTCCCCTAATCCTAACCCGTACGCTAACACTAACCCGCGCCCTCACACGCACGCTCCCCCTAAAGCGTTGCCGTACCCTCACCTGGACCCTAAAACGTCCCCATCCCCTAACCCTAACCCTAGCCCGAACCCTAACTCTAACCCTTCCCCGAAGCCTGACCCTCACCCGTCCCCTAATCCTAACCCGTACGCTAACACTAACCCGCGCCCTCACACGCACGCTCCCCCTAAAGCGTTGCCGTACCCTCACCTGGACCGTAAACCGTCCCCGTCCCCTAACCCTAATCCTAGCCCGAACCCTAACCCTAACCCTTGCCCGAAGCCTGACCCTCACCCGTCCCCTAATCCTAACCCGTACGCTAACACTAACCCGTGCCCTCACACGCACGCTTCCCCTAAAGCATTACCGTACCCTCACCTTGACCCTAAACCGTCCCAGTCCCCTAACCCTAACCCTAGCCCGAACCCTAACCCTAACCCTTCCCCGAAGCCTGACCCTCACCCGTCCCCTAATCCTAACGCGTACGCTAACACTAACCCGCGCCCTCACACGCACCCTCCCCCTAAAGCGTTGCCGTACCCTCACCTGGACCCTAAACCGTCCCCGTCCCCTAACCGTAACCCTAGCCCGAACCCTATCCCTTACCCTTCCCCGAAGCCTGACCCTCACCCGTCCCCTAATCCTAACCCGTACGCTAACACTAACCCGCGCCCTCACACGCACGCTCCCGCTAAAGCGTTGCCGTACCCGCACCTGGACCCTAAACCGTCCCCGTCCCTTAAACCTAACCCTACCCCGAACCCTAACCCTGATGCTTCCCCGAAGCCTGACCCTCACCCGTCCCCTAATCCTAACCCGTACGCTAACACTAACCCGCGCCCTCACACGCACGCTCCCCCTAAAGCGTTGCCGTACCCTCACCTGGACCCTAAACCGTTCCTGTCCCCTAACCCTAACCCTAGCCCGAACCCTAAAACTTACCCTTCCCCGAAGCCTGACCCTCACCCAGCCCCTAATCCTAACCCATACACTAACACTAACCCGGGCCCTCACACGCACGCTCCCCCTAAAGCGTTGCCGTACCCTCACCTGGACCCTAAACCGTCCCCATCCCCTAAGCCTAACCCTAGCCCGAACCATAAACCTAACCCTTCCCCGAAGCCTGACCCTCACCCGTCTCCTAATCCTAACCCGTACTCTAACACTAACCCGCGCCCTCACACGCACGCTCCCCCTAAAGCGTTGCCGTACCCTCACCTGGACCCTAAACCGTCCCCGTCCCCTAACCCTAACCCTAGCCCGAACCCTAACCCTAACACTTCCCCGAAGCCTGACCCTCACCTGTCCCCTAATCCTAACCCGTACGCTAACACTAACCCGCGCCCTCACACGCACGCTCCCCCTAAAGCGTTGCCGTACCCTCACCTGGACCCTAAACCGTCCCCGTCCCCTAACCCTAACCCTAGCCCGAACCCTAACCCTAACCCTTCCCCGAAGCCTGACCCTCACCCGTCCCCTAATCCTAACCCGTACGCTAACACTAACCCGCGCCCTCACACGCACGCTCCCCCTAAAGCGTTGCCGTACCCTCACCTGGACCCTAAACCGCCCCCGTGCCCTAACACTTACCCTAGCCCGAACCCTAACCCTGACGCTTCCCTGAAGCCTGACCCTCACCCATTCCCTAATCCTAACCCGTACGCTAACACTAACCCGCGCCCTCACACGCACGCTCCCCCTAAAGCGTTGCCGTACCCTCACCTGGACCCTAAATCGTCCCCGTCCCCTAACCCTAACCCTAGCCCGAACCCTAACCCTAACCCTTCCCCGAAGCCTGACCCTCACCCGTCCCCTAATCCTAACCCGTACGCTAACACTAACCCGCGCCCTCACACGCACGCTCCCCCTAAAGCGTTGCCGTACCCTCACCTGGACCCTAAACCGCCCCCGTGCCCTAACACTTACCCTAGCCCGAACCCTAACCCTGACGCTTCCCTGAAGCCTGACCCTCACCCATTCCCTAATCCTAACCCGTACGCTAATACTAACCCGCGCCCTCACACGCACGCTCCCCCTAAAGCGTTGCCGTACCCTCACCTGCACCCTAAACCGTCCCCGTACCCTAACCCTAACCCTAGCCCGAACCCTAACCCTGACGCTTCCCCGAAGGCTGACCCTCACCCGTCCCCTAATCCTAACCCGTACGCTAACACTAACCCGCGCCCTCACACGCACGCTCCCCCTAAAGCGTTGCCGTACCCTCACCTGGACCCTAAACCGTCCCCGTCCCCTAACCCTAACCCTAGCCCGAACCCTATCCCTTACCCTTCCCCGAAGCCTGACCCTCACCCGTCCCCTAATCCTAACCCGTACGCTAACACTAACCCGCGCCCTCACACGCACGCTCCCCCTAAAGCGTTGCCGTACCCTCACCTGGACCCTAAACCGTTCCTGTCCCCTAACCCTAACCCTAGCCCGAACACTAAACCTTACCCTTCCCCGAAGCCTGACCCTCACCGATCCCTTAATCCTAACCCATACACTAACACTAACCCGGGCCCTCACACGCACGCTCCCCCTAAAGCGTTGCCGTACCCTCACCTGGACCCTAAACCGTCCCCATCCCCTAAGCCTAACCCTAGCCCGAACCCTAAACCTAACCCTTCCCCGAAGCCTGACCCTCACCCGTCCCCTAATCCTAACCCGTACGCTAACACTAACCCGTGCCCTCACACGCACCCTCCCCCTAAAGCGTTGCCGTACCCTCACCTGGACCCTAAACCGTCCCCGTCCCCTAACCCTAACGCTAGCCCGAACCCTATCCCTAACACTTCACCGAAGCCTGACCCTAACCCGTCCCCAAATCTTAAGCCGTACGCTAACACTAACCCACGCCCTCACACGCACGCTCCCCCTAAAGCGTTGCCGTACCCTCACCTGGACCCTAAACCGTCCCCGTCCCCTATCCCAAACCCTAGCCCGAACCCTAACCCTGACGCTTCCCCGAAGCCTGACCCTCACCCGTCCCCTAATCCTAACCTGTACGCTAACACTAACCCGCGCCCTCACACGCACGCTCCCCCTAATGCGTTGCCGTACCCTCACCTGGACCCTAAACTGTCCCCGTCCCCTAACCCTAACCCTAGCCCGAACCCTAACCCTACCCCTTCCCTGAAGCCTGAACCTCACCCGTCCCCTAATCCTAACCCTTACGCTAACACTAACCCGCGCCCTCACACGCACGCTCCCCCTAAAGCGTTGCCGTACCCTCACCTGGACCCTAAACCGTCCCCATCCCCTAACCCTAACCCTAGCCCGAACCCTAACCCTAACCGTTCCCCGAAGCCTGACCCTCACCCGTCCCCTAATCCTAACCCGTACGCTAACACTAACCTGCGCCCTCACACGCACGCTCCCCCTAAAGCGTTGCCGTACCCTCACCTGGACCCTAAACCGCCCCCGTGCCCTAACCCTAACCCTAGCCCGAACCCTAACCCTGACGCTTCCCCGAAGCCTGACCCTCACCCGTCCCCTAATCCTAACCTGTACGCTAACACTAACCCGCGCCCTCACACGCACGCTCCCCCTAATGCGTTGCCGTACCCTCACCTGGACCCTAAACTGTCCCCGTCCCCTAACCCTAACCCTAGCCCGAACCCTAACCCTACCCCTTCCCTGAAGCCTGAACCTCACCCGTCCCCTAATCCTAACCCGTACGCTAACACTAACCCGCGCCCTCACACGCACGCTCCCCCTAAAGCGTTGCCGTACCCTCACCTGGACCCTAAACCGTCCCCATCCCCTAACCCTAACCCTAGCCCGAACCCTAACCCTAACCGTTCCCCGAAGCCTAACCCTCACCCGTCCCCTAATCCTAACCCGTACGCTAACACTAACCTGCGCCCTCACACGCACGCTCCCCCTAAAGCGTTGCCGTACCCTCACCTGGACCCTAAACCGTCCCCGTCCCCTAACCCTAACCCTAGCCCGAACCCTAACCCTAACACTTCCCCGAAGCCTGACCCTCACCCGTCCCCTAATCCTAACCCGTACACTTACACTAACCCGCGCCCTCACATGCACGCTCCCTCTAAAGCGTTGCTGTACCCTCCCCTGGACCCTAAACCGTCCCCGTCCCCTATCCCAAACCCTAGCCCGAACCCTAACCCTAACTCTTCCCCGAAGCCTGACCCTCACCCGTCCCCTAATCCTAACCCGTACGCTAACACTAACCCGCGCCCTCACACGCACGCTCCCCCTAAAGCGTTGCCGTACCCTCACCTGGACCCTAAAACGTCCCCATCCCCTAACCCTAACCCTAGCCCGAACCCTAACTCTAACCCTTCCCCGAAGCCTAACCCTCACCCGTCCCCTAATCCTAACCCGTACGCTAACACTAACCCGCGCCTTCACACGCACGCTCCCCCTAAAGCGTTGCCGTACCCTCAACTGGACCGTAAACCGTCCCCGTCCCCTAACCCTAACCCTAGCCCGAACCCTAACCCTAACCCTTCCCAGAAGCCTGACCCTCACCCGTCCCCTAATCCTAACCCGTACGCTTACACTAACCCGCGCCCTCACACACACGCTCCCCCTAAAGCGTTGCCGTACCCTCACCTGGACCCTAAACCGTCCCCGTCCCCTAACCCTAACCCTAGCCCGAACCCTAACCCTAACCCTTCCCCGAAGCCTGACCCTCACCCGTCCCCTAATCCTAACCCGTACGCTAACACTAACCCGCGTCCTCACACGCACGCTCCCCCTAAAGCGTTGCCGTACCCTCACCTGGACCCTAAACCGTCCCCGTCCCCTAACCCTAACCCTAGCCCGAACCCTAAACCTAACCCTAACCCTTCCCCGAAGCCTGACCCTCACCAGTCCCCTAATCCTAACCCGTACGCTAACACTAACCCGCGCCCTCACACGCACGCTCCCCCTAAAGGGTTGCCGTACCCTCACCTGGACCCTAAACCGTCCCCGTCCCCTAACCCTAACCCTAGCCCGAACCGTAACCCTAACCCTTCCCCGAAGCCTGACCCTCACCCGTCCCCTAATCCTAACCCGTAAGCTAACACTAACCCACGCCCTCACACGCACGCTCCCCCTAAAGCGTTGCCGTACCCTCACCTGGACCCTAAACCGTCCCCGTCCCCTAACCCTAACCCTAGCCCGAACCCTAGCCCTGACGCTTCCCTGAAGCCTGACCCTCACCCGTCCCCTAATCCTAACCCGTACGCTAACACTAACCCGCACCCTCACACGCACGCTCCCCCTAAAGCGTTGCCGTACACTCATCTGGACCCTAAACCGTCCCCGTCCCCTAACCGTAAACCTAGCCCAAACTCTAACCCTTACCCTTCCCCGAAGCCTGACCCTCACCCGTCCCCTAATCCTAACCCGTACGCTAACACTAACCCGCGCCCTCACACGCACGCTCCCCCTAAAGCGTTGCCGTACCCTCACCTGGACCCTAAACCGTCCCCGTCCCCTAAGCCTAACCCTAGCCCGAACCCTAACCCTGATGCTTCCCCGAAGCCTGACCCTCACCCGTCCCCTAATCCTAACCCGTACGCTAACACTAACCCGCGCCCTCACACGCACGCTCCCCCTAAAGCGTTGCCGTACCCTCACCTGGACCCTAAACCGTTCCTGTCCCCTAACCCTAACCCTAGCCCGAACCCTAAACCTTACCCTTCCCCGAAGCCTGACCCTCACCCATCCCCTAATCCTAACCCATACACTAAAACTAACCCGGGCCCTCACACGCACGCTCCCCTTAAAGCGTTGTCGTACCCTCACCTGGACCCTAAACCGTCCCCATCCCCTAAGCCTAACCCTAGCCCGAACCCTAAACCTAACCCTTCCCCGAAGCCTGACCCTCACCCGTCCCCTAATCCTAACCCGTACGCTAACACTAACCCGCGCCCTCACACGCACGCTCCCCCTAAAGCGTTGCCGTACCCTCACCTGGACCCTAAACCGTCCCCGTCCCCTAACCCTAACCCTAGCCCGAACCCTAACCCTAACCCTTCCCCGAAGCCTGACCCTCACCAGTCCCCTAATCCTAACCCGTACGCTAACACTAACCCGCGCCCTCACACGCACGCTGCCCCTAAAGGGTTGCCGTACCCTCACCTGGACCCTAAACCGTCCCCGTCCCCAAACCCTAACCCTAGCCCGAACCGTAACCCTAACCCTTCCCCGAAGCCTGACCCTCACCCGTCCCCTAATCCTAACCCGTACGCTAACACTAACCCACGCCCTCACACGCACGCTCCCCCTAAAGCGTTGCCGTACCCTCACCTGGACCCTAAACCGCCCCCATGCCCTAACACTTACCCTAGCCCGAACCCTAACCCTGACGCTTCCCTGAAGCCTGACCCTCACCCATCCCCTAATCCTAACCCGTACGCTAACACTAACCCGCGCCCTCACACGCACGCTCCCCCTAAAGCGTTGCCGTACCCTCACCTGCACCCTAAACCGTCCCCGTACCCTAACCCTAACCCTAGCCCGAACCCTAACCCTGACGCTTCCCCGAAGCCTGACCCTCACCCGTCCCCTAATCCTAACCCGAACGCTAACACTAACCCGCGCCCTCACACGCACGCTCCCCCTAAAGCGTTGCCGTACCCTCACCTGGACCCTAAACCGTCCCCGTCCCCTAACCGTAACCCTAGCCCGAACCCTATCCCTTACCCTTCCCCGAAGCCTGACCCTCACCCGTCCCCTAATCCTAACCCGTACGCTAACACTAACCCGCGCCCTCACACGCACGCTCCCCCTAAATCGTTGCCGTACCCGCACCTGGACCCTAAACCGTCCCCGTCCCCTAAACCTAACCCTACCCCGAACCCTAACCCTGATGCTTCCCCGAAGCCTGACCCTCACCCGTCCCCTAATCCTAACCCGTACGCTAACACTAACCCGTGCCCTCACACACACGGTCCCCCTAAAGCGTTGCCGTACCCTCACCTGGACCCTAAACCGTTCCTGTCCCCTAACCCTAACCCTAGCCCGAACCCTAAACCTTATCCTTCCCCGAAGCCTGACCCTCACCCATCCCCTAATCCTAACCCATACACTAACACTAACCCGGGCCCTCACACGCACGCTCCCCCTAAAGCGTTGCCGTACCCTCACCTGGACCCTAAACCGTCCCCATCCCCTAAGCCTAACCCTAGCCCGAACCCAAATCCTAACCCTTCCCCGAAGCCTGACCCTCACACGTCCCCTAATCCTAACCCGTACGCTAACACTAACCCGCGCCCTCACACGCACGCTCCCCCTAAAGCGTTGCCGTACCCTCACCTGGACCCTAAACCGTCCCCGTCCCCTAACCCTAACGCTAGCCCGAACCCTATCCCTAACACTTCACCGAAGCCTGATCCTAACCCGTCCCCAAATCTTAAGCCGTACGCTAACACTAACCCACGCCCTCACACGCACGCTCCCCCTAAAGCGTTGCCGTACCCTCACCTGGACCCTAAACCGTCCCCGTCCCGTAACCCTAGCCGTAGCCCGAACCCTAACCCTAACCCTTCCCCGAAGCCTAACCCTCACCCGTCCCCTAATCCTAACCCGTACGCTAACACTAACCCGCGCCCTCACACGCACGCTCCCCCTAAAGCGTTGCCGTACCCTCGCCTTGACCCTAAACCGTCCCCGTCCCCGTCCCCTAACCCTAGCCCAAACCCTAACCCTAACCCTTCCCCGAAGCCTGACCCTCACCCGTCCCCTAATCCTAACCCGCACGCTAACACTAACCATTGCCCTCACACGCACGCTCCCCCTAAAGCGTTGCCGTCCCCTCACCTGGACCCTAAACCGTCCCCGTCACCTAACGCTAACCCTAGCCCGAACACTAACCCTAACCCTTCCCCGAAGCCTGACCCTCAACCATCCCCTAATCCTAACCCGTACGCTAACACTAACCCGCGCCCTCACACGCACGCTCCCCTTTAAGCGTTGCCGTACCCTCACCTGGACCCTAAACCGTCCCCGTCCCCTAACCCTAACCCTAGCCCGATCCCTAACCCTAAACCTTCCCCGAAGCCTGAACCTCACCCGTCCCCTAATCCTAACCCGTACGCTAACACTACCCCGCGCCCTCACACGCACGCTCCCCCTAAAGCGTTGCCGTACCCTCACCTGGACCCTAAACCGTCCCCGTCCCCTAACCCTAACCCTATCCCGAACCCTAACCCTAACCCTTCCCCGAAGCCTGACCCTCACCCGTCCCCTAATCCTAACCCGTACGCTAACACTAACCCGTGCCCTCACACGCACGCTCCCCCTACAGCGTTGCCGTACCCTAACCTGGACCCTAAACCGTCCCCGTCCCCTAACCCTAACCCTAGCCCGAACCCTAACCCTAACCCTTCCCCGAAGCCTGACCCTCACCCATCCCCTAATCCTAACCGGTACGCTAACACTAACCGCGCCCTCACACGCACGCTCCCCCTAAAGCGTTGCCGTACCCTCACCTGGACCCTAAACCGTCCCCGTCCCCTAACCCTAACCCTAGCCCGAACCCTAACCCTAACACTTCCCCGAAGCCTAACCCTCATCCGTCCCCTAATCCTAACCCGTACGCTAACACTACCCCGCGCCCTCACACGCACGCTCCCCCTAAAGCGTTGCCGTACCCTCAACTGGACCGTAAACCGTCCCCGTCTCCTAACCCTAACCCTAGCCCGAACCCTAACCCTAACCCTTCCCCGAAGCCTGACCCTCACCCGTCCCCTAATCCTAACCCGTACGCTAACACTAACCCGCGCCCTCACACGCACGCTCCCCCTACAGCGTTGCCGTACCCTCACCTGGACCCTAAACCGTCCCCGTCCCCTAACCCTAACCCTAGCCCGAACCCTAACCCTAACCCTTCCCCGAAGCCTGACCCTCACCCGTCCCCTAATCCTAACCGGTACGCTAACACTAACCGCGCCCTCACACGCACGCTCCCCCTAAAGCGTTGCCGTACCCTCACCTGGACCCTAAACCGTCCCCGTCCCCTAACCCTAACCCTAGCCCGAACCCTAACCCTAACACTTCCCCGAAGCCTAACCCTCATCCGTCCCCTAATCCTAACCCGTACGCTAACACTAACCCGCGCCCTAACACGCACGCTCCCCCTAAAGCGTTGCCGTACCCTCACCTGGACCCTAAACCGTCCCCGTCACCTAACCCTAACCCTAGCCCGAACCCTAACCCTTACCCTTCCCCGAAGCCTGACCCTCACCCGTCCCCTAATCCTAACCCGGACACTAACACTAACCCGCGCCCTCACACGCACGCTCCCCCTAAAGCGTTGCCGTACCCTCACCTGGACCCTAAACCGTCCCCGTCCCCTAACCCATACCTAGCCCGAACCCTAAACCTAACCCTTCCCCGAAGCCTAACCCTCACCCGTCCCCTAATCTTAACCCGTACGCTAACACTAACCCACGACCTCACACGCACGCTCCCCCTAAAGCGTTGCCGTACCCTCACCTGGACCCTAAACCGTCCCCTTCCCGTAACCCTAACCCTAGCCCGAACCCTAACCCTAACACTGCCCCGAAGCCTGACCCTCACCCGTCCCCTAATCCTAACCCGTACGTTAACACTAACCCACGCCCTCACACGCACGCTCCCCCTAAAGCGTTGCCGTACCCTCACCTGCACCCTAAACCGTCCCAGTCCCCTAACCCTAACCCTAGCCCGAACCCTAACCCTAACCCTTCCCCGAAGCCTGACACTCACCCGTCCCCTAATCCTAACCCGTACGATAACACTAACCCACGCCCTCACACGCACGCTCCCCCTAAAGCGTTGCCGTACCCTCACCTGCACCCTAAACCGTCCCAGTCCCCTAACCCTAACCCTAGCCCGAACCCTAACTCTAACCCTTCACCGAAGCCTGACCCTCACCCGTCCCCTAATCCTAACCCGTACGCTAAAACTGAACCGTGCCCTCACACGCACGCTCCCCCTAAAGCGTTGCCGTACCCTCACCTGGACCCTAAACCGTCCCCGTCCCCTAACCCTAACCCTAGCCCGAACCATAACACTAACCCTTCCCCGAAGCGTGACCCTCAACCGTCCCCTAATCCTAACCCGTACGCTAACACTAACCCGCGCCCTCACACGCACGCTCCCCCTAAAGGGTTGCCGTACCCTCACCTGGACCCTAAACCGTCCCCGTCCCCTAACCCTAGCCGTAGCCCGAACCCTAAACCTAACACTTCCCCGAAGCCTAACCCTCACCCGTCCCCTAATCCTAACCCGTACGGTAACACTAACCCGTGCCCTCACACGCACGCTCCCCCTAAAGCGTTGCCGTACGCTCACATGGACCCTAAACCGTCCCCGTCCCCGTCCCCTAACCCTAGCCGGAACCCTAACCCTAACCCTTCCCCGAAGCCTGACCCTCACCCGTCCCCTAATCCTAACCCGTACGCTAACACTAACCCGCGCCCTCACACGCACGCTCCCCCTAAAGCGTTGCTGTACCCTCCCCTGGACCCTAAACCGTCCCCGTCCCCTAACCTTAACCCTAGCCCGAACCCTAACACTAAACCTTCCCCGAAGCCTGACCCTCACCCGTCCCCTAATCCTAACCCGTACGCTAACACTAACCCGTGCCCTCACACGCACGCTCCCCCTAAAGCGTTGCCGTACCCTCACCTGGACCCTAAACCGTCCCCGTCACCTAACCCTAACCCTAGCCCGAACACTAACACTAACCCTTCCCCGAAGCCTGACCCTCACCCATCCCCTAATCCTAACCCGTACGCTAACACTAACCCGCGCCCTCACACGCACGCTCCCCCTTAAGCGTTGCCGTACCCTCACCTGGACCCTAAACCGTCCCCGTCCCCTAACCCTAACCCTAGCACGAACCCTAACCCTAACCCTTCCCCGAAGCCTGACCCTCACCCGTCCCCTAATCCTAACCCGTACGCTAACACTAACCCGCGCCCTCACACGCACGCTCCCCCTAAAGCGTTGCCGTACCCTCACCTGGACCCTAAACCGTCCCCGTCCCCTAACCCTAACCCTAGCCCGAACCCTAACCCTAACCCTTCAGCGAAGCCTGACCCTCACCCGTCCCCTAAGCCTAACCCGTACGCTAACACTAACCCGCGCCCTCACACGCACGCTCCCCCTAAAGGGTTGCCGTACCCTCACCTGGACCCTAAACCGTCCACGTCCCCTAACCCTAACCCTAGCCCGAACCGTAACCCTAACCCTTCCCCGAAGCCTGACCCTCACCCGTCCCCTAATCCTAACCCGTACGCTAACACTAACCCGCGCCCTCACACGCACGCTCCCCCTAAAGCGTTGCCGTACCCTCACCTGGACCCTAAACCATCCTCGTACCCTAACCCTAACCCTAGCCCGAACACTAACCCTAACCCTTCCCCGAAGCCTGACCCTCACCCGTCCCCTAATCCTAAACCGTACGCTAACACTAACCCGCGCCCTCACACGCACGCTCCCCCTAAAGCGTTGCCGTACCCTCACCTGGACCCTAAACCGTCCCCTAACCCTAACCCTAACCCTAGCCCGATCCCTAACCCTAACACTTCCCCGAAGCCTGACCCTCACCCGTCCCCTAATCCTAACCCGTACGCTAACACTAACCCGCGCCCTCACACGCACGCTCCCCCTGAAGCGTTGCCGTATCCTCACCTGGACCCTACACCGTCCCCGTCCCCTAACCCTAACCTTAGCCCGAACCCTAACCCTAACCCTTCCCCGAAGCCTGACCCTCACCCGTCCCCTAATCCTAACCCGTACGCTAACACTAACCCGCGCCCTCACACGCACGCTCCACCTAAAGCGTTGCCGTACCCTCACCTGGACCCTAAACCGTCCCCGTCCCCTAACCCTAACCCTAGCCCGAACCCTAACCCTAACACTTCCCGGAAGCCTGACCCTCACCCGTCCCCTAATCCTAATCCGTACGCTAACACTAACCCGCGCCCTCACACGCACGCTCCCCCTAAAGCGTTGCCGTACCCTCACCTGGACCCTAAACCGTCCCCGTCCCCTAACCCTAACCCTAGCCCGAACCCTAACCCTAACACTTCCCCGAAGCCTGACACTCACCCGTCCTCTAATCGTAACCCGTACGCTAACACTAACCCACGCCCTCACACGCACGCTCCCCCTAAAGCGTTGCCGTACCCTCACCTGGACCCAAAACCATCCCCGTCCCCTAACCCTAACCCTAGCCCAAACCCTCTCCCTAACCCTTCCCCGAAGCCTGACCCTCACCCGTCCCCTAATCTTAAATCGTACGCTAACACTAACCCGCGCCCTCACACGCACGCTCCCCCTAAAGCGTTGCCGTAACCTCACCTGGACCCTAAACCGTCCCCATCCCGTAACCCTAACCCTAGCCCGAACGTTAACCCTAACCCTTCCCCGAAGCCTGACCCTCACCCATCCCCTAATCCTAACCCGTACGCTAAAACTAACCCACGCCCTCACACGCACGCTCCCCCTGATGCGTTGCCGTACCCTGACTTGGACCCTAAACCGTCCCCGTCCTCTAACCCTAACCCTAGCCCGAACCCTAAACCTATCCCTTCCCCGAAGCCTGACCCTCACCCGTCCCCTAATCCTAACCCGTACGCTAACACTAACCCGCGCCCTCACACGCACGCTCCCCCTAAAGCGTTGCCGTACCCTCACCTGGACCCTAAACCGTCCCCGTCCCCTAACCCTAACCCTAGCCCGAACCCTAACCCTAACCCTTCCCCGAAGCCTGACCCTCACCCGTCCCATAATCCTAACCCGTACGCTAACACTAACCCGCGCCCTCACACGCACCCTCCCCCTAAAGCGTTGCCGTACCCTCACCTGGACCCTAAACCGCCCCCGTGCCCTAACCCTTACCCTAGCCCGAACCCTAACCCTGACGCTTCCCTGAAGCCTGACACTCACCCATCCCCTAATCCTAACCCGTACGCTAACACAAACCCGCGCCCTCACACGCACGCTCCCCCTAAAGCGTTGCCGTACCCTCACATGGACCCTAAACCGTCCCCGTCCCCTAAACCTAACCCTAGCCCGAACCCTAACCCTAACACTTCCCCGAAGCCTGACCCTCACCCGTCCCCTAATCCTAACCGGTACACTAACACTAACCCGCGCCCTCACATGCACGCTCCCTCTAAAGCGTTGCCGTACCCTCCCCTGGACCCTAAACCGTCCCCGTCCCCTATCCCAAACCCTAGCCCGAACCCTAACCCTAACTCTTCCCCGAAGCCTGACCCTCACCCGTCCCCTAATCCTAACCCGTACGCTAACACTAACCCGCGCCCTCACACGCACGCTCCCCCTAAAGCGTTGCCGTACCCTCACCTGGACCCTAAAACGTCCCCATCCCCTAACCCTAACCCTATCCCGAACCCTAACCCTAACCCTTCCCCGAAGCCTGACCCTCACCCGTCCCCTAATCCTAACCCGTACGCTAACACTAACCCGCGCCCTCACACGCACGCTCCCCCTAAAGCGTTGCCGTACCCTCACCTGGACCCTAAACCGTCCCCGTCCCCTAACCCTAACCCTAGCCCGAACCCTAAACCTCACGCTTCCCCGAAGCCTGACCCTCACCCGTCCCCTAATCCTAACCCGTACGGTAACACTAACCCGCGCCCTCACACGCACGATCCCCCTAAAGTGTTGCCGTACCCTCACCTGGACCCTAAACCGTCCCCGTCCCCTAACCCTAACCCTAGCCCGAACCCTAACACTTACCCTTCCCCGAAGCCTGACCCTCACCCGTCCCCTAATCCTAACCCATACACTAACACTAACCCGGGCCCTCACACGCACGCTCCCCCTAAAGCGTTGCCGTACCCTCACCTGGACCCTAAACCGTCCCCATCCCCTAAGCCTAACCCTAGCCCGAACCCTAAACCTAACCCTTCCCCGAAGCCTGACCCTCACCCGTCCCCTAATCCTAACCGGTACACTAACACTAACCCGCGCCCTCACACGCACGCTCCCCCTAAAGTGTTGCCGTACACTCACCTGGACCCTAAACCGCCCCCGTGCCCTAACCCTAACCCTAGCCCGAACCCTAACCCTGACGCTTCCCCGAAGCCTGACCCTCACCCGTCCCCTAAACCTAACCCGTACGCTAACACGAACCCGCGCCCTCACACGCACGCTCCCCCAAATGCGTTGCCGTACCCTCACCTGGACCCTAAACCGTCCCCGTCCCCTAACCCTAACCCTAGCCCGAACCCTAACCCTACCCCTTCCCTGAAGCCTGACCCTCAACCGTCCCCTAATCCTAACCCGTACGCTAACACTAACCCGCGCCCTCACACGCACGCTCCCCCTAAAGCGTTGCCGTTCCCTCACCTGGACCCTAAACCGTCCCCGACCGTAACCCTAACCCTAGCCCGAACCCTAACCCTAACACTTCCCCGAAGCCTGACCCTCACCCGTCCCCTAATCCTAACCCGTACGCTAACACTAACCTGCGCCCTCACACGCACGCTCCCCCTAAAGCGTTGCCGTACCCTCACCTGGTCCCTAAACTGCCCCCGTGCCCTAACCCTAACCCTAGCCCGAACCCTAACCCTGACGCTTCCCTGAAGCCTGACCCTCACCCGTCCCCTAATCCTAACCCGTACGCTAACACTCACCCCCGCCCTCACACGCACGCTCCCCCTTAAGCGTTGCCGTACCCTCACCTGGACCCTAAACCGTCCCCGTCCCCTAACCCTAACCCTAGCCCGAACCCTAACCCTAACCCTTCCCCGAAGCCTGACCCTCACCCGTCCGCTAATCCTAACCCGTACTCTAACACTAACCCACACCCTCACACGCACGCTCCCCCTAAAGCGTTGCCGTACCCTCACCAGGACCCTAAACCGTCCCTGATCCCTAACCCTAACCCTAGCCCGAACCCTAACCCTAACCCTTCCCCGAAGTCTGACCCTCACCCGTCCCCTAATCCTAACCCCTACGCTAACACTAACCCGCGCCCTCACACGCACGCTCCCCCTAAAGCGTTGCCGTACCCTCACCTGGACCCTAAACCGTCCCCGTCCCCTAACCCTAACCCTAGCCGGAAACCTCTCCCTAACCCTTCCCCGAAGCCTGACCCTCACCCGTCCCCTAATCCTAACCCGTACGCTAACACTAACCCGCGCCCTCACATGCACGCTCCCCCTAAAGCGTTGCCATACCCTCACCTGGACCCTAAACCGTCCCCGTCCCCTAACCTTAACCCTAGCCTGAAACCTCTCCCTAACCCTTCCCCGAAGCCTGACCCTCACCCGTCCCCTAATCCTAACCCGTACGCTAACACTAACCCGCGCCCTCACACGCACGCTCCCCCTAAAGCGTTGCCGTACCCTCACCTGGACCCTAAACCGTCCCCGTCCCCTAACCCTAACCCTAGCCCGAACCCTAACCCTAACACTTCCCCGAAGCCTGACCCTCACCCGTCCCCTAATCCTAACCCGTACGCTAACACTAACCCACGCCCTCACACGCACGCTCCCCCTAAAGCTTTGCCGTACCCTCACCTGGACCCTAAACCGTCCCCGTCCCCTAACCCTAACCCTAGCCCGAACCCTAACCCTAACCCTTCCCCGAAGCCTGACCCTCACCCGTCCCGTAATCCTAACCGGTAGGCTAACACTAACCCGTGCCCTCACACGCACGCTCCCCCTATAGCGTTGCCGTACCCTCACCTGGACCCTAAACCGTCCCCGTCCCCTATCCCTAATCCTAGCCCGAACCCTAACCCTAACACTTCCCCGAAATCTGACCCTCACCCGTCCCCTAATCCTAACCCGTACGCTAACACTAACCCGCGCCCTCACACGCACGCTCCCCCTAAAGCTTTGCCGTACCCTCACATGGACCCTAAACGGTCCCCGTCCCCTAACCCTAAACCTAGCCCGAACCCTAACCCTAACCCTTCCCCGAAGCCTGACCCTCACCCGTCCCCTAATCCTAACCCGTACGCTAACACTAACCCGTGCTCTCACACGCACGCTCCCCCTAAAGCGTTACCGTACCCTCACCTGGACCCTAAACCGTCCCCGTCCCCTAACCCTAACCCTAGCCCGAACCCTAACCCTAACCCTTCCCCGAAGCCTGACCCTCACCCGTCCCCTAATCCTAAACCGTACGCTAACGCTAACCCGTGCCCTCACACGCACGCTCCCCCTAAATCGTTGTCGTACCCTCACCTGGACCCTAAACCGTCCCCGTCACCTAACTCTAACCCTAGCCCGAACCCTAACACTAAACCTTCCCCGAAGCCTGACCCTCACCCATCCCCTAATCCTAACCCGTACGCTAACACTAACCCGCGCCCTCACACGCACGCTCCCCCTTCAGCGTTGCCGTACCCTCACCTGGACCCTAAACCGTCCCCATCCCCTAACCCTAGCCCTAGCCCGATCCCTAACCCTAAACCTTCCCTGAAGCCTGACCCTCACCCATCCCCTAATCCTAACCCGTATGCTAACACTACCCCGCGCCCTCACACGCACGCTCCCCCTAAAGCGTTGCCGTACCCTCACCTGGACCCTAAACCGTCCCCGTCCCCTAACCCTAACCCTAGCCCGAACCCTAACCCTTACCCTTCCCCGAAGCCTGACCCTCACCCGTCCCCTAATCCTAACCCGTACACTAACACTAACCCGCGCCCTCACACGCACGCTCCCCCTAAAGCGTTGCCGTACCCTAACCTGGACCCTAAACCGTCCCCGTCCCCTAACCCTAACCCTAGCCCGAACCCTAACCCTTACCCTTCCCCGAAGCCTGACCCTCACCCATCCCCTAATCCTAACCCGTACGCTAACACTAACCCACGCCCTCACATGCACGCTCCCCGTAAAGTGTTGCCGTATCCTCACCTGGACCCTAAACCGTCCCCTTCCCGTAACCCTAACACTAGCCCGATCCCTAACCCTAACACTTCCCCGAAGCCTGACCCTCACCCGTCCCCTAATCCTAACCCGTACGCTAACACTAACCCGCGCCCTCACACGCACGCTCCCCCTAAAGCGTTGCCGTACCCTCACCTGCACCCTAAACCGTCCCCGTCCCCTAACCCTAACCCTAGCCCGAACCCTAACCCTAACCCTTCCCCGAAGCCTGACCCTAACCTGTCCCCTTATCCTAACCCGTACGATAACACTAACCCACGCCCTCACACACACGCTCCCCCTAAAGCGTTGCCGTACCCTCACCTGGACCCTAAACTGTCCCCGTCCCCTAACCCTAACCCTAGCCCGAACCCTAACCCTAACACTACCGCGAAGCCTGACCCTCACCCGTCCTCTAATCCTAACCCGTACGCTAACACTAACCCGCGCCCTCACACGCACGCTCCCCCTAAAGCGTTGCCGTACGCTCAGCTGGACCCTAAACCGTCCCCGTCCCGTAACCCTAACCCTAGCCCGAACCTTAACCCTAACCCTTCCCTGAAGCCTGACCCTCACCCATCCCCTAATCCTAACCCGTACGCTAATACTAACCCACGCCCTCACACGCACGCTCCCCCTAAAGCGTTGCCGTACCCTCACCTGGACCCTAAACCGTCCCCGTCCTCTAACCCAAACCCTAGCCCGAACCCTAACCCTAACCCTTCCCTGAAGCCTGAACCTCACCCGTCCCCTAATCCTAACCCGTACGCTAACACTAACACGCGCCCTCACACGCACGTTCCCCCTAAAGCGTTGCCGTTCCCTCACCTGGACCCTAAACCGTCCCCGTCCGTAACCCTAACCCTAGACCGAACCCTAACCCTAACACTTCCCCGAAGCCTGACCCTCACCCGTCCCCTAATCCTAACCCGTACGATAACACTCACCCCCGCCCTCACACGCACGATCCCCCTTAAGCGTTGCCGTACCCTCACCTGGACCCTAAACCGTCCCTGTCCCCTAACCCTAACCCTAGCCCGAACCCTAACCCTAACCCTTCCCTGAAGCCTGACCCTCACACGTCCGCTAATCCTAACCCGTACTCTAACACTAACCCACGCCCTCACACGCACGCTCCCCCTAAAGCGTTGCCATACCCTCACCTGGACCCTAAACCGTCCCCGACCCCTAACCCTAACCCTAGCCCGAACCCTAACCCTAACCCTTCCCCGAAGCCTGACCCTCACCCGTCCCCTAATCCTAAGCCGTACGCTAACACTAACCCGCGCCCTCACACGCACGCTCCCCCTAAAGCGTTGCCGTACCCTCACCTGGACCCTAAACCGTCCCCGTCCCCTAACCCTAACCCTAGCCCGAACCCTAACCCTAACCCTTCCCCGAAGCCTGACCCTCACCCGTCCCCTAATCCTAACCCGTACGCTAACACTAACCCGCGCCCTCACACGCACGCTCCCCCTAAAGCGTTGCCCTACCCTCACCTGGATCCTAAACCGTCCCCGTCCCCTAACCCTAACCCTAGCCCGAACCCTAACCCTAACACTTCCCCGAAGCCTGACCCTCACCCGTCCCCTAATCCTAACCCGTACGCTAACACTAACCCACGCCCTCACATGCACGCTCCCCCTAAAGCGTTGCCATACCCTCACCTGGACCCGAAACCGTCCCCGTCCCCTAACCCTAACCCTAGCCTGAAACCTCTCCCTAACCCTTCCCCGAAGCCTGACCCTCACCCGTCCCCTAATCCTAACCCGTACGCTAACACTAACCCGCGCCCTCACACGCACGCTCCCCCTAAAGCGTTGCCGTACCCTCACCTGGACCCTAAACCGTCCCCGTCCCCTAACACTAACCCTAGCCCGAACCCTAACCCTAAACCTTCCCCGTAGCCTGACCCTCACCCGTCCCCTAATCCTAACCCGTACGCTAACACTAACCCGCGCCCTCACACGCACGCTCCCCCTAAAGCTTTGCCGTACCCTCACCTGGACCCTAAACCGTCCCCGTCCCCTAACCCTAACCCTAGCCCGAACCCTAACCCTAACCCTTCCCCGAAGCCTGACCCTCACCCGTCCCCTAATCCTAACCCGTACGCTAACACTAACCCACGCCCTCACACGCACGCTCCCCCTAAAGCGTTGCCGTACCCTCACCTGGACCCAAAACCATCCCCGTACCCTAACCCTAACCCTAGCCCGAACCCTCTCCCTAACCCTTCGCCGAAGCCTGACCCTCACCCGTCCCCTAATCCTAAACCGTACGCTAACACTAACCCGCCCCCTCACACGCACGCTCCCCCTAAAGCGTTGCCGTACCCTCACCTGGACCCTAAACCGTCCCCGTCCCCTAACCCTAACCCTAGCCCGAACCCTAACCCTAACCCTTCCCCGAAGCCTGACCCTCACCCGTCCCCTAATCCTAACCCGTACGCTAACACTAACCCACGCCCTCACACGCACGCTCCCCCTAAAGCTTTGCCGTACCCTCACCTGGACCCTAAACCGTCCCCGTCCCCTAACCCTAACCCTAGCCCGAACCCTAACCCTAACCCTTCCCCGAAGCCTGACCCTCACCCGTCCCGTAATCCTAACTGGTAGGCTAACACTAACCCGTGCCCTCACACGCACGCTCCCCCTATAGCGTTGCCGTACCCTCACCTGGACCCTAAACCGTCCCCGTCCCCTATCCCTAATCCTAGCCCGAACCCTAACCCTAAAACTTCCCCGAAATCTGACCCTCACCCGTCCACTAATCCTAACCCGTACGCTAACACTAACCCGCGCCCTCACACGCACGCTCCCCCTAAAGCTTTGCCGTACCCTCACATGGACCCTAAACGGTCCCCGTCCCCTAACCCTAAACCTAGCCCGAACCCTAACCCTAACCCTTCCCCGAAGCCTGACCCTCACCCGTCTCCTAATCCTAACCCGTACGCTAACACTAACCCGCGCCCTCACACGCACGCTCCCCCTAAAGAGTTGCCGTTCCCTCACCTGGACCCTAAACCGTCCCCGTCCGTAACCCTAACCCTAGACCGAACCCTAACCCTAACACTTCCCCGAAGCCTGACCCTCACCCGTCCCCTAATCCTAACCCGTACGCTAACACTCACCCCCGCCCTCACACGCACGCTCCCCCTTAAGCGTTGCCGTACCCTCACCTGGACCCTAAACCGTCCCTGTCCCCTAACCCTAACCCTAGCCCGAACCCTAACCCTAACCCTTCCCCGAAGCCTGACCCTCACCCGTCCGCTAATCCTAACCCGTACTCTAACACTAACCCACGCCCTCACACGCACGCTCCCCCTAAAGCGTTGCTATACCCTCACCTGGACCCTAAACCGTCCCCGACCCCTAACCCTAACCCTAGCCCGAACCCTAACCCTAACCCTTCCCCGAAGCCTGACCCTCACCCGTCCCCTAATCCTAAGCCGTACGCTAACACTAACCCGCGCCCTCACACGCACGCTCCCCCTAAAGCGTTGCCGTACCCTCACCTGGACCCTAAACCGTCCCCGTCCCCTAACCCTAACCCTAGCCCGAAACCTAACCCTAACCCTTCCCCGAAGCCTGACCCTCACCCGTCCCCTAATCCTAACCCGTACGCTAACACTAACCCGCGCCCTCACACGCACGCTCCCCCTAAAGCGTTGCCCTACCCTCACCTGGATCCTAAACCGTCCCCGTCCCCTAACCCTAACCCTAGCCCGAACCCTAACCCTAACACTTCCCCGAAGCCTGACCCTCACCCGTCCCCTAATCCTAACCCGTACGCTAACACTAACCCACGCCCTCACATGCACGCTCCCCCTAAAGCATTGCCATACCCTCACCTGGACCCGAAACCGTCCCCGTCCCCTAACCCTAACCCTAGCCTGAAACCTCTCCCTAACCCTTCCCCGAAGCCTGACCCTCACACGTCCCCTAATCCTAACCCGTACGCTAACACTAACCAGCGCCCTCACACGCACGCTCCCCCTAAAGCGTTGCCGTACCCTCACCTGGACCCTAAACCGTCCCCGTCCCCTAACACTAACCCTAGCCCGAACCCTAACCCTAAACCTTCCCCGAAGCCTGACCCTCACCCGTCCCCTAATCCTAACCCGTACGCTAACACTAACCCGCGCCCTCACACGCACGCTCCCCCTAAAGCTTTGCCGTACCCTCACCTGGACCCTAAACCGTCCCCGTCCCCTAACCCTAACCCTAGCCCGAACCCTAACCCTAACCCTTCCCCGAAGCCTGACCCTCACCCGTCCCCTAATCCTAACCCGTACGCTAACACTAACCCACGCCCTCACACGCACGCTCCCCCTAAAGCGTTGCCGTACCCTCACCTGGACCCAAAACCATCCCCGTACCCTAACCCTAACCCTAGCCCGAACCCTCTCCCTAACCCTTCGCCGAAGCCTGACCCTCACCCGTCCCCTAATCCTAAACCGTACGCTAACACTAACCCGCGCCCTCACACGCACGCTCCCCCTAAAGCGTTGCCGTACCCTCACCTGGACCCTAAACCGTCCCCTAACCCTAACCCTAACCCTAGCCCGATCCCTAACCCTAACACTTCCCCGAAGCCTGACCCTCACCCGTCCCCTAATCCTACCCCGTACGCTAACACTAACCCGCGCCCTCACACGCACGCTCCCCCTGAAGCGTTGCCGTACCCTCACCTGGACCCTAAACCGTCCCCGTCCCCTAACCCTAACCCTAGCCCGAACCCTAACCCTAACACTTCCCCGAAGCCTGACACTCACCCATCCTCTAATCCTAACCCGTACGCTAACACTAACCCACGCCCTCACACGCACGCTCCCCCTAAAGCGTTGCCGTATCCTCACCTGGACCCAAAACCATCCCCGTCCCCTAACCCTAACCCTAGCCCAAACCCTCTCCCTAACCCTTCCCCGAAGCCTGACCCTCACCCGTCCCCTAATCTTAAATCGTACGCTAACACTAACCCGCGCCCTCACACGCACGCTCCCCCTAAAGCGTTGCCGTAACCTCACCTGGACCCTAAACCGTCCCCATCCCGTAACCCTAACCCTAGCCCGAACGTTAACCCTAACACTTCCCCGAAGCCTGACCCTCACCCATCCCCTAATCCTAACCCGAACGCTAAAACTAACCCACGCCCTCACACGCACGCTCCCCCTAATGCGTTGCCGTACCCTCAACTGGACCCTAAACCGTCCCCGTTCTCTAACCCTAACCCTAGCCCGAACCCTAACCCTAACCCTTCCCCGAAGCCTGACCTTCACCCGTCCCCTAATCCTAACACGTACGCTAACAATAACCCGCGCCCTCACACGCACGCTCCCTCTAAAGCGTTGCCGTACCCTCACCTGGACCCTAAACCGTCCCCGTATCCTAACCCTAACCCTAGCCCGATCCCTAACCCTAACCCTTCCCCGAAGCCTGACCCTCACCCGTCCCCTAATCCTAACCCGTACGCTAACACTAACCCGCGCCCTCACACGCACGCTCCCCCTAAAGCGTTGCCGTACCCTCACATGGACCCTAAACCGTCCCCGTCCCCTAACCCTAACCCTAGCCCGAACCCTAACCCTAACCCTTCCCCGAAACCTGACCCTCACCCGTCCCCTAATCCTAAACCGTACGCTAACGCTAACCCACGCCCTCACACGCACGCTCCCCCTAAAGCGTTGCCGTACCCTCACCTGGACCCTAAACCGTCCCCGTCCCCTAACCCTAACCCTAGCCCGATCCCTAACCCTAACCCTTCCCCGAAGCCTGACCCTCACCCGTCCCCTAATCCTAACCCGTACGATAACACTAACCCGCGCCCTCACACGCACGCTCCCCCTAAAGCGTTGCCGTACCCTCACCTGGACCCTAAACCATCCCCGTCCTCTAACCCTAACCCTAGCCCGAACGTTAACCCTAACCCTTCCCCGAAGCCTGACCCTCACCCATCCCCTAATCCTAAACCGTACGCTAACACTAACCCTTGCCCTCACACGCACGCTCTCCCTAAAGCGTTGCCGTCCCCTCACCTGGACCCTAAACCGACCCCGTCACCTAACGCTAACCCTAGCCCGAACACTAACCCTAACCCTTCCCCGAAGCCTGACCCTCACACGTCCCCTAATCCTAACCCGTACGCTAACACTAACCCGCGCCCTCACACGCACGCTCCCCCTAAAGCGTTGCCGTACCCTCACCTGGACCCTAAACCGTCCCCGTCCCCTAACACTAACCCTAGCCCGAACCCTAACCCTAAACCTTCCCCGAAGCCTGACCCTCACCCGTCCCCTAATCCTAACCCGTACGCTAACACTAACCTGCGCCCTCACACGCACGCTCCCCCTAAAGCTTTGCCGTACCCTCACCTGGACCCTAAACCGTCCCCGTCCCCTAACCCTAACCCTAGCCCGAACCCTAACCCTAACCCTTCCCCGAAGCCTGACCCTCACCCGTCCCCTAATCCTAACCCGTACGCTAACACTAACCCACGCCCTCACACGCACGCTCCCCCTAAAGCGTTGCCGTACCCTCACCTGGACCCAAAACCATCCCCGTACCCTAACCCTAACCCTAGCCCGAACCCTCTCCCTAACCCTTCGCCGAAGCCTGACCCTCACCCGTCCCCTAATCCTAAACCGTACGCTAACACTAACCCGCGCCCTCACACGCACGCTCCCCCTAAAGCGTTGCCGTACCCTCACCTGGACCCTAAACCGTCCCCGTCCCCTAACCCTAACCCTAGCCCGATCCCTAACCCTAACACTTCCCCGAAGCCTGACCCTCACCCGTCCCCTAATCCTAACCCGTACGCTAACACTAACCCGCGCCCTCACACGCACGCTCCCCCTGAAGCGTTGCCGTATCCTCACCTGGACCCTAAACCGTCCCCGTCCCCTAACCCTAACCCTAGCCCGAACCCTAACCCTAACCCTTCCCCGAAGCCTGACCCTCACCCGTCCCCTAATCCTAACCCGTACGCTAACACTAACCCGCGCCCTCACACGCACGCTCCCCCTAAAGCGTTGCCGTACCCTCATCTGGACCCTAAACCGTCCCCGTCCCCTAACCCTAACCCTAGCCCGAACCCTAACCCTAACACTTCCCCGAAGCCTGACACTCACCCATCCTCTAATCCTAACCCGTACGCTAACACTAACCCACGCCCTCACACGTACGCTCCCCCTAAAGCGTTGCCGTACCCTCACCTGGACCCAAAACCATCCCCGTCCCCTAACCCTAACCCTAGCCCAAACCCTCTCCCTAACCCTTCCCCGAAGCCTGACCCTCACCCGTCTCCTAATCTTAAATCGTACGCTAACACTAACCCGCGCCCTCACACGCACGCTCCCCCTAAAGCGTTGCCGTAACCTCACCTGGACCCTAAACCGTCCCCATCCC
The DNA here is from genome assembly GCF_951394435.1 of Stenella coeruleoalba. NCBI lineage: Eukaryota > Metazoa > Chordata > Mammalia > Artiodactyla > Delphinidae > Stenella > Stenella coeruleoalba. The sequence goes on from NW_027646461.1 coordinate 945,278, forward strand.
GTAACCCTAACCCTAGCCCGAACGTTAACCCTAACACTTCCCCGAAGCCTGACCCTCACCCATCCCCTAATCCTAACCCGTACGCTAAAACTAACCCACGCCCTCACACGCACGCTCCCCCTAATGCGTTGCCGTACCCTCACCTGGACCCTAAACCGTCCCCGTTCTCTAACCCTAACCCTAGCCCGAACCCTAACCCTAACCCTTCCCCGAAGCCTGACCTTCACCCGTCCCCTAATCCTAACACGTACGCTAACAATAACCCGCGCCCTCACACGCACGCTCCCTCTAAAGCGTTGCCGTACCCTCACCTGGACCCTAAACCGTCCCCGTCCCCTAACCCTAACCCTAGCCCGAACCCTAACCCTAAACCTTCCCCGAAGCCTGACCCTCACCCGTCCCCTAATCCTAACCCGTACGCTAACACTACCCCACGCCCTCACACGCACGCTCCCCCTAAAGCGTTGCCGTACCCTCACCTGGACCCTAAACCGTCCCCGTCCCCTAACCCTAACCCTAGCCCGAACCCTAACCCTAACCCTTCCCCGAAGCCTGACCCTCACCCGTCCCCTAATCCTAACCCGTACGCTAACACAAACCCGCGCCCTCACACGCACGCTCCCCCTAAAGCGTTGCCGTACCCTCACCTGGACCCTAAACCGTCCCCGTATCCTAACCCTAACCCTAGCCCGATCCCTAACCCTAACCCTTCCCCGAAGCCTGACCCTCACCCGTCCCCTAATCCTAACCCGTACACTAACACTAACCCGCGCCCTCACACGCACGCTCCCCCTAAAGCGTTGCCGTACCCTCACATGGACCCTAAACCGTCCCCGTCCCCTAACCCTAACCCTAGCCCGAACCCTAACCCTAACCCTTCCCCGAAACCTGACCCTCACCCGTCCCCTAATCCTAAACCGTACGCTAACGCTAACCCACGCCCTCACACGCACGCTCCCCCTAAAGCGTTGCCGTACCCTCACCTGGACCCTAAATCGTCCCCGTCCCCTAACCCTAACCCTAGCCCGATCCCTAACCCTAACCCTTCCCCGAAGCCTGACCCTCACCCGTCCCCTAATCCTAACCCGTACGATAACACTAACCCGCGCCCTCACACGCACGCTCCCCCTAAAACGTTGCCGTACCCTCACCTGGACCCTAAACCGTCCCCATCCCGTAACCCTAACCCTAGCCCGAACGTTAACCCTAACCCTTCCCCGAAGCCTGACCCTCACCCATCCCCTAATCCTAACCCGTACGCTAACACTAACCCACACCCTCACACGCACGCTCCCCCTAAAGCGTTGCCGTACCCTCACCTGGACCCTAAACCATCCCCGTCCTCTAACCCTAACCCTAGCCCGAACCCTAACCCTAACCCTTCCCCGAAGCCTGACCCTCAACCGTCCCCTAATCCTAACCCGTACGCTAACACTAACCCACGCCCTCACACGCACGCTCCCCCTAAAGGGTTGCCGTACCCTCACCTGGACCCTAAACCGTCCCCGTCCCCTAACCCTAGCCGTAGCCCGAACCCTAACCCTAACCCTTCCCCGAAGCCTAACCCTCACCAGTCCCCTAATCCTAACCCGTACGCTAACACTAACCCGCGCCCTCACACGCACGCTCCCCCTAAAGCGTTGCCGTACCCTCACCTTGACCCTAAACCGTCCCCGTCCCCGTCCCCTAACCCTAGCCCGAACCCTAACCCTAACCCTTCCCCGAAGCCTGACCCTCACCCGTCCCCTAATCCTAACCCGTACGCTAACACTAACCCTTGCCCTCACACGCACGCTCTCCCTAAAGCGTTGCCGTCCCCTCACCTGGACCCTAAACCGACCCCGTCACCTAACGCTAACCCTAGCCCGAACACTAACCCTAACCCTTCCCCGAAGCCTGACCCTCACACGTCCCCTAATCCTAACCCGTACGCTAACACTAACCCGCGCCCTCACACGCACGCTCCCCCTATAGCGTTGCCGTACCCTCACCTGGACCCTAAACCGTCCCCGTCCCCTAACACTAACCCTAGCCCGAACCCTAACCCTAAACCTTCCCCGAAGCCTGACCCTCACCCGTCCCCTAATCCTAACCCGTACGCTAACACTAACCCGCGCCCTCACACGCACGCTCCCCCTAAAGCTTTGCCGTACCCTCACCTGGACCCTAAACCGTCCCCGTCCCCTAACCCTAACCCTAGCCCGAACCCTAACCCTAACCCTTCCCCGAAGCCTGACCCTCACCCGTCCCCTAATCCTAACCTGTACGCTAACACTAACCCACGCCCTCACACGCACGCTCCCCCTAAAGCGTTGCCGTACCCTCACCTGGACCCAAAACCATCCCCGTACCCTAACCCTAACCCTAGCCCGAACCCTCTCCCTAACCCTTCGCCGAAGCCTGACCCTCACCCGTCCCCTAATCCTAAACCGTACGCTAACACTAACCCGCGCCCTCACACGCACGCTCCCCCTAAAGCGTTGCCGTACCCTCACCTGGACCCTAAACCGTCCCCTAACCCTAACCCTAACCCTAGCCCGATCCCTAACCCTAACACTTCCCCGAAGCCTGACCCTCACCCGTCCCCTAATCCTACCCCGTACGCTAACACTAACCCGCGCCCTCACACGCACGCTCCCCCTGAAGCGTTGCCGTACCCTCACCTGGACCCTAAACCGTCCCCGTCCCCTAACCCTAACCCTAGCCCGAACCCTAACCCTAACACTTCCCCGAAGCCTGACACTCACCCATCCTCTAATCCTAACCCGTACGCTAACACTAACCCACGCCCTCACACGCACGCTCCCCCTAAAGCGTTGCCGTATCCTCACCTGGACCCAAAACCATCCCCGTCCCCTAACCCTAACCCTAGCCCAAACCCTCTCCCTAACCCTTCCCCGAAGCCTGACCCTCACCCGTCCCCTAATCTTAAATCGTACGCTAACACTAACCCGCGCCCTCACACGCACGCTCCCCCTAAAGCGTTGCCGTAACCTCACCTGGACCCTAAACCGTCCCCATCCCGTAACCCTAACCCTAGCCCGAACGTTAACCCTAACACTTCCCCGAAGCCTGACCCTCACCCATCCCCTAATCCTAACCCGAACGCTAAAACTAACCCACGCCCTCACACGCACGCTCCCCCTAATGCGTTGCCGTACCCTCAACTGGACCCTAAACCGTCCCCGTTCTCTAACCCTAACCCTAGCCCGAACCCTAACCCTAACCCTTCCCCGAAGCCTGACCTTCACCCGTCCCCTAATCCTAACACGTACGCTAACAATAACCCGCGCCCTCACACGCACGCTCCCTCTAAAGCGTTGCCGTACCCTCACCTGGACCCTAAACCGTCCCCGTATCCTAACCCTAACCCTAGCCCGATCCCTAACCCTAACCCTTCCCCGAAGCCTGACCCTCACCCGTCCCCTAATCCTAACCCGTACGCTAACACTAACCCGCGCCCTCACACGCACGCTCCCCCTAAAGCGTTGCCGTACCCTCACATGGACCCTAAACCGTCCCCGTCCCCTAACCCTAACCCTAGCCCGAACCCTAACCCTAACCCTTCCCCGAAACCTGACCCTCACCCGTCCCCTAATCCTAAACCGTACGCTAACGCTAACCCACGCCCTCACACGCACGCTCCCCCTAAAGCGTTGCCGTACCCTCACCTGGACCCTAAACCGTCCCCGTCCCCTAACCCTAACCCTAGCCCGATCCCTAACCCTAACCCTTCCCCGAAGCCTGACCCTCACCCGTCCCCTAATCCTAACCCGTACGATAACACTAACCCGCGCCCTCACACGCACGCTCCCCCTAAAACGTTGCCGTACCCTCACCTGGACCCTAAACCGTCCCCATCCCGTAACCCTAACCCTAGCCCGAACGTTAACCCTAACCCTTCCCCGAAGCCTGACCCTCACCCATCCCCTAATCCTAACCCGTACGCTAACACTAACCCACGCCCTCACACGCACGCTCCCCCTAAAGCGTTGCCGTACCCTCACCTGGACCCAAAACCATCCCCGTACCCTAACCCTAACCCTAGCCCGAACCCTCTCCCTAACCCTTCGCCGAAGCCTGACCCTCACCCGTCCCCTAATCCTAAACCATACGCTAACACTAACCCGCGCCCTCACACGCACGCTCCCCCTAAAGCGTTGCCGTACCCTCACCTGGACCCTAAACCGTCCCCTAACCCTAACCCTAACCCTAGCCCGATCCCTAACCCTAACACTTCCCCGAAGCCTGACCCTCACCCGTCCCCTAATCCTAACCCGTACGCTAACACTAACCCGCGCCCTCACACGCACGCTCCCCCTGAAGCGTTGCCGTATCCTCACCTGGACCCTAAACCGTCCCCGTCCCCTAACCCTAACCCTAGCCCGAACCCTAACCCTAACCCTTCCCCGAAGCCTGACCCTCACCCGTCCCCTAATCCTAACCCGTACGCTAACACTAACCCGCGCCCTCACACGCACGCTCCCCCTAAAGCGTTGCCGTACCCTCACCTGGACCCTAAACCGTCCCCGTCCCCTAACCCTAACCCTAGCCCGAACCCTAACCCTAACACTTCCCCGAAGCCTGACACTCACCCATCCTCTAATCCTAACCCGTACGCTAACACTAACCCACGCCCTCACACGTACGCTCCCCCTAAAGCGTTGCCGTACCCTCACCTGGACCCAAAACCATCCCCGTCCCCTAACCCTAACCCTAGCCCAAACCCTCTCCCTAACCCTTCCCCGAAGCCTGACCCTCACCCGTCTCCTAATCTTAAATCGTACGCTAACACTAACCCGCGCCCTCACACGCACGCTCCCCCTAAAGCGTTGCCGTAACCTCACCTGGAGCCTAAACCGTCCCCATCCCGTAACCCTAACCCTAGCCCGAACGTTAACCCTAACACTTCCCCGAAGCCTGACCCTCACCCATCCCCTAATCCTAACCCGTACGCTAAAACTAACCCACGCCCTCACACGCACGCTCCCCCTAATGCGTTGCCGTACCCTCACCTGGACCCTAAACCGTCCCCGTTCTCTAACCCTAACCCTAGCCCGAACCCTAACCCTAACCCTTCCCCGAAGCCTGACCTTCACCCGTCCCCTAATCCTAACACGTACGCTAACAATAACCCGCGCCCTCACACGCACGCTCCCTCTAAAGCGTTGCCGTACCCTCACCTGGACCCTAAACCGTCCCCGTCCCCTAACCCTAACCCTAGCCCGAACCCTAACCCTAAACCTTCCCCGAAGCCTGACCCTCACCCGTCCCCTAATCCTAACCCGTACGCTAACACTACCCCACGCCCTCACACGCACGCTCCCCCTAAAGCGTTGCCGTACCCTCACCTGGACCCTAAACCGTCCCCGTCCCCTAACCCTAACCCTAGCCCGAACCCTAACCCTAACCCTTCCCCGAAGCCTGACCCTCACCCGTCCCCTAATCCTAACCCGTACGCTAACACAAACCCGCGCCCTCACACGCACGCTCCCCCTAAAGCGTTGCCGTACCCTCACCTGGACCCTAAACCGTCCCCGTATCCTAACCCTAACCCTAGCCCGATCCCTAACCCTAACCCTTCCCCGAAGCCTGACCCTCACCCGTCCCCTAATCCTAACCCGTACACTAACACTAACCCGCGCCCTCACACGCACGCTCCCCCTAAAGCGTTGCCGTACCCTCACATGGACCCTAAACCGTCCCCGTCCCCTAACCCTAACCCTAGCCCGAACCCTAACCCTAACCCTTCCCCGAAACCTGACCCTCACCCGTCCCCTAATCCTAAACCGTACGCTAACGCTAACCCACGCCCTCACACGCACGCTCCCCCTAAAGCGTTGCCGTACCCTCACCTGGACCCTAAATCGTCCCCGTCCCCTAACCCTAACCCTAGCCCGATCCCTAACCCTAACCCTTCCCCGAAGCCTGACCCTCACCCGTCCCCTAATCCTAACCCGTACGATAACACTAACCCGCGCCCTCACACGCACGCTCCCCCTAAAACGTTGCCGTACCCTCACCTGGACCCTAAACCGTCCCCATCCCGTAACCCTAACCCTAGCCCGAACGTTAACCCTAACCCTTCCCCGAAGCCTGACCCTCACCCATCCCCTAATCCTAACCCGTACGCTAACACTAACCCACACCCTCACACGCACGCTCCCCCTAAAGCGTTGCCGTACCCTCACCTGGACCCTAAACCATCCCCGTCCTCTAACCCTAACCCTAGCCCGAACCCTAACCCTAACCCTTCCCCGAAGCCTGACCCTCAACCGTCCCCTAATCCTAACCCGTACGCTAACACTAACCCACGCCCTCACACGCACGCTCCCCCTAAAGGGTTGCCGTACCCTCACCTGGACCCTAAACCGTCCCCGTCCCCTAACCCTAGCCGTAGCCCGAACCCTAACCCTAACCCTTCCCCGAAGCCTAACCCTCACCAGTCCCCTAATCCTAACCCGTACGCTAACACTAACCCGCGCCCTCACACGCACGCTCCCCCTAAAGCGTTGCCGTACCCTCACCTTGACCCTAAACCGTCCCCGTCCCCGTCCCCTAACCCTAGCCCGAACCCTAACCCTAACCCTTCCCCGAAGCCTGACCCTCACCCGTCCCCTAATCCTAACCCGTAAGCTAACACTAACCCTTGCCCTCACACGCACGCTCTCCCTAAAGCGTTGCCGTCCCCTCACCTGGACCCTAAACCGACCCCGTCACCTAACGCTAACCCTAGCCCGAACACTAACCCTAACCCTTCCCCGAAGCCTGACCCTCACACGTCCCCTAATCCTAACCCGTACGCTAACACTAACCCGCGCCCTCACACGCACGCTCCCCCTAAAGCGTTGCCGTACCCTCACCTGGACCCTAAACCGTCCCCGTCCCCTAACACTAACCCTAGCCCGAACCCTAACCCTAAACCTTCCCCGAAGCCTGACCCTCACCCGTCCCCTAATCCTAACCCGTACGCTAACACTAACCCGCGCCCTCACACGCACGCTCCCCCTAAAGCTTTGCCGTACCCTCACCTGGACCCTAAACCGTCCCCGTCCCCTAACCCTAACCCTAGCCCGAACCCTAACCCTAACCCTTCCCCGAAGCCTGACCCTCACCCGTCCCCTAATCCTAACCCGTACGCTAACACTAACCCACGCCCTCACACGCACGCTCCCCCTAAAGCGTTGCCGTACCCTCACCTGGACCCAAAACCATCCCCGTACCCTAACCCTAACCCTAGCCCGAACCCTCTCCCTAACCCTTCGCCGAAGCCTGACCCTCACCCGTCCCCTAATCCTAAACCGTACGCTAACACTAACCCGCGCCCTCACACGCATGCTCCTCCTAAAGCGTTGCCGTACCCTCACCTGGACCCTAAACCGTCCCCTAACCCTAACCCTAACCCTAGCCCGATCCCTAACCCTAACACTTCCCCGAAGCCTGACCCTCACCCGTCCCCTAATCCTAACCCGTACGCTAACACTAACCCGCGCCCTCACACGCACGCTCCCCCTGAAGCGTTGCCGTATCCTCACCTGGACCCTAAACCGTCCCCGTCCCCTAACCCTAACCCTAGCCCGAACCCTAACCCTAACCCTTCCCCGAAGCCTGACCCTCACCCGTCCCCTAATCCTAACCCGTACGCTAACACTAACCCGCGCCCTCACATGCACGCTCCCCCTAAAGCGTTGCCGTACCCTCACCTGGACCCTAAACCGTCCCCGTCCCCTAACCCTAACCCTAGCCCGAACCCTAACCCTAACACTTCCCCGAAGCCTGACACTCACCCATCCTCTAATCCTAACCCGTACGCTAACACTAACCCACGCCCTCACACGCACGCTCCCCCTAAAGCGTTGCCGTACCCTCACCTGGACCCAAAACCATCCCCGTCCCCTAACCCTAACCCTAGCCCAAACCCTCTCCCTAACCCTTCCCCGAAGCCTGACCCTCACCCGTCCCCTAATCTTAAATCGTACGCTAACACTAACCCGCGCCCTCACACGCACGCTCCCCCTAAAGCGTTGCCGTAACCTCACCTGGACCCTAAACCGTCCCCATCCCGTAACCCTAACCCTAGCCCGAACGTTAACCCTAACACTTCCCCGAAGCCTGACCCTCACCCATCCCCTAATCCTAACCCGTACGCTAAAACTAACCCACGCCCTCACACGCACGCTCCCCCTAATGCGTTGCCGTACCCTCACCTGGACCCTAAACCGTCCCCGTTCTCTAACCCTAACCCTAGCCCGAACCCTAACCCTAACCCTTCCCCGAAGCCTGACCTTCACCCGTCCCCTAATCCTAACACGTACGCTAACAATAACCCGCGCCCTCACACGCACGCTGCCTCTAAAGCGTTGCCGTACCCTCACCTGGACCCTAAACCGTCCCCGTCCCCTAACCCTAACCCTAGCCCGAACCCTAACCCTAAACCTTCCCCGAAGCCTGACCCTCACCCGTCCCCTAATCCTAACCCGTACGCTAACACTACCCCACGCCTTCACACGCACGCTCCCCCTAAAGCGTTGCCGTACCCTCACCTGGACCCTAAACCGTCCCCGTCCCCTAACCCTAACCCTAGCCCGAACCCTAACCCTAACCCTTCCCCGAAGCCTGACCCTCACCCGTCCCCTAATCCTAACCCGTACGCTAACACTAACCCGCGCCCTCACACGCACGCTCCCCCTAAAGCGTTGCCGTACCCTCACCTGGACCCTAAACCGTCCCCGTCCCCTAACCCTAACCCTAGCCCGAACCCTAACCCTAACCCTTCCCCGAAACCTGACCCTCACCCGTCCCCTAATCCTAAACCGTACGCTAACGCTAACCCACGCCCTCACACGCACGCTCGCCCTAAAGCGTTGCCGTACCCTCACCTGGACCCTAAACCGTCCCCGTCCCCTAACCCTAACCCTAGCCCGATCCCTAAACCTAACCCTTCCCCGAAGCCTGACACTCACCCGTCCCCTAATCCTAACCCGTACGATAACACTAACCCGCGACCTCACACGCACGCTCCCCCTAAAACGTTGCCGTACCCTCACCTGGACCCTAAACCGTCCCCATCCCGTAACCCTAACCCTAGCCCGAACGTTAACCCTAACCCTTCCCCGAAGCCTGACCCTCACCCATCCCCTAATCCTAACCCGTACGCTAACACTAACCCACACCCTCACACGCACGCTCCCCCTAAAGCGTTGCCGTACCCTCACCTGGACCCTAAACCATCCCCGTCCTCTAACCCTAACCCTAGCCCGAACCCTAACCCTAACCCTTCCCCGAAGCCTGACCCTCAACCGTCCCCTAATCCTAACCCGTACGCTAACACTAACCCACGCCCTCACACGCACGCTCCCCCTAAAGGGTTGCCGTACCCTCACCTGGACCCTAAACCGTCCCCGTCCCCTAACCCTAGCCGTAGCCCGAACCCTAACCCTAACCCTTCCCCGAAGCCTAACCCTCACCAGTCCCCTAATCCTAACCCGTACGCTAACACTAACCCGCGCCCTCACACGCACGCTCCCCCTAAAGCGTTGCCGTACCCTCACCTTGACCCTAAACCGTCCCCGTCCCCGTCCCCTAAACCTAGCCCGAACCCTAACCCTAACCCTTCCCCGAAGTCTGACCCTCACCCGTCCCCTAATCCTAACCCGTACGCTAACACTAACCCTTGCCCTCACACGCACGCTCTCCCTAAAGCGTTGCCGTCCCCTCACCTGGACCCTAAACCGAGCCCGTCACCTAACGCTAACCATAGCCCAAACACTAACCCTAACCCTTCCCCGAAGCCTGACCCTCAACCATCCCCTAATCCTAACCCGTACGCTAACACTAACCCGCGCCCTCACACGCACGCTCCCCTTTAAGCGTTTCCGTACCCTCACCTGGACCCTAAACCGTCCCCGTCCCCTAACCCTAACCCTAGCCCGATCCCTAACCCTAAACCTTCCCCGAAGCCTGAACCTCACCCGTCCCCAAATCCTAACCCGTACGCTAACACTACCCCGCGCCCTCACACGCACGCTCCCCCTAAAGCGTTGCCGTACCCTCACCTGGACCCTAAACCGTCCCCGTCCCCTAACCCTAACCCTAGCCCGAACCCTAACCCTAACCCTTCCCCGAAGCCTGACCCTCACCCGTCCCCTAATCCTAACCCGTACGCTAACACTAACCCGCGCCCTCACACGCACGCTCCCCCTAAAGCGTTGCCGTACCCTCAACTGGACCGTAAACCGTCCCCGTCTCCTAACCCTAACCCTAGCCCGAACCCTAACCCTAACCCTTCCCCGAAGCCTGACCCTCACCCGTCCCCTAATCCTAACCCGTACGCTAACACTAACCCGCGCCCTCACACGCACGCTCCCCCTACAGCGTTGCCGTACCCTCACCTGGACCCTTAACCGTCCCCGTCCCCTAACCCTAACCCTAGCCCGAACCCTAACCCTAACCCTTCCCCGAAGCCTGACCCTCACCCGTCCCCTAATCCTAACCGGTACGCTAACACTAACCCGCGCCCTCACACGCACGCTCCCCCTAAAGCGTTGCCGTACCCTCACCTGGACCCTAAACCGTCCCCGTCCCCTAACCCTAACCCTAGCCCGAACCCTAACCCTAACACTTCCCCAAAGCCTAACCCTCATCCGTCCCCTAATCCTAACCCGTACGCTGACACTAACCCGCGCCCTAACACGCACGCTCCCCCTAAAGCGTTGCCGTACCCTCACCTGGACCCTAAATCGTCCCCGTCACCTAACTCTAACCCTAGCCCGAACACTAACCCTAAACCTTCCCCGAAGCCTGACCCTCACCCATCCCCTAATCCTAACCCGTACGCTAACACTAACCCGCGCCCTCACACGCACGCTCCCCCTTAAGCGTTGCCGTACCCTCACCTGGACCCTAAACCGTCCCCGTCCCCTAACCCTAACCCTAGCCAAAAACCTAACCCTAACCCTTCCCCGAAGCCTGACCCTCACCCGTCCCCTAATCCTAACCCGTACGCTAACACTACCCCGCGCCCTCACATGCATGCTCCCGATAAAGCGTTGCCGTACACTCACCTGGACCCTAAACCGTCCCCGTCCCCTAACCCTAACCCTAGCCCGAACCCTAACCCTTACCCTTCCCCGAAGCCTGACCCTCACCCGTCCCCTAATCCTAACCCGGACACTAACACTAACCCGCGCCCTCACACGCACGCTCCCCCTAAAGCGTTGCCGTACCCTCACCTGGACCCTAAACCGTCCCCGTCCCCTAACCCATACCTAGCCCGAACCCTAAACCTAACCCTTCCCCGAAGCCTAACCCTCACCCGTCCCCTAATCTTAACCCGTACGCTAACACTAACCCACGACCTCACACGCACGCTCCCCCTAAAGCGTTGCCGTACCCTCACCTGGACCCTAAACCGTCCCCTTCCCGTAACCCTAACCCTATCCCGAACCCTAACCCTAACACTGCCCCGAAGCCTGACCCTCACCCGTCCCCTAATCCTAACCCGTACGCTAACACTAACCCGCGCCCTCACACGCACGCTCCCCCTAAAGCGTTGCCGTACCCTCACCTGCACCCTAAACCGTCCCCGTCCCCTAACCCTAACCCTAGCCCGAACCCTAAACCTAACCCTTCCCCGAAGCCTGACCCTCACCCGTCCCCTAATCCTAACCCGTACGATAACACTAACCCACGCCCTCACACGCACGCTCCCCCTAAAGCGTTGCCGTACCCTCACCTGGACCCTAAACCGTCCCCGTCCCATAACCCTAACCCTAGCCCGAACCCTAACCCTAACCCTTCCCCGAAGCCTGACCCTCACCCGTCCCCTAATCCTAACCCGTACGCTAACACTAACCCACGCCCTCACACGCACGCTCCCCCTAATGCGTTGCCGTACCCTCACCTGGACCCTAAACCGTCCCCGTCCCCTAACCCTAACCCTAGCCCGAACCCTAACCCTAACACTTCCCCGAAGCCTGACCCTCACCCGTCCCCTAATCCTAACCCATACGCTAACACTAACCCGCGCCCTCACACGCACGCTCCCCCTAAAGGGTTGCCGTACCCTCACCTGGACCCTAAACCGTCCCCGTCCCCGTCCCCTAACCCTAGCCCGAACCCTAAACCTAACCCTTCCCCGAAGCCTGACCCTCAACCGTCCCCTAATCCTAACCCGTACGCTAACACTAACCCGCGCCCTCACACGCACGTTCCCCCTAAAGCGTTGCCGTACCCTCACCTGGACCCTAAACCGTCCCCGACCCCTAACCCTAACCCTAGCCCTAACCCTAACCCTAAACCTTCCCCGAAGCCTGACCCTCACCCGTCCCCTAATCCTAACCCGTACGCTAACACTAACCCGCGCCCTCACACGCACGCTCCCCCTAAAGTGTTGCCGTACCCTCACCTGGACCCTAAACCGTCCCCGTCCCCTAAGCCTAACCCAAGCCCGAACCCTAACCCTAACCCTTCACCGAAGCCTGACCCTCACCCGTCCCCTAATCCTAACCCGTACGCTAACACTAAACCGTGCCCTCACACGCACGCTCCCCCTAAAGCGTTGCCGTACCCTCACCTGGACCCTAAACCGTCCCCGTCCCCTAACCCTAACCCTAGCCCGAACCATAACCCTAACCCTTCCCCGAAGCCTGACCCTCAACCGTCCCCTAATCCTAACCCGTACGCTAACACTAACCCGCGCCCTCACACGCACGCTCCCCCTAAAGGGTTGCCGTACCCTCACCTGGACCCTAAACCGTCCCCGTCCCCTAACCCTAGCCGTAGCCCGAACCCTAAATCTAACCCTTCCCCGAAGCCTAACCCTCACCCGTCCCCTAATCCTAACCCGTACGCTAACACTAACCCGCGCCCTCACACGCACGCTCCCCCTAAAGCGTTGCCGTACGCTCACATGGACCCTAAACTGTCCCCGTCCCCTAACCCTAGCCCGAACCCTAACCCTAACCCTTCCCCGAAGCCTGACCCTCACCCGTCCCCTAATCCTAACCCGTACGCTAACACTAACCCGCGCCCTCACACGCACGCTCCCCTTTAAGCGTTGCCGTACCCTCACCTGGACCCTAAACCGTCCCCGTCCCCTAACCCTAACCCTATCCCGATCCCTAACCCTAAACCTTCCCCGAAGCCTGAACCTCACCCGTCCCCAAATCCTAACCCGTACGCTAACACTAACCCGCGCCCTCACACGCACGCTCCCCCTAAAGCGTTGCCGTACCCTCACCTGGACCCTAAACCGTCCCCGTCCCCTAACCCTAACCCTATCCCGAACCCTAACCCTAACCCTTCCCCGAAGCCTGACCCTCACCCGTCCCCTAATCCTAACCCGTACGCTAACACTAACCCGCGCCCTCACACGAACGCTCCACCTAAAGCGTTGCCGTACCCTCAACTGGACCGTAAACCGTCCCCGTCTCCTAACCCTAACCCTAGCCCGAACCCTAACCCTAACCCTTCCCCGAAGCCTGACCCTCACCCGTCCCCTAATCCTAACCCGTACGCTAACACTAACCCGCGCCCTCACACGCACGCTCCCCCTACAGCGGTGCCGTACCCTCACCTGGACCCTAAACCGTCCCCGTCCCCTAACCCTAACCCTAGCCCGAACCCTAACCCTAACCCTTCCCCGAAGCCTGACCCTCACCCGTCCCCTAATCCTAACCGGTACGCTAACACTAACCCGCGCCCTCACACGCACGCTCCCCCTAAAGCGTTGCCGTACCCTCACCTGGACCCTAAACGTCCCCGTCCCCTAACCCTAACCCTAGCCCGAACCCTAACCCTAACCCTTCCCCGAAGCCTGACCCTCTCCCGTCCCCTAATCCTAACCCGTACGCTAACACTAACCCGCGCCCTAACACGCACGCTCCCCCTAAAGCGTTGCCGTACCCTCACCTGGACCCTAAATCGTCCCCGTCACCTAACTCTAACCCTAGCCCGAACTCTAACCCTAACCCTTCCCCGAAGCCTGACCCTCACCCATCCCCTAATCCTAACCCGTACGCTAACACTAACCCGCGCCCTCACACGCACGCTCCCCCTTAAGCGTTGCCGTACCCTCACCTGGACCCTAAACCGTCCCCGTCCCCTAACCCTAACCCTAGCCCGAACCCTAACCCTAACCCTTCCCCGAAGCCTGACCCTCACCCGTCCCCTAATCCTAACCCGTACGCTAACACTATCCCGCGCCCTCACATGCATGCTCCCGATAAAGCGTTGCCGTACCCTCACCTGGACCCTAAACCGTCCCCGTCCCCTAACCCTAACCCTAGCCCGAACCCTAACCCTTACCCTTCCCCGAAGCCTGACCCTCACCCGTCCCCTAATCCTAACCCGGACACTAACACTAACCCACGCCCTCACACGCACGCTCCCCCTAAAGCGTTGCCGTACCCTCACCTGGACCCTAAACCGTCCCCGTCCCCTAACCCATACCTAGCCCGAACCCTAAACCTAACCCTTCCCCGAAGCCTAACCCTCACCCGTCCCCTAATCTTAACCCGTACGCTAACACTAACCCACGACCTCACACGCACGCTCCCCCTAAAGCGTTGCCGTACCCTCACCTGGACCCTAAACCGTCCCCTTCCCGTAACCCTAACCCTATCCCGAACCCTAACCCTAACACTGCCCCTAAGCCTGACCCTCACCCGTCCCCTAATCCTAACCCGTACGCTAACACTAACCCGCGCCCTCACACGCACGCTCCCCCTAAAGCGTTGCCGTACCCTCACCTGCACCCTAAACCGTCCCAGTCCCCTAACCCTAACCCTAGCCCGAACCCTAACCCTAACCCTTCCCCGAAGCCTGACCCTCACCCGTCCCCTAATCCTAACCCGTACGATAACACTAACCCACGCCCTCACACCCACGCTCCCCCTAAAGCGTTGCCGTACCCTCACCTGGACCCTAAACCGTCCCCGTCCCCTAACCCTAACCCTAGCCCGAACCCTAACCCTAACCCTTCCCCGAAGCCTGACCCTCACCCGTCCCCTAATCCTAACCCGTACGCTAACACTAACCCACGCCCTCACACGCACGCTCCCCCTAATGCGTTGCCGTACCCTCACCTGGACCCTAAACCGTCCCCGTCCCCTAACCCTAACCCTAGCCCGAACCCTAACCCTAACACTTCCCCGAAGCCTGACCCTCACCCGTCCCCTAATCCTAACCCATACGCTAACTCTAACCCGCGCCCTCACACGCACGCTCCCCCTAAAGGGTTGCCGTACCCTCACCTGGACCCTAAACCGTCCCCGTCCCCGTCCCCTAACCCTAGCCCGAACCCTAAACCTAACCCTTCCCCGAAGCCTGACCCTCAACCGTCCCCTAATCCTAACCCGTACGCTAACACTAACCCGCGCCCTCACACGCACGTTCCCCCTAAAGCGTTGCCGTACCCTCACCTGGACCCTAAACCGTCCCCGACCCCTAACCCTAACCCTAGCCCTAACCCTAACCCTAAACCTTCCCCGAAGCCTGACCCTCACCCGTCCCCTAATCCTAACCCGTACGCTAACACTAACCCGCGCCCTCACACGCACGCTCCCCCTAAAGCGTTGCCGTACCCTCACCTGGACCCTAAACCGTCCCCGTCCCCTAAGCCTAACCCTAGCCCGAACCCTAACCCTAACCCTTCACCGAAGCCTGACTCTCACCCGACCCCTAATCCTAACCCGTACGCTAACACTAAACCGTGCCCTCACACGCACGCTCCCCCTAAAGCGTTGCCGTACCCTCACCTGGACCCTAAACCGTCCCCGTCCCCTAACCCTAACCCTAGCCCGAACCATAACCCTAACCCTTCCCCGAAGCGTGACCCTCAACCGTCCCCTAATCCTAACCCGTACGCTAACACTAACCCGCGCCCTCACACGCACGCTCCCCCTAAAGGGTTGCCGTACCCTCACCTGGACCCTAAACCGTCCCCGTCCCCTAACCCTAGCCGTAGCCCGAACCCTAAACCTAACCCTTCCCCGAAGCCTAACCCTCACCCGTCCCCTAATCCTAACCCGTACGCTAACACTAACCCGCGCCCTCACACGCACGCTCCCCCTAAAGCGTTGCCGTACGCTCACATGGACCCTAAACCGTCCCCGTCCCCGTCCCCTAACCCTAGCCCGAACCCTAACCCTAACCCTTCCCCGAAGCCTGACCCTCACCCGTCCCGTAATCCTAACCCGTACGCTAACACTAACCCGCGCCCTCACACGCACGCTCCCCCTAAAGCGTTGCTGTACCCTCCCCTGGACCCTAAACCGTCCCCGTCCCCTAACCTTAACCCTAGCCCGAACCCTAACACTAAACCTTCCCCAAAGCCTGACCCTCACCCGTCCCCTAATCCTAACCCGTACGCTAACACTAACCCGTGCCCTCACACGCACGCTCCCCCTAAAGCGTTGCCGTACCCTCACCTGGACCCTAAACCGTCCCCGTCACCTAACCCTAACCCTAGCCCGAACACTAACCCTAACCCTTCCCCGAAGCCTGACCCTCACCCATCCCCTAATCCTAACCCGTACGCTAACACTAACCCGCGCCCTCACACGCACGCTCCCCCTTAAGCGTTGCCGTACCCTCACCTGGACCCTAAACCGTCCCCGTCCCCTAACCCTAACCCTAGCACGAACCCTAACCCTAACCCTTCCCCGAAGCCTGACCCTCACCCGTCCCCTAATCCTAACCCGTACGCTAACACTAACCCGCGCCCTCACACGCACGCTCCCCCTAAAGCGTTGCCGTACCCTCACCGGGACCCTAAACCTTCCCCATCCCCTAACCCTAACCCTAGCCCGAACCCTAACCCTAACCCTTCCCCGAAGCCTGACCCTCACCCGTCCTCTAATCCTAACCCGTACGCTAACACTAACCCGCGTCCTCACACGCACGCTCCCCCTAAAGCGTTGCCGTACCCTTACCTGGACCCTAAACCGTCCCCGTCCCCTAACCCTAACCCTAGCCCGAACCCTAACCCTAACCCTTCACCGAAGCCTGACCCTCACCCGTCCCGTAATCCTAACACGTACGATAACACTAACCCGCGCCCTCACACGCACGCTCCCCCTAACGCGTTGCCGTACCCTCACCTGGACCCTAAACCGTCCCCGTCCCCTAACCCTAACCCTAGCTCGAACCATAACCCTAACCCTTCCCCGAAGCCTGACCCTCACCCGTCCCCTAATCCTAAACCGTACAATAACACTAACCTGCGCCCTCACACGCACGCTCCCCCTAAAGCATTGCCGTACCCTCACCTGGACCCTAAACCGTCCCCGTCCCCTAACCCTAACCCTAGACCGAACCCTAACCCTAACCCTTCCCCGAAGCCTGACCCTCACACGTCCCCTAATCCTAACCCGTACGCTAACACTAACCCGCGTCCTCACACGCACGCTCCCCCTAAAGGGTTGCCGTACCCTCACCTGGACCCTAAACCGTCCCCGTCCCCTAACCCTAACCCTAACCCTTCCCCGAAGCCTGACCCTCACCCGTCCCCTAATCCTAACCCGTACGCTAACACTAACCCGCACCCTCACACGCACGCTCCCCCTAAAGCGTTGCCGTACCCCCACCTGGACCCTAAACTGTCCCCGTCCCCTAACCCTAACCCTAGCCCGAACCCTAACCCTAACCCTTCCCCGAAGCCTGACCCTCACCCGTCCCCTAATCCTAACCCGTACGCTAACACTAACCCGTGCCCTCACACGCACGCTCCCCCTAAAGCGTTGCCGTACCCTCACCTGGACCCTAAACCGTCCCCGTCCCCGTCCCCTAACCCTTGCCCGAACACTAACCCTAACACTTCCCCGAAGCCTGACCCTCATCCGTCCCCTAATCCTAACCCGTACGCTAACACTAACCCGCGCCCTCACACGCACGCTCCCCCTAAAGCGTTGCCGTACCCTCACCTGGACCCTAAACCGTCCCCATCCCCTAACCCTAACCCTAGCCCGAACCATAACCCTAACCCTTCCCCGAAGCCAGACCCTCACCCGTCCCCTAATCCTAACCCGTACGCTAACACTAACCCGCGCCCTCACACGCACGCTCGCCCTAAAGGGTTGCCATACACTCAACTGGACCCTAAACCGTCCCCGTCCCCTAACCCTAGCCCTAGCCCGAACCCTAACCCTAACCCTTCCCCGAAGCCTGAACCTCACCCGTCCCCTAATCCTAACCCGTACGCTAACACTAACCCGCGCCCTCACACACACGCTCCCCCTAAAGCGTTGCCGTACCCTCACCTGGACCGTAAACCGTCCCCGTCTCCTAACCCTAACCCTAGCCCGAACCCTAACCCTAACCCTTCCCCGAAGCCTGACCCTCACCCGTCCCCTCATCCTAACCCGTACGCTAACACTAACCCGCGCCCTCACACGCACGCTCCCCCTAAAGCGTTGCCGTACCCTCACCTGGACCCTAAACCGTCCCCGTCCCCTAACCCTAACCCTAGCCCGAACCCTAACCCTAACACTTCCCCGAAGCCTGACCCTCACCCGTCCCCTAATCCTAACCCGTACGCTAACACTAACCCGCGCCCTCACACGCACGCTCCCCCTAAAGGGTTCCCGTACCCTCACCTGGACCCTAAACCGTCCCCGTCTCCTAACCCTAACCCTAGCCCGAACCCTAACCCTAACACTTCCCCGAAGCCTAACCCTCATCCGTCCCCTA
Organism: Stenella coeruleoalba; assembly: GCF_951394435.1. NCBI lineage: Eukaryota > Metazoa > Chordata > Mammalia > Artiodactyla > Delphinidae > Stenella > Stenella coeruleoalba. Next base: position 963,968 of record NW_027646461.1, read on the forward strand.
ATCCTAACCCGTACGCTAACACTAACCCGCGCCCTAACACGCACGCTCCCCCTAAGCGTTGCCGTACCCTCACCTGGACCCTAAACCGTCCCCGTCCCCTAACCCTAACCCTAGCCCGAACCATAACCCTAACCCTTCCCCGAAGCGTGACCCTCAACCGTCCCCTAATCCTAACCCGTACGCTAACACTAACCCGCGCCCTCACACGCACGCTCCCCCTAAAGGGTTGCCGTACCCTCACCTGGACCCTAAACCGTCCCCGTCCCCTAACCCTAGCCGTAGCCCGAACCCTAACCCTAACCCTTCCCCGAAGCCTAACCCTCACCCGTCCCCTAATCCTAACCCGTACGCTAACACTAACCCGCGCCCTCACACGCACGCTCCCCCTAAAGCGTTGCCGTTCCCTCACATGGACCCTAAACCGTCCCCGTCCCCGTCCCCTAACCCTAGACCGAACCCTAAACCTAACCCTTCCCCGAAGCCTGACCCTAACCCGTCCCCTAATCCTAACCCGTACGCTAACACTAACCCGCGCCCTCACACGCACGCTCCCCCTAAAGCGTTGCTGTACCCTCACCTGGACCCTAAACCGTCCCCGTCCCCTAACCTTAACCCTAGCCCGAACCCTAACACTAAACCTTCCCCGAAGCCTGACCCTCACCCGTCACCTAATCCTAACCCGTACGCTAACACTAACCCGTGCCCTCACACGCACGCTCCCCCTAAAGCGTTGCCGTACCCTCACCTGGACCCTAAACCGTCCCCGTCACCTAACTCTAACCCTAGCCCGAACACTAACCCTAACCCTTCCCTGAAGCCTGACCCTCACCCATCCCCTAATCCTAACCCATACGCTAACACTAACCCGCGCCCTCACACGCACGCTCCCCCTTAAGCGTTGCCGTACCCTCACCTGGACCCTAAACCATCCCCGTCCCCTAACCCTAACCCTAGCCCGAACCCTCTCCCTAACCCTTCCCCGAAGCCTGACCCTCACCCGTCCCCTAATCCTAAACCGTACGCTAACACTAACCCGCGCCCTCACACGCACGCTCCCCCTAAAGCGTTGCCGTACCCTCACCTGGACCCTAAACCGTTCCCGTCCCCTAACCCTAACCCTAGCCCGATCCCTAACCCTAACACTTCCCCGAAGCCTGACCCTCACCCGTCCCCTAATCCTAACCCGTACGATAACACTAACCCGCGCCCTCACACGCACGCTCCCCCTAAAGTGTTGCCGTACCCTCACCTGGACCCTAAACCGTCCCCGTCCCGTAACCCTAACCCTAGCCCGAACCTTAACCCTATCCCTTCCCCGAAGCCAGACCCTCACCCATCCCCTAATCCTAACCCGTACGCTAACACTAACCCACGCCCTCACACGCACGCTCCCCCTAAAGCGTTGCCGTACCCCCACCTGGACCCTAAACCGTCCCCGTCCCCTAACCCTAACCCTAGCCTGAACCCTAAACCTAACCCTTCCCCGAAGCCTGACCCTCACCCGTCCCCTAATCCTAACCCGTACGCTAACACTAACCCGCGCCCTCACACGCACTCTCCCCCTAAAACGTTGCCGTACCCTCACCTGGACCCTAAACTGTCCCCGTCCCCTAACCCTAACCCTAGCCCGAACCCTAACCCTAACCCTTCCCCGAAGCCTGACCCTCACCCGTCCCGTAATCGTAACCCGTACGCTAACACTAACCCGCGCCCTCACACGCACGCTCCCCCTAAAGCGTTGCCGTACCCTCACCTGGACCCTAAACCGTCCCCGTCCCCTAACCCTAACCCTAGCCAGAACCCTAAACCTAACCCTTCCCCGAAGCCTGACACTCACCCGTCCCCTAATCCTAACCCGTACGCTAACACTACCCCGCGCCCTCACACGCACACTCCCCCTAAACCGTTGCCGTACGCTCACCTGGACCCTAAACCGTCCCTGTCCCCTAACCCTAACCCTTGCCCGAACCCTAACCCTAACCCTTCCCTGAAGCCTGACCCTCACCTGTCCCCTAATCCTAACCCGTACGCTAACACTAACCCGCGCCCTCACACGCACGCTCCCCCTAAAGCGTTGCCGTACCCTCACCTGGACCCTAAACCGTCCCCGTCCCCGTCCCCTAACCCTAGCCCGAACACTAACCCTAACACTTCCCCGAAGCCTGACCCTCATCCGTCCCCTAATCCTAACCCGTACGCTAACACTAACCCACGCCCTCACACGCACGCTCCCACTAAAGCGTTGCCGTACCCTCACCTGGACCCTGAACCGTCCCCGTCCCCTAACCCTAACCCTAGCCCGAACCCTATCCCTAACCCTTCCCCGAAGCCTGACCCTCACCCATCCCCTAATCCTAACCCGTACGCTAACACTAACCCGCGCCCTCACACGTATGCTCCCCCTAAAGCGTTGCCGTACCCTCACCTGGACCGTGAACAGTCCCCGTCCCCTAACCCTAACCCTAGCCCGAACCCTAACCCTAACCCTTCCCCGAAGCCTGTCCCTCACCCGTCCCCTAATCCTAACCCGTACGCTAACACTAACCCGCGCCCTCACATGCACGCTCCCCCTAAAGCGTTGCCGTACCCTCACCTGGACCCTAAACCGTCCCCGTCCCGTAACCCTAACCCTAGACCGAACCCTAAACCTAACCCTTCCCCGAAGCCTGACCCTCACCCGTCCCCTAATCCTAACCCGTACGCTAACACTAACCCGCTCCTCACACACACGCTCCCCCTAAAGTGTTGCCGTACCCTCACCTGGACCCTAAACCGCCCCCGTGCCCTAACCCTAACCCTAGCCCGAACCCTATCCCTGACGCTTCCCCGAAGCCTGACCCTCACCCGTCCCCTAAACCTAACCCGTACGCTAACACTAACCCGCGCCCTCACACGCACGCTCCCCCAAATGCGTTGCCATACACTCACCTGGACCCTAAACCGTCCCCGTCCCCTAACCCTAACCCTAGCCCGAACCCTAAACCTAACCCTTCCCTGAAGCCTGACCCTCAACTGTCCCCTAATCCTAACCCGTACGCTAACACTAACCCGCGCCCTCAAACACACGCTACCCCTAAAGCGTTGCCGTACCCTCACCTGGACCCTAAACCGTCCCCGTCCCCTAACCCTAACGCTAGCCCAAACCCTAACCCTAACACTTCCCCGAAGCCTGACCCTCACCCGTCCCCTAATCCTAACCCGTACGCTAACACTAACCCGCGCCCTCACATGCACGCTCCCTCTAAAGCGTTGCCGTACCCTCCCCTGGACCCTAAACCGTCCCCGTCCCCTAACCCTAACCCTAGCCCGAACCCTAAACCTAACCCTTCCCCGAAGCCTGACCCTCACCCGTCCCCTAATCCTAACCCGTACGCTAACACTAACCCGCGCCCTCACACGCACGCTCCCCCTAAAGCGTTGCCGTACCCTCACCTGGACCCTAAACCGTCCCCGTCCCCTAACCCTAACCCTAGCCCGAACCCTCTCCCTAACCCTTCCCCGAAGCCTGACCCTCACCCGTCCCCTAATCGTAACCCGTACGCTAACACTAACCCGCGCCCTCACACGCACGCTCCCCCTAAAGCGTTGCCGTACCCTCACCTGGACCCTAAACCGTCCCCGTCCGTAACCCTAACCCTAGCCCGAACCCTAACCCTAACACTTCCCCGAAGCCTGACCCTCACCCGTCCCCTAATCCTAACCCGTACGCTAACACTAACCCGCGCCCTCACACGCACGCTCCCCCTAAAGCGTTGCCGTACCCTCACCTGGACCCTAAACTGCCCCCTTGCCCTAACCCTAACCCTAGCCCGAACCCTAACCCTGACGCTTCCCTGAAGCCTGACCCTCACCCGTCCCCTAATCCTAACCCGTACGCTAACACTCACACCCGCCCTCACACGCACGCTCCCCCTTAAGCGTTGCCGTACCCTCACCTGGACCCTAAACCGTCCCCGTCCCCTAACCCTAACCCTAGCCCGAACCCTAACCCTAACCCTTCCCCGAAGCCTGACCCTCACACGTCCGCTAATCCTAACCCGTACTCTAACACTAACCCACGCCCTCACACGCACGCTCCCCCTAAAGCGTTGCCGTACCCTCACCTGGACCCTAAACCGTCCCCGATCCCTAACCCTAACCCTAGCCGGAACCCTAACCCTTACACTTCCCCGAAGTCTGACCCTCACCCGTCACCTAATCCTAACCCGTACGCTAACACTAACGCGCACCCTCACACGCACGCTCCCCCTAAAGCGTTGCCGTACCCTCACCTGGACCCTAAACCGTCCCCGTCCCCTAACCCTAACCCTAGCCGGAAACCTCTCCCTAACCCTTCCCCGAAGCCTGACCCTCACCCGTCCCGTAATCCTAACTGGTAGGCTAACACTAACCCGTGCCCTCACACGCACGCTCCCCCTATAGCGTTGCCGTACCCTCACCTGGACCCTAAACCGTCCCCGTCCCCTAACCCTAATCCTAGCCCGAACCCTAACACTAACAATTCCCCGAAATCTGACCCTCACCCGTCACCTAATCCTAACCCGTACGCTAACACTAACCTGCGCCCTCACACGCACGCTCCCCCTAAAGCACTGCCGTACCCTCACATGGACCCTAAACCGTCCCCGTCCCCTAACCCTAACCCTAGCCCGAACCCTAACCCTAACCCTTCCCCGAAGCCTGACCCTCACCCGTCGCCTAATCCTAACCCGTACGCTAACACTAACCCGTGCCCTCACACGCACGCTCCCCCTAAAGCGTTACCGTACCCTCACCTGCACCCTAAACCGTCCCCGTCCCCTAACCCTAACCCTGGCCCGAACCCTAACCCTAACCCTTCCCCGAAGCCTGACCCTCACCCGTCCCCTAATCCTAACCCGTACGCTAACACTAACCCGCGCCCTCACACGCACGCTCCCCCTAAATCGTTGCTGTACCCTCCCCTGGACCCTAAACCGTCCCCGTCCCCTAACCTTAACCCTAGCCCGAACCCTAACACTAAACCTTCCCCGAAGCCTGACCCTCACCCGTCCCCTAATCCTAACCCGTACGCTAACACTAACCCGTGACCTCACACGCATGCTCCCCCTAAAGCAATGCCGTCCCCTCACCTGGACCCTAAACCGTCCCCGTCACCTAACTCTAACCCTAGCCCGAACACTAACCCTAAACCTTCCCCGAAGCCTGACCCTCACCCATCCCCTAATCCTAACCCGTACGCTAACACTAACCCGCGCCCTCACACGCACGCTCCCCCTTAAGCATTGCCGTACCCTCACCTGGACCCTAAACCGTCCCCATCCCCTAACCCTAACCCTAGCCCGATCCCTAACCCTAAACCTTCCCCGAAGCCTGACCCTCACCCGTCCCCTAATCCTAACCCGTACGCTAACACTACCCCGCGCCCTCACACGCACGCTCCCCCTAAAGCGTTGCCGTACCCTCACCTGGACCCTAAACCGTCCCCGTCCCCTAACCCTAACCCTAGCCCGAACCCTAACCCTAACCCTTTCCCGAAGCCTGACCCTCACCCGTCCCCTAATCCTAACCCATACGCTAACACTAACCCGCGCCCTCACACGCACGCTCCCTGTAAAGCGTTGCCGTATCCTCACCTGGACCCTAAACCGTCCCCGTCCCCTAACCCTAACCCTAGCCCGAACCCTAACCCTAACCCTTCCCCGAAGCCTGAGCCTCACCCGTCCCGTAATCCTAACCCGTACGCTAACACTCACCGGCGCCCTCACACGCACGCTCCCCCTAAAGCGTTGCCGTACCCTCACCTGGACCCTAAACCGTCCCCGTCCCCTAACCCTAACCCTAGCCCGAACCCTAACCCTAACCCTTCCCCGAAGCCTGACCCTCACCCGTCCCCTAAACCTAACCCGTACGCTAACACTAACCCGCGCCCTCACACGCACGCTACCCCTAAAGCGTTGCCGTTCCCTCACCTGGACCCTAAACCGTCCCCGTCCGTAACCCTAACCCTAGCCCGAACCCTAACCCTAACCCTTCCCCGAAGCCTGACCCTCACCCGTCCCCTAATCCTAACCCGTATGCTAACACTAACCCGCGCCCTCACACGCACGCTCCCCCTAAAGCGTTGCCGTACCCTCACCTGGATCCTAAACCGGCCCCGTCCCCTAACCCTAACCCTAGCCCGAACCCTAACCCTAACCCTTCCCCGAAGCCTGACCCTCACCCGTCCCTTAATCCTAACCCGTACGCTAACACTAACCCACGCCCTCACATGCACGCTCCCCCTAAAGCTTTGCCATACCCTCACCTGGACCCGAAACCGTCCCCGTCCCCTAACCCTAACCCTAGCCGGAAACCTCTCCCTAACCCTTCCCCGAAGCCTGACCCTCACCCGTCCCCTAATCCTAACCCGTACGCTAACACTAACCCGCGCCCTCACACGCACGCTCCCCCTAAAGCGTTGCCGTACCCTCACCTGGACCCTAAACCGTCCCCGTCCCCTAACCCTAACCCTAGCCCGAACCCTAACCCTAACCCTTCCCCGAAGCCTGACCCTCACCCGTCCCATAATCCTAACCCGTACGCTAACACTAACCCGCGCCCTCACACGCACGCTCCCCCTAAAGCTTTGCCGTACCCTCACCTGGACCCTAAACCGTCCCCGTACCCTAACCCTAACCCTAGCCCGAACCCTAACCCTAACCCTTCCCCGAAGCCTGACCCTCACCCGTCCCCTAATCCTAACCCGTACGCTAACACTAACCCGTGCCCTCACACGCACGCTCCCCCTAAAGCGTTACCGTACCCTCACCTGGACCCTAAACCGTCCCCATCCCCTAACCCTAACCCTAGCCCGAACCCTAACCCTAACCCTTCCCCGAAGCCTGACCCTCACCCGTCCCCTAATCCTAACCCGTACGCTAACACTAACCCGCGCCCTCACACGCACGCTCCCCCTAAAGCGTTGCCGTACCCTCACCTGGACCCTAAACCGTCCCCGTCCCCTAACCCTAACCCTAGCCCGAACCATAACCCTAACCCTTCCCCGAAGCGTGACCCTCAACCGTCCCCTAATCCTAACCCGTACGCTAACACTAACCCGCGCCCTCACACGCACGCTCCCCCTAAAGCGTTGCCGTACCCTCACCTGGACCCTAAACCGTCCCCGTCCCCTAACCCTAGCCGTAGCCCGAACCCTAAACCTAACCCTTCCCCGAAGCCTAACCCTCACCCGTCCCCTAATCCTAACCCGTACGCTAACACTAACCCGCGCCCTCACACGCACGCTCCCCCTAAAGCGTTGCCGTACCCTCACATGGACCCTAAACTGTCCCCGTCCCCTAACCCTAACCCTAGACCGAAACCTAACCGTAACCCTTCCTCGAAGCCTGACCCTCACCCGTCCCCTAATCCTAACCCGTACGCTAACACTAACCCGCGCCCTCACACGCACGCTCCCCCTAAAGCGTTGCCGTACCCTCACCTGGACCCTAAACCGTCCCCGTCCCCTAACCTTAACCCTAGCCCGAACCCTAACACTAAACCTTCCCCGAAGCCTGACCCTCACCCTTCCCCTAATCCTAACCCGTACGCTAACACTAACCCGTGCCCTCACACGCACGCTCCCCCTAAAGCGTTGCCGTACCCTCACCTGGACCCTAAACCGTCCCCGTCCCCTAACCCTAACCCTAGCCCGAACACTAACGCTAACCCTTCCCCGAAGCCTTACCCTCACCCATCCCCTAATCCTAACCCGTACGCTAACACTAACCCGTGCCCTCACACGCACGCTCCCCCTAAAGGGTTGCCGTACCCTCACCTGGACCCTAAACCGTCCCCGTCCTCGTCCCCTAACCCTAGCCCGAACCCTAACCCTAACCCTTCCCCGAAGCCTGACCCTCAACCGTCCCCTAATCCTAACCCGTACGCTAACACTAACCCGCGCCCTCACACGCACGCTCCACCTAAAGCGTTGCCGTACCCTCACCTGGACCCTAAACCGTCCCCGACCCCTAACCCTAACCCTAGCCCGAACCCTAAACCTAAACCTTCCCCGAAGCCTGACCCTCACCCGTCCCCTAATCCTAACCCGTATGCTAACACTAACCCGCGCCCTCACACGCACGCTCCCCCTAAAGCGTTGCCGTACCCTCACCTGGTCCCTAAACCGTCCCCGTCCCCTAACCCTAACCCTAGCCCGAACCGTAACCCTAACCCTTCCCCGAAGCCTGACCCTCACCCGTCCCCTAATCCTAACCCGTACGCTAACACTAACCCGCGCCCTCACACGCACGCTCCCCCTAAAGGGTTGCCGTACCCTCACCTGGACCCTAAACCGTCCCCGTCCCCGTCCCCTAACCCTAGCCCGAACCCTAACCCTAACCCTTCCCCGAAGCCTGACCCTCACCCGTCCCATAATCCTAACCCGTACGCTAACACTAACCTGCGCCCTCACACGCACGCTCCCCCTAAAGCGTTGCCGTACCCTCACCTGGACCCTAAACCGTCCCCGTCCCCTAACCCTAACCCTAGCCCGAACCATAACCCTAAACCTTCCCCGAAGCCTGACCCTCACCCGTCCCCTAATCCTAACCCGTACGCTAACACTAACCCGCGCCCTCACACGCACGCTCCCCCTAAAGTGTTGCCGTACCCTCACCTGGACCGTAAACCATCCCCGTCCCGTAACCCTAACGCTAGCCCGAACCCTAACCCTAAACCTTCCCCGAAGCCTGACCCTCACCCGTCCCCTAATCCTAACCCGTACGCTAACACTAACCCGCGCCCTGCCACGCACGCTCCCCCTAAATCGTTGCCGTACCCTCACGTGGACCCGAAACCGTCCCCGTCCCCTAACCCTAACCCTAGCCCGAACCCTAACCCTAACCCTTCCCCGAAGCCTGACCCTCACCCGTCCCCTAATCCTAACCCGTACGCTAACACTAACCCGCGCCCTCACACGCACGCTCCCCCTAAAGCGTTGCCGTACCCTCACCTGGACCCTAAACCGTCCCCGTCCCCTAACCCTAACCCTAGCCTGAACCCTAACCCTAACCCTTCCCCGAAGCCTGACCTTCACCCGTCCCCTAATCCTAACCCGTACGCTAACACTAACCCGCGCCCTCACACGCACGCTCCCCCTAAAGCGTTGCCGTACCCTCACCTGGACCCTAAACCGTCCCCGTCCCCTAACCCTAACCCTAGCCCGAACCCTAACCCTAACCCTTCCCCGAAGCCTGACCCTCACCCGTCCCCTAATCCTAACCCGTACGCTATCACTCACCCGCGCCCTCACACACACACTCCCCCTTAAGTGTTGCCGTACCCTCACCTGGATCCTAAACCGGCCCCGTCCCCTAACCCTAACCCTAGCCCGAACCCTAACCCTAACCCTTCCCCGAAGCCTGACCCTCACCCGTCCCTTAATCCTAACCCGTACGCTAACACTAACCCACGCCCTCACATGCACGCTCCCCCTAAAGCTTTGCCATACCCTCACCTGGACCCGAAACCGTCCCCGTCCCCTAACCCTAACCCTAGCCGGAAACCTCTCCCTAACCCTTCCCCGAAGCCTGACCCTCACACGTCCCCTAATCCTAACCCGTACGCTAACACTAACCCGCGCCCTCACACGCACGCTCCCCCTAAAGCGTTGCCGTACCCTCACCTGGACCCTAAACCGTCCCCGTCCCCTAACCCTAACCCTAGCCCGAACCCTAACCCTAACCCTTCCCCGAAGCCTGACCCTCACCCGTCCCATAATCCTAACCCGTACGCTAACACTAACCCGCGCCCTCACACGCACGCTCCCCCTAAAGCTTTGCCGTACCCTCACCTGGACCCTAAACCGTCCCCGTACCCTAACCCTAACCCTAGCCCGAACCCTAACCCTAACCCTTCCCCGAAGCCTGACCCTCACCCGTCCCCTAATCCTAACCCGTACGCTAACACTAACCCGTGCCCTCACACGCACGCTCCCCCTAAAGCGTTACCGTACCCTCACCTGGACCCTAAACCGTCCCCATCCCCTAACCCTAACCCTAGCCCGAACCCTAACCCTAACCCTTCCCCGAAGCCTGACCCTCACCCGTCCCCTAATCCTAACCCGTACGCTAACACTAACCCGCGCCCTCACACGCACGCTCCCCCTAAAGCGTTGCCGTACCCTCACCTGGACCCTAAACCGTCCCCGTCCCCTAACCCTAACCCTAGCCCGAACCATAACCCTAACCCTTCCCCGAAGCGTGACCCTCAACCGTCCCCTAATCCTAACCCGTACGCTAACACTAACCCGCGCCCTCACACGCACGCTCCCCCTAAAGCGTTGCCGTACCCTCACCTGGACCCTAAACCGTCCCCGTCCCCTAACCCTAGCCGTAGCCCGAACCCTAAACCTAACCCTTCCCCGAAGCCTAACCCTCACCCGTCCCCTAATCCTAACCCGTACGCTAACACTAACCCGCGCCCTCACACGCACGCTCCCCCTAAAGCGTTGCCGTACCCTCACATGGACCCTAAACTGTCCCCGTCCCCTAACCCTAACCCTAGACCGAACCCTAACCGTAACCCTTCCCCGAAGCCTGACCCTCACCCGTCCCCTAATCCTAACCCGTACGCTAACACTAACCCGCGCCCTCACACGCACGCTCCCCCTAAAGCGTTGCCGTACCCTCACCTGGACCCTAAACCGTCCCCGTCCCCTAACCTTAACCCTAGCCCGAACCCTAACACTAAACCTTCCCCGAAGCCTGACCCTCACCCTTCCCCTAATCCTAACCCGTACGCTAACACTAACCCGTGCCCTCACACGCACGCTCCCCCTAAAGCGTTGCCGTACCCTCACCTGGACCCTAAACCGTCCCCGTCCCCTAACCCTAACCCTAGCCCGAACACTAACGCTAACCCTTCCCCGAAGCCTTACCCTCACCCATCCCCTAATCCTAACCCGTACGCTAACACTAACCCGTGCCCTCACACGCACGCTCCCCCTAAAGGGTTGCCGTACCCTCACCTGGAACCTAAACCGTCCCCGTCCTCATCCCCTAACCCTAGCCCGAACCCTAACCCTAACCCTTCCCCGAAGCCTGACCCTCAACCGTCCCCTAATCCTAACCCGTACGCTAACACTAACCCGCGCCCTCACACGCACGCTCCACCTAAAGCGTTGCCGTACCCTCACCTGGACCCTAAACCGTCCCCGACCCCTAACCCTAACCCTAGCCCGAACCCTAAACCTAAACCTTCCCCGAAGCCTGACCCTCACCCGTCCCCTAATCCTAACCCGTATGCTAACACTAACCCGCGCCCTCACACGCACGCTCCCCCTAAAGCGTTGCCGTACCCTCACCTGGTCCCTAAACCGTCCCCGTCCCCTAACCCTAACCCTAGCCCGAACCGTAACCCTAACCCTTCCCCGAAGCCTGACCCTCACCCGTCCCCTAATCCTAACCCGTACGCTAACACTAACCCGCGCCCTCACACGCACGCTCCCCCTAAAGGGTTGCCGTACCCTCACCTGGACCCTAAACCGTCCCCGTCCCCGTCCCCTAACCCTAGCCCGAACCCTAACCCTAACCCTTCCCCGAAGCCTGACCCTCACCCGTCCCCTAATCCTAACCCGTACGCTAACACTAACCTGCGCCCTCACACGCACGCTCCCCCTAAAGCGTTGCCGTACCCTCACCTGGACCCTAAACCGTCCCCGTCCCCTAACCCTAACCCTAGCCCGAACCATAACCCTAAACCTTCCCCGAAGCCTGACCCTCACCCGTCCACTAATCCTAACCCGTACGCTAACACTAACCCGCGCCCTCACACGCACGCTCCCCCTAAAGTGTTGCCGTACCCTCACCTGGACCGTAAACCATCCCCGTCCCGTAACCCTAACGCTAGCCCGAACCCTAACCCTAACCCTTCCCCGAAGCCTGACCCTCACCCGTCCCCTAATCCTAACCCGTACGCTAACACTAACCCGCGCCCTGCCATGCACGCTCCCCCTAAAGCGTTGCCGTACCCTCACGTGGACCCGAAACCGTCCCCGTCCCCTAACCCTAACCCTAGCCCGAACCCTAACCCTAACCCTTCCCCGAAGCCTGACCCTCACCCGTCCCCTAATCCTAACCCGTACGCTAACACTAACCCGCGCCCTCACACGCACGCTTCCCCTAAAGCGTTGCCGTACCCTCACCTGGACCCTAAACCGTCCCCGTCCCCTAACCCTAACCCTAGCCTGAACCCTAACCCTAACCCTTCCCCGAAGCCTGACCCTCACCCGTCCCCTAATCCTAACCCGTACGCTAACACTAACCCGCGCCCTCACACGCACGCTCCCCCTAAAGCGTTGCCGTACCCTCACCTAGACCCTAAACCGTCCCCGTCCCCTAACCCTAACCCTAGCCCGAACCCTAACCCTAACCCTTCCCCGAAGCCTGACCCTCACCCGTCCCCTAATCCTAACCCGTACGCTATCACTCACCCGCGCCCTCACACACACACTCCCCCTTAAGTGTTGCCGTACCCTCACCTGGACCCTAAACCGTCCCCGTCCCCTAACCCTAACCCTAGCCCGAACCCAGCCCTAACCCTTCCCCGAAGCCTGACCCTCACCCGTCCCGTAATCCTAACACGTACGCTAACACTAACCCGCGCCCTCACACGCATGCTCCCTCTAAAGCGTTGCCGTACCCTCACCTGGACCCTAAACCGGCCCCGTCCCCTAACCCTAACCCTAGCCCGAACCCTAACCCTAACCCTTCCCCGAAGCCTGACCCTCACCCGTCCCCTAATCCTAACCCGTACGCTAACACTAACCCGCGCCCTCACACGCACGCTCCCCCTAAAGCGTTGCCGTACCCTCACCTGGACCGTAAACCGTCCCCGTCCCCTAACCCTAACCCTAGCCCAAACCCTAACCCTAACCCTTCCCCGAAGCCTGACCCTCACCCGTCCCCTAATCCTAACCCGTACGCTAACACTAACCCGCGCCCTCACACGCACGCTCCCCCTAAAGCGTTGCCGTACCCTCACCTGGACCGTAAACCGTCCCCGTCCCCTAACCCTAACCCTATCCCTATCCCTAACCCTAACCCTTCCCCGCAGCCTGACCCTCACCCGTACCCAATCCTAACCCGTACGCTAACACTAACCCGCGCCCTCACACGCACGCTCCACCTAAAGCGTTGCCGTAACCTCTCCTGGACCCTAAACCGTCCCCGTCCCCTAACCCTAACCCTAGCCCGAACCGTAACCCTAACCCTTCCCTGAAGCCTGACCCTCCCCCGTCCCCTAATCCTAACCCGTACGCTAACACTAACCCGCGCCCTCACACGCACGCTCCCCCTAAAGTGTTGCCGTACCCTCACCTGGACCCTAAACCGTCCCCGTCCCCTAACCCTAACCCTAGCTCGAACCATAACCCTAACCCTTCCCCGAAGCCTGACCCTCACCCGTCCCCTAATCCTAAACCGTACAATAACACTAACCTGCGCCCTCACACGCACGCTCCCCCTAAAGCATTGCCGTACCCTCACCTGGACCCTAAACCGTCCCCGTCCCCTAACCCTAACCCTAGACCGAACCCTAACCCTAACCCTTCCCCGAAGCCTGACCCTCACACGTCCCCTAATCCTAACCCGTACGCTAACACTAACCCGCGTCCTCACACGCACGCTCCCCCTAAAGGGTTGCCGTACCCTCACCTGGACCCTAAACCGTCCCCGTCCCCTAACCCTAACCCTAACCCTTCCCCGAAGCCTGACCCTCACCCGTCCCCTAATCCTAACCCGTACGCTAACACTAACCCGCACCCTCACACGCACGCTCCCCCTAAAGCGTTGCCGTACCCCCACCTGGACCCTAAACTGTCCCCGTCCCCTAACCCTAACCCTAGCCCGAACCCTAACCCTAACCCTTCCCCGAAGCCTGACCCTCACCCGTCCCCTAATCCTAACCCGTACGCTAACACTAACCCGTGCCCTCACACGCACGCTCCCCCTAAAGCGTTGCCGTACCCTCACCTGGACCCTAAACCGTCCCCGTCCCCGTCCCCTAACCCT